>NC_042623.1:224582989-224888321 GCF_901001135.1 Rhinatrema bivittatum
GGGACAGCAGAGGACAGAACAAGGAAAAATCAGCTTAAAAAACAATGAATAAAATTGTAATCCAGACAAACAAAAATACTGTCTGTGGTTAACACAGAGACATAAAAATGGATTTAATAAAACGAATACATACCCAAAAAAGAAGATAGTAAAAAATATCAAAGTCACATTTCAGGTAAGGGTCGGGAATATAATTGTACAAAAATAAAGGGAAAACGTTTAGACTTTTTTTTATTTTAAAAATAAAGAGGGGTGGGGGTGAAATTAGATGACGAGTGAAGTGAAAAACGTTACCGTGATGACAAAGGATATCTGGTTCAACAGGAAGTCTACAATGGGGTCGGTAACGAAGGAATGTTGGAAAAAGCTGTAACGAAAGAGAAATAGGGTCAGATGAAAGATACGACTCAGAAAAATATATGCAAGGTTGAAGAAAAAGATTACAGTATCAGTGGAAAATATCGATTCAGATAGAATCTATCTATCTTCATTACTAGCCCCATTGTAGATTTTGGAAAGCTGGGGCTAACTGTTATCAGTAAACAATGTGATATGACTGGCACCACAGAAACAGGTTTCAGTGACTCACTTTTGAGTTTGATCTCTGCATGTGACCATATTTAGCATACTTATGATTTGTGCTTACTAGGAGCTTTCTGTTCTAACTGAGCCTTGGGGAGGACCGGTTTTAAAGCCATTTAAATGCTGATTTATGCGCATAAATTGGCTGTCTGCAAACTGGCCACCTTCAGTATGGTTAAAAGTGCCCTAAAGTGTGAAGACACTGCTTGTCCCACAATGAGCTGCAGATCTCCAGCTAGGACATATCTCACCATATTCTGCAAAAAATACCAGTTAAAACTGTATATATTATGAAAGAAATCCCAAACTCCAACCACATTCCCACCTGTGCCCCTACCATACACATACTTCTTGGAATCCCGAAGAATCCTGACCCATACCCCAGCAAAAAATACCCCAAAATAGCCAGTAATAAGTAGTGGCTATTCTGTAAGTCAATTTGATTATTAGTAGTTTATGACTGCTCTTACAGGAACTTATCCAAAACTTTTTTAAACCCAGCTACACTAAATGCCTTAATTGCATCCTCTGGCGATGAATTCCAGAGCTTAATTATACATTGAGTGAAAGAATTTTCTCAGATTTGTTTTAAATGTGCTACTTGCTAACTTCATGGAGTGCCCCCTAGTCCTTGTATTATCTGAAAGAGTAAATAAGCGATTCACATTTTCCCATTCTAGTCCTCTCATGAAAAATTCGATTGATGGTGATATTATACAGTATGACATAGATTTCCCTTAAAGATTCAACATCCACTTCAACAGATAAATCTTTGCTCCAAATGTTTGCTAAATTTTGTCAGTTATGTTAGAAACAATATAATTGGGGCATAGATTCTTTATTAGATGGGTAACGATATATCAGAGCATTAAAAGAAGGAGCTGCTATGGGAAATTGCACCATATGTGAATGTTGAGTAACAAATATTTTAATCTGCAAATAAAGAAAAACATTTTGACTCAGTAAATCCCAATTGCTCTTGACAGTATTGTAAGGAATAGAATTTTTGACTGGCATTGTCAATAAAATTTCTAAATATCCAGTCTGATGTGAGAGTATTAGATTTCTTTTATACTGAAATGGGTCCAGCTAGAAATTTCATATAATCTGCAAAAGGTATAAAATGAGACACCTTTTCAGGTAAGTATGTAGTTTTTCGTAGAAATGCCCATGTCATATTTGTATAATTGTGTCTATCTAGCAGTCAAACCCCTATCATCCATAAGTGGGAAAGCAAATTGTATAATTTAAAATTTGGAACTCCCAAACCCCCTTCTTCCTTTGGAACCATCAGAGTAAGTTAAGGGAGTCATGCCCGTTTACCCCTCCCGAAAAATATCCCCAAAACTTTTTCGATCCATTGAATGTCTTTCATAAATAGAGTCAAGGGAAGCATTTGTAATACATTTATAATTGTTTTGGGACCGGAATCATTTTCACAAAATCAATTCATCCTGGAAACTACACTAGTAACAGTTTCCAACTGTCACGTTTCTCTTGAAATCCCTTAATGGTAGTTTTAACATTAAGGGCGTACCATTGATTGGGATATTTATGTATAGTCTATCGTAGATATTTAATATGATTTGTTGCCCATTTTAATGGGAAATCAGGCCAGTTAGTATGCAACAAGCCCAGGACATCCAGAGCCTCTGTTTTATCTAGATTCAATTTAAATCCAGAAATGTAAAATCTCTATAAAACATGGGGTAATGTCTCCTTAGTATTAGAAAGAAGTAATAAAACATCATCTGCAAAGAGCAGGGTTTTCACAGTCAAATATCCCACGCATACCTGAAACTAAGTCCGTCTACTGCAGTTTACAGATTAAAGGATCCAGAGTCAAAATAAATAAAAGAGATGATGTATTAGAATGATCAAAGGCAGCCTTGACAAGTTCTCTTGGATAAGATCCCATTCAGATATACCCGGGTATGTGGTTTTGTATAAATCGGGTTAAGAAAGTCAATAATAATCCCTTTAAAGTCAAATTTCTTCAAACTTTCAAATAGGAAGGGCCAGGCAACCCTATCAAAAGCTTTTTCAGCATCAAACCCTACTATTAAGTTTCCCCTCCTGACATTGTGTTAAAACTGCATATATTTTGCGAATATTTATTGGAGTGTCTTCCATAAGCAAAGCCTGCTTGATAGGGATGTGCAGACAAAAAGTTTTCGTTGTGTTAGTGATACGTTTTCGCTGAGGGTCGATTCCGTTTTATACGGAAGAATGGAGAATTCCATAAGTTGTCGATCTGTCCATATGTTTCCCGGTTCCCATTAAAGTCAATGGGGGAAGGATTTCCAGCCTATTTTTGGCTGCAGAATTGGGGTTTTCTTATCAATTTTCATGAAACTTCTGGGGAGCAATCATCACAACAACAAAAGAGCTCCAAGGTACTTAGACTGTGGCAAAGTGGCACCAAAGTGGCATGAATAGCCTAAGGCACTGGAAAGGTGCAAAGGGGTACCAGAAGTGGCAAGAGTGCTTTAACAGAGGCACAAAGCAGCAGTGAGAATGTCAAAAACACATCACAGCTTCAAAACAGAGCACCGATAGCAGATGCATGAACCATCAAAGGCAGCACGACAGGCAAAGCGGCAAGACAAGTGGCATTGACATCCAACAGCACAATGAAGGGGGAACATAGCAAGCAGATAGACTAGCACCAACACACTGAGGAACCATGAGAGTGGCAAGAACACCACAAGGAGTAAAGTGAGTCATCTGGTGTATGGCAGCAAAGCAGAGTGGCAGAAAGCTGACAGGGGCAAGACAGGCTGGCAGAGTGGAGGTAGTCTGGTCTGGTCCCTGTGTTTTTGATAGGGGAAAGACAGGCTGGCCTGCAGGGAAGGACTCCCTGGAACGGGTCCACCCCTAGAGTTGGGTGTACCCGGTGTTTACATTGGCGTCCAGTGAATATCGTTGGCGTCTAGTGAATTCCGTTGGCGTCTAGTGAATTCCGACTGTACTTACGCACTTCAGCTGATGACAAAGGAAATGGAAGATCTCTCAGAAATAAGAATAATGCTACTCAAGTCCAAATCTGCAATATCAACCTATGTTGACTTTGTACCGTAGAGGTCAAACACTTCTAGGAACACAAGGCCTGGATGAACAGGCACAGCTATCGAGGTCAAAGACTTTTAGGAACACAAGGCCTGGATGAACAGGCACAACAGTCGAGCACAGAGGTCAATCCCACCTAGGGACACAAGGCCTGGATGAACAGGCACAGCAGTCGAGCACAGAGGTCAATCCCACCTATGGACACATATCCTCAGTCGGCAATTTCCTTTCAAGTGGGCAACAACTTCCTTGAAATATCTGGGGGTGCGACTCGGTTCCCACAAAAAGCAGCTCTTTGCCCTGAATTATGATCCCCTCCTGTGTTCTATACAAGCTGACCTAAATAAGTGGCATCAGCAGCACCATTCCTGGTTGGGTCGACTGGCCATCATTAAAATGAATGTCCTACCTCGCTTTCTTTACTTCTTCACTACTATACCTATATTTTTGCCCACCACCCTGCTTAAAAAATGGCAACAAATTTTATACAGCTTCATTTGGCGTAAACGTCCCCCTCGGATTGCCAGATCCACGTTGTATCAACCAAAGATTAAGGGTGGGTTGAATCGTCCCAATTTAGTTTGGTATTTTGGTGCAGCTCAATTACGAGCATTTGTTGTGTTACACCGCTCCCAGGACATACCGCAATGGGTACGACTGGAGCAATCATTGCTGGGCACATTTCCCATGTCAGCTTTGCCTTGGCAGCCTAGGTCGTCCTGGGGTCCCACTCAATAATTTTCTTATGCTTTACACACCACCTTTAGGGCATGGCAACAATGGAGAGATACTCTAGTGGGCACGGCGCCATACTCTTTGTTGACTCACCTGTCTACTAACACGGTATACTCTACATCTGATATGTCGAGGAATTTGAGACAGTGGGTGCAGTCGGGCATCACCGGAATAGACCATGTTTTACAACAGGGCACCCTTATGACCAGTAGCCAAATGTGCATAGTGGAAACTATTCTCAAGATCAAAATTGTAGAGCATATAGAAAGACATGATTTAATGGGACACAGTCAACATGGATTTACCCAAGGGAAGTCTTGCCTAACAAATCTGCTTCATTTTTTTGAAGGGGTTAATAAACATGTGGATAAAGGTGAACCGGTAGATGTAGTAATTAGGATTTTCAGAAGGCGTTTGACAAAGTCCCTCATGAGAGGCTTCTACGAAAACTAAAAAGTCATGGGATAGGAGGCGATATCCTTTCGTGGATTACAAACTGGTTAAAAGACAGGAAACAGAGAGTAGGATTAAATGGTTAATTTTCTCAGTGGAAAGGGGTAAACAGTGGAGTGCCTCAGGACCGGACTTGGACCGGTGCTTTTCAATATATATATAAATGATCTGGAAAGGAATACGACGAGTGAGGTTATCAAATTTGCGGATGATACAAAATTATTCAGAGTAGTTAAATCACAGGCAGACTGTGATACATTACAGGAGGACCTTGCAAGACTGGAAGATTGGGCATCCAAATGGCAGATGAAATTTAATGTGGACAAGTGCAAGGTGATGCACATAGGGAAAAATAACCCTTGCTGTAGTTACACGATGTTAGGTTCCATGTTAGGAGCTACCACCCAGGAAAAAGATCTAGGCATCATAGTGGATAATACTTTAAAATCGTCGGCTCAGTGTGCTGCAGCAGTCAAAAAAGCAAATAGAATGTTAGGAATTATTAGGAAGGGAATGGTTAATAGAACGGAAAATGTCATAATGCCTCTGTATCGCTCCATGGTGAGACTGCACCTTGAATACTGTGTACAATTCTGGTCGCCGCATCTCAAAAAGATATAGTTGCGATGGAGAAGGTACAGAGAAGGGCAACCAAAATGATAAAGGGGATGGAACAGCTCCCCTATGAGGAAAGGCTGAAGAGGTTAGGGCTGTTCAGCTTGGAGAAGAGATGGCTGAGGGGGGATATGATAGAGGTCTTTAAGATCATGAAAGGTCTTGAACGAGTAGATGTGACTCGGTTATTTACACTTTCGAATAATAGAAGGACTAGGGGGCATTCCATGAAGTTAGCAAGTAACACATTTAAGACTAATCGGAGAAAATTCTTTTTCACTCAACGCACAATAAAGCTCTGGAATTTGTTGCCAGAGAAGGTAGTTAGTGCAGTTAGTGTAGCTGGGTTCAAAAAAGGTTTGGATAAGTTCTTGGAGGAGAAGTCCATTAATGGCTATTAATCAATTATACTTAGGGAATAGCCACTGCTATTAATTGCATCAGTAGCATGGGTTCTTCTTAGTGTTTGGGTAATTGCCAGGTTCTTGTGGCCTGGTTTTTGGCCTCTGTTGGAAACAGGATGCTGGGCTTGATGGACCCTTGGTCTGTCCCAGCATGGCAATTTCTTATGTTCTTATGTTCTTACAGTATTCTTTGGCCAGCGTTGATTTCTTGCATTACGCTCAGTTATACCACTTTGTACACAGAGGGCTGCGCAAAGGGATTCTCCGCCTGACAGGTACGCTATTTGAAAATTATTGTCAACATGCCGCAGTAATTCGGGGAACCATATCCAAAATTTATGCACTTCTCACTAGTAAACCACCTGACAAGCCCAGGCACAGAGTGTCCTGGGAACTGGATTTTCAAACACAATTAGAGGACAAGGACTGGGATATCATTTATGCATGGACACATAAGTGTTCTATATCTACCGGTTTGCAAGAAAATTGCTACAAAATGCTGCACAGATGGCATTACGCTCCTGTGACCTTGCATAAATTTAGATCTTCTTACCAAGTGGGATGCTGGCGGGGTTGTGGTCATGTTGGCACATATTACCATATATGGTGGGAATGCCCTGTTGTGGCCCAGTTCTGGATCTTAATAAGGGACTGGATTTCTCATGTTTTGTCTACAACTCTTGAAGTGCGCCCCTGGAATGCTTTGCTAGGTTCGCCTCTTGTAGGCATTACAAAAGCCCAACAACACTTTACTTTACAAGTTTTTATTGCAGCAAGATCAGAAATTGCTTTAGACAGAAATTGCTTTACAGAACCGAGGTCAAAGACTTTTAGGAACACAAGGCCTGGATGAACAGGCATAGCAATAGAGGTCGAAGACTTTTAGGAACACAAGGCCTGGATGAACAGGCACAGCAATCAAGTTCAAACAGTGGTAGGAACACCTAGATGAACAGGCGCAGCAATCGAGGTCCAACACTTTTAGGAACACAAGGCCTGGATGAACAGGCGCAGCAATCGAGGTCAAACACCAGTAGGAACACAAGGCCTGGATGAACAGGCACAGCAATCGAGGTCAAACACTTTTAGGAACACAAGGCCTGGATGAACAGGCACAGCAATAGAGGTCAAACACTTTTAGGAACACAAGGCCTGGATGAACAGGCACAGCAATAGAGGTCAAAGACTTTTAGGAACACAAGACCTGGATGAACAGGCACAGCAATCGAGGTCAAACACTTTTAGGAACACAAGGCCTGAATGAACAGGCACAGCAATCGAGTTCAAACAGTGGTAGGAACACCTGGATGAACAGGCACAGCAATCGAGGTCAAAGACTTTTAGGAACACAAGGCCTGGATGAACAGGCACAGCAATAGAGGTCAAAGACTTTTAGGAACACAAGGCCTGGATGAACAGGCGCAGCAATCGAGGTCAAACACCAGTAGGAACACAAGGCCTGGATGAACAGGCACAGCAATCGAGGTCAAACACCGGAAGGAACACAAGGCCTGGATGAACAGGCGCAGCAATCGAGGTCAAACACCGGAAGGAACACAAGGCCTGGATGAACAGGTGCAGCAATCGAGGTCCAACACCTGAAGGAACACAAGGCCTGGATAAAGAGGCGCAGCAATCGAGGTATAACACTTTTAGGAACACAATGCCTGGATGAACAGGCGCAGCTATCGAGGTCAAAGACTTTTAGGAACACAAGGCCTGGATGAACAGGCACAGCAATAGAGGTCAAAGACTTTTAGGAACACAAGGCCTGGATGAACAGGCGCAGCAATCGTGGTCAAACACCAGTAGGAACACAAGGCCTGGATGAACAGGCACAGCAATCGAGGTCAAACACCGGAAGGAACACAAGGCCTGGATGAACAGGCGCAGCAATCGAGGTCAAACACCGGAAGGAACACAAGGCCTGGATGAACAGGTGCAGCAATCGAGGTCCAACACCTGAAGGAACACAAGGCCTGGATGAACAGGCGCAGCAATCGAGGTCAAACACCGGAAGGAACACAAGGCCTGGATGAACAGGCGCAGCAATCGAGGTCAAACACCGGAAGGAACACAAGGCCTGGATGAACAGGCGCAGCAATCGAGGTCAAACACCGGAAGGAACACAAGGCCTGGATGAACAGGTGCAGCAATCGAGGTCCAACACCTGAAGGAACACAAGGCCTGGATAAAGAGGCGCAGCAATCGAGGTATAACACTTTTAGGAACACAATGCCTGGATGAACAGGCGCAGCTATCGAGGTCAAAGACTTTTAGGAACACAAGGCCTGGATGAACAGGCACAGCAATAGAGGTCAAAGACTTTTAGGAACACAAGGCCTGGATGAACAGGCGCAGCAATCGTGGTCAAACACCAGTAGGAACACAAGGCCTGGATGAACAGGCACAGCAATCGAGGTCAAACACCGGAAGGAACACAAGGCCTGGATGAACAGGCGCAGCAATCGAGGTCAAACACCGGAAGGAACACAAGGCCTGGATGAACAGGTGCAGCAATCGAGGTCCAACACCTGAAGGAACACAAGGCCTGGATGAACAGGCGCAGCAATCGAGGTCAAACACCGGAAGGAACACAAGGCCTGGATGAACAGGTGCAGCAATCGAGGTCCAACACCTGAAGGAACACAAGGCCTGGATGAAGAGGCGCAGCAATCGAGGTATAACACTTTTAGGAACACAATGCCTGGATGAACAGGCGCAGCTATCGAGGTCAAAGACTTTTAGGAACACAAGGCCTGGATGAACAGGCACAGCAATAGAGGTCAAAGACTTTTAGGAACACAAGGCCTGGATGAACAGGCGCAGCAATCGTGGTCAAACACCAGTAGGAACACAAGGCCTGGATGAACAGGCACAGCAATCGAGGTCAATCACCGGAAGGAACACAAGGCCTGGATGAACAGGCGCAGCAATCGAGGTCAAACACCGGAAGGAACACAAGGCCTGGATGAACAGGTGCAGCAATCGAGGTCCAACACCTGAAGGAACACAAGGCCTGCACAGTAGACAGTCAGGCACAGCGATTCATGTCAGGAACATGTGCTGCAGTGCTTACATTATCTGGAGCATAGGAGGCAATTGGAGCTGCTGCAAGGCTTTGAATAGCTTTTATTCATCTTGCCATTCACAGGGAAAATTTGGAAAGCCAAGCAAAGGCAGGTTTACTTTCAAAAACACTAGCATTTCCATCAACTCTGGTGCCAGCCTTGAGCGGTGAGGGCTCATGATATCCCCTGTCATTGAAAAGACACGTTCACTGGGCACACTGGTTGGTGGACATGACAGATATCGTTCAGCCACTTTGGCTAGGTGTGGCCAGACAGTGGACTTGTGTGCCCAATATGCCAGCGGATCTGTCTGCATGTTCTCTATCGGCTCTGAGAGATACCGTGTCACTGACGGCTGTGCTGCTGTCTCCTCCTGTGCTTGGGAGGGCTCAGAGTCACTCAATCCAGCTACTTTCTCTCTCGCCCATTGCACAACTGATGAATCTTTATGGCCAACATGCCTTGGGCGTTCTGACGTGGAGGATGAGGTACTATCTGTCACTGACACAGTGCTACTCCTGCCTGGGCTAGCAGCACAACTCTGTGACATGCCTGCTGTTTCCACCTCTGCTTCAAGCCTAATCTGTCTCCGCCTATGGCGCTCTGTTCACGGACCTTAGCTAACAGCAGCTCCTTCACAAATGACAGACAATCGGTCTGTAGGGCGAGTTTACCTTTCACACGGGGATCACAGACAGAGGCAAGCATGTATGTACGGTCGTCTGTTAAAAGCCTTAATCTGTCTTTCACCTGCTGCTGCAAAACGTCCAGACACTGCAGCACCTCAGCAGTCATTCCCTCTTGCCGTTTAAAGGCCTCCAAATGGTCATCCAGGAATTTAACTATAGGGATGATGTCAGCCAAGGTGGCACTTCTGGAACTCAGCTCCTCCGTGACATCCTTGAAGGGCTGCAGGATTTTTACCAGCTGACTCATGACTAACCAATCGTGATGCCCTAGGGGATTCTGCACACCTATGTCTATTGTACCAGAAAGTTCATGAAGGGGTGTCTGCAGCTCCAGTAACCTCTCCAGCATCATAAAGGTGGAATTCCACCGGGTGGCAATGTCTTGAATGAGACGCTTGTGAGGCATATCCAAATCCGTCTGCTTTTGTCGGAGAACATGCCCCGCCTTGACACTTCTGTGGAAGTGTGCTGCTTTGTTCCTGCACTTCTGTATTAAGCTATGCAGGTATTCATTCCCCTTATCATTGGACTCCAAGCCCAGAGCTGACTTCACTACCAGATGCAGAGTATGTGCAAAACATTGGATGTTCTTAAACCGCCCATCGCTTATTGCCTTAACCATGTTTGCACCATTGTCTGTGACAAAAAACCCTGCCCGCGTTTTCCTGTCTCGCTGGTGTAGTTGCCAGCCCTCCAGCATATTTCTGATGCATGCTAGAATATTGGCAGCGGTATGGGCCTGGTCCGTCAGGTGGGTGTGCAGTAAAGCCCACCTCCACCCTGATACTTCTTCAGTAATAGAGCTGCTGGCTGCCCCTGCCTCTGCCATGTCCCACCAGTGTGCTGTCAGAGAGAGGTAAGAGTGTGCAGCATTCATGGTGGTCCAGATATCGCAGGTGAAATGCACTCTTCCGTCTGCCTTACCTAGCAGTGCTTGCAAGCGACTGCGACACTGCTTGTACAGGCTGGGGATGATGACCTTTCTACTAAATGTGGTTCTGAAGGGGATTTTGTAATTTGGAAGTACAACCTTCAAAAAACGCTTGAAACCCTCATTCTGCACTAGCTGCAAGGGCTGGTCATCAAGGGCAATCATTTCCCCAATGCTCCTGGTTACAACTTTTGAGGCTGCCTACCTCCTACCCCGGGATAGCGTTACCGCACTCCACCCCATGTCCTCCATGGTGGATTGTCACTTCTGCCACATATCAGTGGGTTGCTGGCCTGCCACGTGACTGCTGGAAGGGTATGAGGGCGTGGGCTGACTCTGCTGCTTTCCTACCACTGCACACTGGTTGGAAGGGGTCCCCCAACTGAAACTGCCACATTCCCCAGATGGCAGTAATCTTGTTGGGTGTTGCCTCTTCATATGATGGTTCATGCCAAAATTTGATAGATGTCCCATTTGCTTGCTTCTGCTAATATCCCTGGCACAGTAATTACACCGAGCATAACGCGGGTCTTCTGTCACTTTAAAATGTTTCCAGATTGGAGATTTCTTTCGTGATCCTCCTCTCTGTAAAACCTTGGGGGTGGATGCTGGCACTGGAGTTGAGGTACTAGTGGGTGCACCCTGAGAAGCAATGCCAGAGGGGGCACCAGTCACCCTCTGTCTCCATTCTGACTACTCTTCCTCCTCCTCGATATCACTGTCATCTCTCCCCTGCTGCACATTTCTGGAGGTGGAGGCTAAGACAGGACTAACTGATTCTACCGAAGATTCGTCAGCTATTACTTCTTCCGTTTCTGATGAGAATCCCACCCAAGAAGATTCTTCATCTGAATCAGAAGCTAACAGTGACAGCGCTACCTTGTGACCGCTAAATCTTAGTCGAGACTTCTGTCCCCCTGCTGCTCTTGGGTGTCTAAATTTTGTCGGGCATGACTCTGCCTCCCCTTCCCTCTCCTCCAAAACTACAGTGCCAGAAACAAGTGGTGGCAATGGCGAAGTATCATGGCCCGATTTCGTTTTTTTTGCCATGGAACTGCCATCCCCTACAAAGAGTTTAGATTGCGACAGTTGCCTTTTTAGCTGTACTGGTGGTGTTGCACTAGTGTCTTTTGCGGTGACTCCGCTGCCAGTCCCAATAAGTCGATTGCATCTCTCTTTCCCTGACATTATGGAATTTATGTCACTGAGTGTTAACACTGCACATTGTCCCACAATAATAATGTTCAGTCTGTTAAAAATGCCCAAATGAACAGACCCACTCAAGAACAATGTTCAGTCTGTTCAAAATGCCCACTGCCCACTGTCTCACTGCCTGCATGGCAGTGCACTAATGTGTGTGCAGTGCACACAGAACTAGCTTGCTTGTAAGCACAAAAGAGGCAGAGTACTCCCCGGGCACTTCATTGCACAGACCCACTCAAGGACAATGTTCAGTCTGTTTAAAATGCCCAGAGGAACAGACCCACTCAAGAACAATGTTCAGTCTGTTAAAAATGCCCACTACCCACTGTCTCACTGCCTGCCTGGCAGTGCACTAATGTGTGTGCAGTGCACACAGAACTAGCTTGCTTGTAAGCACAAAAGAGGCAGAGTACTCCCCGGGCACTTCCCAGCACAGACCCACTCAAGGACAATGTTCAGTCTGTTTAAAATGCCCAGATGAAAAGACCTACTCAAGGACAATGTTCAGTCTGTTAAAAATGCCCAAATGAACAGGCCCACTCAAGAACAATGTTCAGTCTGTTTAAAATGCCCAGATGAACAGACCCACTCAAGGACAATGTTCAATCTGTTTAAAATGCCCAGATGAACAGACCCACTCAAGAACAATGTTCAGTCTGTTAAAAATGCCCAGATGAACAGACCCACTCAAGAACAATGTTCAGTCTGTTAAAAATGCCCACTTCCCAGCACAGACGCACTCAAGGACAATGTTCAGTCTGTTTAAAATGCCCAGAGGAACAGACCCACTCAAGAACAATGTTCAGTCTGTTAAAAATGCCCACTACCCACTGTCTCACTGCCTGCCTGGCAGTGCACTAATGTGTGTGCAGTGCACACAGAACTAGCTTGCTTGTAAGCACAAAAGAGGCAGAGTACTCCCCGGGCACTTCATTGCACAGACCCACTCAAGGACAATGTTCAGTCTGTTTAAAATGCCCAGATGAACAGACCCACTCAAGGACAATGTTCAGTCTGTTAAAAATGCCCACTTCCCAGCACAGACCCACTCAAGGACAATGTTCAGTCTGTTTAAAATGCCCAGAGGAACAGACCCACTCAAGAACAATGTTCAGTCTGTTAAAAATGCCCACTGCCCACTGTCTCACTGCCTGCATGGCAGTGCACTAATGTGTGTGCAGTGCACACAGAACTAGCTTGCTTGTAAGCACAAAAGAAGCAGAGTACTCCCCGGGCACTTCCCAGCACAGACCCACTCAAGGACAATGTTCAGTCTGTTTAAAATGCCCAGATGAACAGACCCACTCAAGAACAATGTTCAGTCTGTTTAAAATGCCCAGATGAACAGACCCACTCAAGGACAATTTTCAATCTGTTTAAAATGCCCAGATGAACAGACACACTCAAGAACAATGTTCAGTCTGTTAAAAATGCCCAAATGAACAGACCCACTCAAGAACAATGTTCAGTCTGTTAAAAATGCCCAGATGAACAGACCCACTCAAGAACAATGTTCAGTCTGTTAAAAATGCCCACTTCCCAGCACAGACGCACTCAAGGACAATGTTCAGTCTGTTTAAAATGCCCAGAGGAACAGACCCACTCAAGAACAATGTTCAGTCTGTTAAAAATGCCCACTACCCACTGTCTCACTGCCTGCCTGGCAGTGCACTAATGTGTGTGCAGTGCACACAGAACTAGCTTGCTTGTAAGCACAAAAGAGGCAGAGTACTCCCTGGGCACTTCCCAGCACAGACCCATTCAAGGACAATGTTCAGTCTGTTTAAAATGCCCAGATGAACAGACCCACTCAAGAACAATGTTCAGTTTGTTCAAAATGCCCACTGCCCACTGTCTCACTGCCTGCCTGGCAGTGCACTAATGTGTGTGCAGTGCACACAGAACTAGCTTGCTTGCTTGTAAGCACAAAAGAGGCAGAGTACTTCCTGGGCACTTCCCAGCACAGACCCACTCAAGGACAATGTTCAGTCTGTTAAAAATGCCCAAATGAACAGACCCACTCAAGAACAATGTTCAGTCTGTTTAAAATGCCCAGATGAACAGACCCACTCAAGGACAATGTTCAGTCTGTTTAAAATGCCCAGATGAACAGACCCACTCAAGGACAATGTTCAGTCTGTTAAAAATGCCCAGATGAACAGACCCACTCAAGTACAATGTTCAGTCTGTTTAAAATGCCCAGATGAACAGACCCACTCAAGGACAATGTTCAGTCTGTTAAAAATGCCCAAATGAACAGACCCACTCAAGAACAATGTTCAGTCTGTTTAAAATGCCCAGATGAACAGACCCACTCAAGGACAATGTTCAGTCTGTTAAAAATGCCCAGATGAACAGACCCACTCAAGTACAATGTTCAGTCTGTTTAAAATGCCCAGATGAACAGACCCACTCAAGGACAATGTTCAGTCTGTTAAAAATGCCCAGATGAACAGACCCACTCAAGGACAATGTTCAGTCTGTTAAAAATGCCCAAATGAACAGACCCACTCAAGAACAATGTTCAGTCTGTTAAAAATGCCCAGGTGAACAGACCCACTCAAGAACAATGTTCAGTCTGTTAAAAATGCCCCCAGCACAGACCCACTCAAGGACAATGTTCAGTCTGTTTAAAATGCCCAGATGAACAGACCCACTCAAGAACAATGTTCATTCTGTTAAAAATGCCCACTACCCACTGTCTCACTGCCTGCCTGGCAGTGCACTAATGTGTGTGCAGTGCACACAGAACTAGCTTGCTTGTAAGCACAAAAGAGGCAGAGTACTCTCCGGCACTTCCCAGCACAGACCCACTCAAGGACAATGTTCAGTCTGTTTAAAATGCCCAAATGAACAGACCCACTCAAGGACAATGTTCAGTCTGTTAAATATGCCCAAATGAACAGACCCACTCAAGAACAATGTTCAGTCTGTTTAAAATGACCAGATGAACAGACCCACTCAAGGACAATGTTCAGTCTGTTTAAAATGCCCAGATGATTTGGTTGTGTGCGTTTTTTCGCTGTACACAAGTTCAAATGCAAAAATAAAGGATTTAAAAAAAAAAATGCCCAGATGAACAGACCCACTCAAGAACAATGTTCAGTCTGTTAAAAATGCCCAAATGAACAGTCCCACTCAAGAACAATGTTCATTCTGTTAAAAATGCCCACTACCCACTGTCTCACTGCCTGCCTGGCAGTGCACTAATGTGTGTGCAGTGCACACAGAACTAGCTTGCTTGTAAGCACAAAAGAGGCAAAGTACTCCCCGGGCACTTCCCAGCACAGACTCACTCAAGGATAATGTTCAGTCTGTTTAAAATGCCCAGATGAACAGACCCGCTCAAGAACAATGTTCAGTCTGTTAAAAATGCCCACTGCACTGACAGACTCAGTAATTGGAATTTAATAAATCTGGAATTTTTGTCACTGCCTGGCAGTGCACTAATGTGTGTGCAGTGCACATAGAACTAGCTTGCTTGTAAGAACAAAAGAGGCAGAGTACTCCCCGGGCACCTCACTTCACAGACCCACTCAAGGACAATGGTCAGTCTGTTAAAAATGCCCAAATGAACAGACCCACTCAAGAACAATGTTCAGTCTGTTCAAAATGCCCACTGCCCACTGTCTCACTGCCTGCCTGGCAGTGCACTAATGTGTGTGCAGTGCACACAGAACTAGCTTGCTTGTAAGCACAAAAGAGGCAGAGTACTCCCCGGGCACTTCACTTCACAGACCCACTCAAGGACAATGGTCAGTCTGTTAAAAATGCCCAAATGAACAGACCCACTCAAGAACAATGTTCAGTCTGTTCAAAATGCCCACTGCCCACTGTCTCACTGCCTGCCTGGCAGTGCACTAATGTGTGTGCAGTGCACACAGAACTAGCTTGCTTGTAAGCACAAAAGAGGCAGAGTACTCCCCGGGCACTTCACTGCACAGACCCACGCAAGGACAATGTTCAGTCTGTTTAAAATGCCCAGATGAACAGACCCACTCAAGGACAATGTTCAGTCTGTTAAAAATGTCCAAATGAAGAGACCCACTCAAGAACAATGTTCAGTCTGTTTAAAATGCCCAGATGAACAGACCCACTCAAGAACAATGTTCAGTCTGTTAAAAATGCCCAAATGAACAGACCCACTCAAGAACAATGTTCAGTCTGTTAAAAATGCCCAGATGAACAGACCCACTCAAGAACAATGTTCAGTCTGTTAAAAATGCCCACTGCACTGACAGACTCAGTAATTGGAATTTAATAAATCTGGAATTTTTGTCACTGCCTGGCAGTGCACTAATGTGTGTGCAGTGCACATAGAACTAGCTTGCTTGTAAGAACAAAAGAGGCAGAGTACTCCCCGGGCACCTCACTTCACAGACCCACTCAAGGACAATGGTCAGTCTGTTAAAAATGCCCAAATGAACAGACCCACTCAAGAACAATGTTCAGTCTGTTCAAAATGCCCACTGCCCACTGTCTCACTGCCTGCCTGGCAGTGCACTAATGTGTGTGCAGTGCACACAGAACTAGCTTGCTTGTAAGCACAAAAGAGGCAGAGTACTCCCCGGGCACTTCACTTCACAGACCCACTCAAGGACAATGGTCAGTCTGTTAAAAATGCCCAAATGAACAGACCCACTCAAGAACAATGTTCAGTCTGTTCAAAATGCCCACTGCCCACTGTCTCACTGCCTGCCTGGCAGTGCACTAATGTGTGTGCAGTGCACACAGAACTAGCTTGCTTGTAAGCACAAAAGAGGCAGAGTACTCCCCGGGCACTTCACTGCACAGACCCACGCAAGGACAATGTTCAGTCTGTTTAAAATGCCCAGATGAACAGACCCACTCAAGGACAATGTTCAGTCTGTTAAAAATGTCCAAATGAAGAGACCCACTCAAGAACAATGTTCAGTCTGTTTAAAATGCCCAGATGAACAGACCCACTCAAGAACAATGTTCAGTCTGTTAAAAATGCCCAAATGAACAGACCCACTCAAGAACAATGTTCAGTCTGTTAAAAATGCCCAGATGAACAGACCCACTCAAGAACAATGTTCAGTCTGTTAAAAATGCCCACTACCCACTGTCTCACTGCCTGCCTGGCAGTGCACTAATGTGTGTGCAGTGCACACAGAACTAGCTTGCTTGTAAGCACAAAAGAGGCAGAGTACTCCCCGGGTACTTCCCAGCAGAGACCCACTCAAGGACAATGTTCAGTCTGTTTAAAATGCCCAGATGAACAGACCCACTCAAGAACAATGTTCAGTCTGTTCAAAATGCCCACTGCCCACTGTCTCACTGCCTGCCTGGCAGTGCACTAATGTGTGTGCAGTGCATACAGAACTAGCTTGCTTGTATGCACAAAAGAGGCAGAGTACTTCCCGGGCACTTCCCAGCACAGACCCACTCAAGGACAATGTTTAGTCTGTTTAAAATGCCCAGATGAACAGACCCACTGAAGGACAATGTTCAGTCTGTTAAAAATGCCCAAATGAACAGACCCACTCAAGAACAATGTTCAGTCTGTTTAAAATGACCAGATGAACAGACCCACTCAAGGACAATGTTCAGTCTGTTTAAAATGCCCAGATGATTTGGTTGTGTGCGTTTTTTCGCTGTACACAAGTTCAAATGCAAAAATAAAGGATTTAAAAAAAAAAATGCCCAGATGAACAGACCCACTCAAGAACAATGTTCAGTCTGTTAAAAATGTCCAAATGAACAGTCCCACTCAAGAACAATGTTCATTCTGTTAAAAATGCCCACTACCCACTGTCTCACTGCCTGCCTGGCAGTGCACTAATGTGTGTGCAGTGCACACAGAACTAGCTTGCTTGTAAGCACAAAAGAGGCAAAGTACTCCTCGGGCACTTCCCAGCACAGACTCACTCAAGGATAATGTTCAGTCTGTTTAAAATGCCCAGATGAACAGACCAGCTCAAGAACAATGTTCAGTCTGTTAAAAATGCCCACTGCACTGACAGACTCAGTAATTGGAATTTAATAAATCTGGAATTTTTGTCACTGCCTGGCAGTGCACTAATGTGTGTGCAGTGCACATAGAACTAGCTTGCTTGTAAGAACAAAAGAGGCAGAGTACTCCCCGGGCACCTCACTTCACAGACCCACTCAAGGACAATGGTCAGTCTGTTAAAAATGCCCAAATGAACAGACCCACTCAAGAACAATGTTCAGTCTGTTCAAAATGCCCACTGCCCACTGTCTCACTGCCTGCCTGGCAGTGCACTAATGTGTGTGCAGTGCACACAGAACTAGCTTGCTTGTAAGCACAAAAGAGGCAGAGTACTCCCCGGGCACTTCACTTCACAGACCCACTCAAGGACAATGGTCAGTCTGTTAAAAATGCCCAAATGAACAGACCCACTCAAGAACAATGTTCAGTCTGTTCAAAATGCCCACTGCCCACTGTCTCACTGCCTGCCTGGCAGTGCACTAATGTGTGTGCAGTGCACACAGAACTAGCTTGCTTGTAAGCACAAAAGAGGCAGAGTACTCCCCGGGCACTTCACTGCACAGACCCACGCAAGGACAATGTTCAGTCTGTTTAAAATGCCCAGATGAACAGACCCACTCAAGGACAATGTTCAGTCTGTTAAAAATGTCCAAATGAAGAGACCCACTCAAGAACAATGTTCAGTCTGTTTAAAATGCCCAGATGAACAGACCCACTCAAGAACAATGTTCAGTCTGTTAAAAATGCCCAAATGAACAGACCCACTCAAGAACAATGTTCAGTCTGTTAAAAATGCCCAGATGAACAGACCCACTCAAGAACAATGTTCAGTCTGTTAAAAATGCCCACTACCCACTGTCTCACTGCCTGCCTGGCAGTGCACTAATGTGTGTGCAGTGCACACAGAACTAGCTTGCTTGTAAGCACAAAAGAGGCAGAGTACTCCCCGGGTACTTCCCAGCAGAGACCCACTCAAGGACAATGTTCAGTCTGTTTAAAATGCCCAGATGAACAGACCCACTCAAGAACAATGTTCAGTCTGTTCAAAATGCCCACTGCCCACTGTCTCACTGCCTGCCTGGCAGTGCACTAATGTGTGTGCAGTGCATACAGAACTAGCTTGCTTGTATGCACAAAAGAGGCAGAGTACTTCCCGGGCACTTCCCAGCACAGACCCACTCAAGGACAATGTTTAGTCTGTTTAAAATGCCCAGATGAACAGACCCACTGAAGGACAATGTTCAGTCTGTTAAAAATGCCCAAATGAACAGACCCACTCAAGAACAATGTTCAGTCTGTTTAAAATGCCCAGATGAATAGACCCACTCAAGGACAATGTTCAGTCTGTTTAAAATGCCCCGATGAACAGACCCACTCAAGGACAATGTTCAGTCTGTTAAAAATGCCCAAATGAACAGACCCACTCAAGAACAATGTTCAGTCTGTTAAAAATGCCCAAATGAACATCCCACTCAAGAACAATGTTCAGTCTGTTAAAAATGCCCAGGTGAACAGACCCACTCAAGAACAATGTTCAGTCTGTTAAAAATGCCCCCAGCACAGACCCACTCAAGGACAATGTTCAGTCTGTTTAAAATGCCCACTACCCACTGTCTCACTGCCTGCCTGGCAGTGCACTAATGTGTGTGCAGTGCACACAGAACTAGCTTGCTGGTAAGCACAAAAGAGGCAGAGTACTCCCCGGGTACTTCCCTGCAGAGACCCACTCAAGGACAATGTTCAGTCTGTTTAAAATGCCCAGATGAACAGACCCACTCAAGAACAATGTTCAGTCTGTTAAAAATGCCCACTGCCCACTGTCTCACTGCCTGCGTGGCAGTGCACTAATGTGTGTGCAGTGCACACAGAACTAGCTTGCTTGTAAGCACAAAAGAGGCAGAGTACTCCCCGGGCACTTCCCAGCACAGACCCACTCAAGGACAATGTTCAGTCTGTTTAAAATGCCCAAATGAACAGACCCACTCAAGGACAATGTTCAGTCTGTTAAAAATGCCCAAATGAACAGACCCACTCAAGAACAATGTTCAGTCTGTTTAAAATGCCCAGATGAACAGACCCACTCAAGGACAATGTTCAGTCTGTTTAAAATGCCCAGATGATTTGGTTGTGTGCGTTTTTTCGCTGTACTCAAGTTCAAATGCAAAAATAAAGGATTTAAAAAAAAAAAATGCCCAGATGAACAGACCCACTCAAGAACAATGTTCAGTCTGTTAAAAATGCCCAAATGAACAGTCCCACTCAAGAACAATGTTTAGTCTGTTAAAAATGCCCAGATGAACAGACCCACTTAAGAACAATGTTCAGTCTGTTAAAAATGCCCACTGCCCACTGTCTCACTGCCTGCCTGGCAGTGCACTAATGTGTGTGCAGTGCACACAGAACTAGCTTGCTTGTAAGCACATAAGAGGCAGACTACTCCCCGGGCACTTCCCAGCACAGACCCACTCAAGGACAATGTTCAGTCTGTTTAAAATGCCCAGATGAACAGACCCACTCAAGAACAATGTTCAGTCTGTTAAAAATTCCCACTGCACTGACAGACTAAGTAATTGGAATTTAATAAATCTGGAATTTTTTTCACTCCAGAAACATGGATGACATTGAAAATAATATCTCTCTCCAAGCCAGCCCAACACCCTCAATGGTAAATAGTGGCCAGTGCTAGCTGACTAGACCACTAGACTGCTTGAAAGAAACAGGAATACTAGTGACTGTAGCGTGTAGCTGACCCCTGGCACTACAGCTGCACAGCAAGACAAGGAATATTTTTCTTTCCTTTGCTAGCCTAAGCCTAGTATCTCTTCTCTATCAGTTCTGCTTCTGCTTCTTCTTATGCTTCTTTCTTTCTGCCTGCCTGCCTGCCAGCCAGCCCACCTCCCCACACAATCGCTGGAAATAACTGCATGCCTCCTCGTGCTGCTGTTTATATACTGCTGGCTCATCACTAAAATACACAGAGAGCACTGAATGACAGCGCGATTGGCTCCATTCAGTGCTGCTCAGGAAATGTCAGCGCGGATACGCTGCGTTCCGGTATCCATGCCGACCTGTCCGACCCTTTCCTGTGAGTCACTGCGACTCACAGGAAAGGGTCAGACAGGTTGGCATGGTTGCCGCAGGGGCGCCGCCATTTTGTGGTAATCCGGGGTACTAGCTCCGAGCTCGCAGCTAATGGCGGCGAGGAAAAGCGCGCGCCTCGCGGTGAGCCGTATTAAACAGAAATCTGTTGAATACGTGGGGAGTCGCGATGCGTTTCGCCTCCCCACGTATTTTTCAGATTGCAAAAAATAAGTTGCGGATTACAAATACGTGGAAAACGGATGCACACCCCTACTGCTTGATCAGTGGAAATTATCGTGGGTAAAATACATTTTAACCTATTTGCCAATACCCTTGCATAAATTTTGATGTCTAAATTTAATAGCGAAATTGGTCTGTAAGATGTAGTCTGTAAAGGATCCTTCTCAGGTTTAGGGAGAACTATAATTACCGCTTCCCTCATGGTGGAGGGCATGCTTCCTTCTGAACTCAGAGGCTAAAAACAGTTTTCTCATCTTTATTTCACTTCTTTAATGTTTTCACTTCTTTAATGTTTTCATTAATAGTCTCAAATTGACTGTCTAGTGCTGAAACCACTGCTACAGTAGGCTTGGAGATCAGTGTATCAGGCCATCTCTTTGCCAGAGTCGGCCATTTTCTCATCTGGGGCCCTTAGTTTATATCTTTCTTTACTGGGGCAGGTCGACAAAGCCTATTGTTGTGGTAACATAAATCTGTCCATATGTTCCCCAAGAAGTTCAGCCAAAAAAGGAAATAAAAAAAAACAGTTATAACGGATAAAAATGAAAAATAAAGGGGGTAGTACCCAGAGCCCACCACAGCACTTCTGCCCTTGCTCACTGCATCATGTGACTTCTCAACAGATTTTTAAAATAAATAAATACCAGCTCTCTTGCAAAATGTACACACCCTGGCTTATGAGTAAGGTTTATTTTCATCCTGATGTATACAAACAAATTCATTTGGAGACATTAACCAAGAGAAAGTTGCTGGAACCATTTGTGTATCCCAGTCCTAGAAAAGCATGGTGTGTGCAAATTTTTTTCTGTGTGAGGAACAATTTTTTTAAACCAACAATTTTTGAGCACCAGTATTAGTGTTGCATTCCTGTATATAGCACAAAGAAAAATGTATGTGAGTAACCATGTAAAACCTGTGAACGATGACAAAATGTATGAGAAATCACTTGTGTGCTCAGCTTTGAAGGAGCTATGGTGGTCACAGGTTGTCAATGAGTGTGGGACCTATGAAAAGCTCCACATTTCATTAGTGCACCAGCCCCTTCTCCAGCCTGAAGATGGCCCTCCTCAGGGGTGGATTGGCCTATCAAGGCTTTGGGCATGCCCTGATGGGCCAGTCTGGCCAATCACATGGGTTGGTGTTGGTTGCAGTGGCCCTATGCCCGTGGAGTTACTGCAACCAACATCAGCCCCACAGCAGCATTCTTGTAGAGCGGGAGCCTTTCCCGAGGCTTTTTTGGGTTTTTTTTCCCCCGTGGTGGCGACCTAGGCTCCATGGGTCTGCTGTCTGCACCCCCTCCCTCCCCCACCAGCACTGCGGCGGCAGGAAACACTCCAACCCCCACCTGCCCTCCTGTCCGCTTTGCCTCTCTCTGTCATGGGAGGCAAACAGCAGACCTCCCTCAATTGCCTCATTGCTACCTGAAGACCTCCTACATGCTCAGGCTGTGGCAAAAAATACCTCCCCCCATCGAGGCCTTTCTGCTGTCTGTTTCCATACCATGAGTTACCTCCAGGAACCTCAAACAACAGCCCTGCCTGACCGTCAATGTTAATAAAAATTATTTTTCATTTTTTTACTTACTCAGAGAGCAAGGGAACAAAAATAAGAGAGGCTTGATGTGTTTGTGTGTGTAAGTATGAGCATATGTTTGAGCATGAGTGTGAGTGTGTGTGTGTGAGCATTGTGTGATGTGTGTGTATTGTGTGTATGTGTGTGTGTGTATTTGAGTATATGAGCGTCTCAGCAAGTGTGTGATCTTGTGAGTATATGTGAGTGAGCATTTGTGTGTGTGTATATGAGTGTATGAATATTTGAGCATGTGTGTGATCTTGTGTGAGCGAACATGACTGTGTGTGTAAGTGGGCGCTTCAGCATATGTGTAAGAGTGTGTGAGCATGCATGTAAGTGTAAGAGCATGTTTGAGGGAGTATGTGTGTGAGTGTAAGAGCACATGTGTAAGAATGAACATATGTGTACTATCTCAGTGGAATCAAAATTTCCCAGATATGGAAAGCAGGGGGATTATTTTTTTAACCTTATTAGTTTTAATTACTGGGTGTTATTTGATGTGTCTGTTTTGAAATATTTTACTGGTAACTGGGAAATTTTTACAAAATTCTATATTATTTTTAATTATTGGATGTTATTCTATTCATGTGATATTTTGAAATATGTATTCTTTTTAGTAGTATGGTTTTACTATTATGATGTTTTATATTTCTTGATTTTATTGTTTGATGTTTTAGGAGGACTGGTGATAATTCTGTTTTTCCATAATTGTATACAAAGTTTGGCTTCTTGCAGTTTCCAGTTCAGATTTTGTCTTCATGTTTCTGTTTATACTTTATGTTCTCTGTATTCTGTATTTGGTAAGGGCCTATCTTTATTTTGACTGTGTGACTGAGGTGAGGTATTCTACTAGGGTGTAGTTTCTATTTAGAGATCTATAGCAGATTGGCTTGTTCTGTTTTCCTAATAGGAGATGTGTTGGTGTTTTAGGGCTGACTGCAATATTTGCAGTATTGCATTTTCATAGGTAGGGTTGTTGCAGTTTAAGTGCTAGCAGTTAGCAGTTAGTGCTGTTTTTGTTTACTATATTGTAATTCTATTTTCTGAGGGTCAAGCCCAATACTTTTTATAATATGTCTAATGCCATATAGGTTCCAAGTGACTTTTTTGTTTTTTTGTTGGGTTTTCTGGTCGGCACTACAGCAGTACATGTAAATATAGTATACATGTTCCAAGTGATATTTTTACCTCAAAGACTGTATTTTGAATGTTTTAAATGTAAAATCTGTTATTATAAATGCATAACTTGTAATTGTGTGTGGGGAGAGCATGACGGGAGCGGGGTGTGTGCAAGGCTCAAAGAATTGCCTATGGCCCCTAATACCCTTGCACCAGCCCTGGCTGCACTGGATCAAATGGGAAAGCAGGATTCCATCTGAAGCTATGCTGCTTTGGGTCAGTGGCTCTCCCCAGTCTTGGCCAGGGCTTAATATTTCTTTCTTTTTTTTTTTAAGCCTGGGAGAGCAGCATGGAGGCAGAACAGTGACAGAGGAACCGTAAATGCAGCAGACTCTGAGTAGCACACAGAAAATAGGAATGCATGGAGGCGGGGGCATGGAGAAGTTGAGGCAAGTTGCAGTCACAGAAAGGTAGTGTTACGATTGTCGCTGCCCGACGTCTCCTCTCCGCCCTCCTTACCTCTCTGGTGACTCCTCCCACGGTTGACGGATGTTTGGCTGCTGTGGCATCTGCCTGCCGTCTTCTCCGGCGTCCCTGGTCCGGCTTGGGCGCTGCCTCCCGCCATGCTGTCCAATTGCCTTTGGGCACGCACACCGCACGGCCCTGCTTCAAATACTTTCTTTGGCGTGAATCTCAGGGGCGTCCCCCTGTGATGACATCACGCATCCCGGATACAAAAAGCCTACACTACTGCTAGCTAATCGAGTTAGCAACGGGTCAGGTATTCATACTGGTGAACTCCTTACAGATGGGATTATCTCTCCGTACCTAGCTACTCTGCCTCTCCATATTTGGACTTACTCTGTTTGGGGTACCCGCTCCTCAGGGGCCTCTCTCTTCTCTTTCAGGTCGCTGTCTGGAACCAGTACTCGCTCCTCGAAGGCCCATGTTCCCGGACTCGTTGCCTGGACTTCACTTCTGCCTGGAAGATACCGCTGCCTACACCATCAGTGAGTTACTATCTACTTCTCTCTCAGAGCTGTTCCCTGGAACTCACTCCTCGAGGGCCTGCCTCTTCTCCAGCTCCTGTGATTCCTACCGAGAGAAACCGCTGTGTGAGTACTCTACCAACGAGGCTCTATTCCAGAACCCTGCATATACTTCATTGTACTCACTATCCCAGTTTCTCTTCACTACAGCACAGCCATTGTGGGATTGCTGTTCCAGAGCCCTGAGGGACTACAAGCCCAGCCGGGCTTCATCTCTGCTCACTACTGCCATCTCTATTGGCTCCTCAATACTGTTAATAAAAGATCTATCTGTGTTATGTGTCCTAAAGCTGAGCCTGACTTGTGGCCCCTCACAGGACTTCCCCCCCGTGGGCGTGGTCAGCAGCCACAGTGTCCAAGGGTCCACCCAAAACCTTACAAACAATAACAGATTGCTAACTCCATGGATCCGGCATAGTTCAATACCCTGCAGGCCATTCCGGGCCTGGCCCTGCGCATTTCTGAACAGCAAGACGCATTGGAGAAACTCACTTCAGCGTTTCATCAGCTGCATACACAGAATACCCAAGGCGCTAATTCCAGCAATGAAGGTCAGTTACATGAAGTAACTTTAAAGACTGCTGTACCGCTGGCTGCTCCAGTTCGTTTCTCAGGAGAGATTCAGAAGACCAAGGGCTTTTTAAACCAGTGCTGCATGCATTTTGCATTACAGCCTTCTCAGTTCCCCACAGCTTTTTCCAAGACTACTTACATTCTATCTTATCTTGATGGAAGGGCCTTGTCTTGGGCCTCTACACTGTGGGAACGCAAGGATCCTATTTTGTAGGACATAGATGGATTTTTGGACTTATTTAAATCCGTTTTTGATGATCCTGCTTGAGTGACCATTGCCGGTTCTAGTCTGGTGGACCTGTAGCAAGGCAACCGACCACTGGCTGGTTTTGCGACAGAGTTTAAGACTCTTGCTACAGAACTCTGCTGGGACCCCAAATGCCTGAAGACCCTCTTTTTCAGAGGCCTGGATACTCGCTTGAAAGACAAGCTGGCCGCTCGTGAAATACCTGACTCGCTGGATGAACTATTGGCTTTGGCTACTAGGATCGATCACCGGCTTCATGATAAGGTGAAAGAGCTCCAGCCTAATAGGGGACCTGGTCAGAAGGAGGCTAGTGCTAAACCTGCACCTCGGATGGTTCCAGTAATTCCTGCTGCCAGTGGAAATGAACCGATGCAACTTGGTCGCGGACATTTAACTTCCAAAGAGAGAAGACTTCGGAAGAGGCATGGTCTATGCATATACTGTGGACAGACTGGTCACGATGTCCCAACATGCCCAATTCGTCCGGGAAACGGACGGGCCTAAGTCCTGCAGGAGGACTGTTCTTAGGCCTTACTACGCCCTCTCCTCCACGCTCTCTCCCAGTCTCCTTGATCTGCAGACCGTCTAAGGTTCAAACTCTTGCCCTGGTGGATTCAGGGGCAGGAGGCAACTTTATTCTTCGACGCCTAGTGGAACATCTGAGGATTCCCATCGTCACCTTGAAGGTTCCACTACTCCTATCCTTCATCCATGGAGAGCCCTTACCGGGTGACATGACTTGCCAAACTGTACCGGTAACTCTCTGCATCGGAGCTCTCCATATTGAGTCAATTCCCTTCTTTGTGTTAGAGAAGGCCATGCACCCTATCGTCCTGGGGTTACCCTGGTTGCAGTCGCACCAACCCCAATTTGACTGAGCATCTTTGGAACTTTCCCGCTGGGGCCCAGGTTATCATGGGAAGTGCCTTAAGGAGATTGCTCCTGTCATCTGCATGCCTACTACTCCAGCGATGCCAGGACTGCCGCCCCAATACGCATCTTTCAGTGATGTGTTTTCCAAAGAAGCTGCTGACATCCTTCCTCCGCATAGGTCCTATGACTGTGCCATAAGACTGAAACCCAATACTGAATCTCCTAAAGGACGTGTCTATCCACTCTCAGCGATTGAGAACAAGGCGCTGTCCGAATACATCGAGGAGAATTTACAGAAGGGGTTTATTAGACCATCGAAGTCTCCAGCCAGTGCAGGCTTCTTCTTTCTGGGGAAGAAGGATGGTACCCTATGTACTTGTATCAATTACCGAGGTCTGAACGAGATCACGATTAAAGACTGCTACCCCCTGCCATTAATCTCAGAGCTGTTTGATTGGCTTCAGGGGGCCAAAATATTCTCAAAACTTGACCTGAAGGGGGCCTACAACTTATTTTGCATTCGTAGTGGTGACGAATGGAAAACAGCCTTCAACACTCGAGTCGGCCATTTTGAGTACTTAGTTATGCCCTTCGACCTGTGCAACGCACCCGCTATATTTCAGAACATGATGAACGACATCCTGCAGGACCTGTTGTACAAGAGTGTCGTGGTACACCTGGATGATATCCTGATATTCTCCCAGGATTTGCCCACTCATCTAGAGGATGTCAAGCAAGTACTATGCCGACTCCGTGAACACCGGCTCTACGCCAAACTCTCCAAGTGCGAATTTCATAAAGACTCAGTACCTTTTCTTGGCTATATCGTGTCTAAAGATGGCTTCCAGATGGACCCTCAAAAGCTTGAGAGTATCAAACATTGGTCCCAACCTACCAGCCTGAAGGCCCTGAGATGATTCTGTGGGTTTACCAACTATTATAGAAGCTTTATAAAGAACTACGCTTCTTTAACCGTACCCTTGACCGCAATGACCCGCAAGGGTGCCAATGCTTCAAAATGGTCTGCGGAGGCCATTTCTGCGATTGAGAAACTAAAGACTGCCTTTTCCACGGAACCATGCTTGCGGCATCCTGACCCCAACAAGCCCTTTATCGTAGAAGTTGACGCTTCAGATGTCGGCATGGGGCCTGTATTGAGCCAGGCTGGAGACTCTAAAGCCTTACGTCCCTGCTCTTTCTTCTCACGACGTTTCTCCCCGGCAGAGAAGAACTATGGGATCGGCGATAAAGAGCTCTTGGCAATAAAGCTTGCATTCAAGGAATGGCGGCCTTGGCTTGAAGGCGCTCAACATCAAATAATCGTATTCATGGACCACAAAAATCTAGAGTATCTTCGTCATGTGCAGCGTCTTAACCACAGACAAGCTAGATGGTCGTTATTTTTCAATCGTTTCAACTTTGTGCTTAAATATCGCCCCGGAGACAGAAATACCAGAGCTGATGCTTTGTCATGCTCCTTTCTCTCGGATGATGTGCCTGAAGAACCTCAGCACATAATTGACCCGAAGAAAGTCATCTTGGTGACTACATATTCTGTGCCCGCTGGTAAGACCATCGTGCCCAAACACCTCAGGAAGAAAGTGCTCTTTTGGGCGCATGATTCCAAGCTGGCTGGCCATCCTGGTCAATGCCGTACCCTGCTCAAGATCCAGAAGTTTTATTGTCAAGAAGGATACCCTATCCTACGTGGCATCCTGTACCAACTGTGCCAAACACAAACCTGCTTCTGGCCAACCGTGGGGATTGCTGAAACCACTGCCAGATCTGGAACAGTTCTGGTCACACATCGCTACTGATTTTGTAGTCGATTTACCCCCTTCTGGAGGAATGAATACCATCTGGGTAACAGTTGATCGCTTCAGCAAGATGGCCCATTTCGTGAAGCTCTTCATATCGCACATTTTTCACCTTCACGGCCTACCAAGACAAATTGTCTCAGACCGAGATCTCAATTCACGGCAAGATTCTGGAGGGCCTTGTGCAAGTTATTCGACATCTCTCTAGACTACACTTCAGCCTATCATCCGCAATCAAATGGCCAAACAGAACGGATGAATCGAACCTTAAAACAGTTCATTCGAGCCTACGTGAGTTGCCGTCAGAATAACTGGGCCGAACTGTTACCTTCGGCTGAATTCGCCATCAACTCTCATCCAGCAACATCAACTGGATCAACACCTTTTGAAGTGGTATATGGACGCTCTCCAACACCGCCACTTCCACTGAAGTTCTCAGTGACTTCCCCAGCAGCTCAATCTACTGCTGATGAAATCCATAACCTGTGGACTCAAACGAAAGACATGCTAGTTAAAGCGAGTGACCGCACTAAGAAGTTCTATGACGCTCACCATTCTCAAGCGCCTGTCTTCAAGCCTGGTGACAAAGTCTGGTTATCTACCAAACATCTCAGACTGAAGATACCCTCCACTCGGTTCGCTCCTCGCTACGTTGGACCATTTCCAATCCTCTGACATCTTGGTAACATCACCTACAGTCTGAAGTTACCACCTGGACTAAACATCCACACCGCTTTTCACATTTCACTCTTGAAACCTCTCATACTCAGTGAATTCTCTTCCAAAACTCAGGAACCACCTGCCATCAACACAGAAGATGACCTAGAATTCAAGGTCGAAGAGATTCTTGATGTCCAAAGACGAGGCAAAACACTTGAATACCTCCTCTCTTGGGAGGGTTTCGGCCTCGAAGAAAACTCTTGGGAGCCTCAGGCTAACATCCTTGATAAAGAGATGCTCCATCAATTTCATCTCGCACATCCTTTAAAACCTAAACCTAGTATCCGCAGAGGAGACCACCCTTTGAAGGGGGGTACTGTTACGACTGTTGCTGCCCGATGTCTCCACTCCGCCCTCCTTACCTCTCTGGCGACTCCTCCCGCAGTTGACGGACGTTTGGCTGCAGCGGCGTCTGCCTGCCGTCCTCTCCGGCATCCCCGGTCCGGCTTGGGTGCTGCCTCCCGCCATGCTGTCCAGCTGCCTTAGGGCGCACGCGCCGCACAGCCCTGCTTCAAATACTTTCTTTGGCGTGAACCTCAGGGGCGTCCCCCTGTGATGACATCACGCATCCCGGATACAAAAAGCCTACACTACTGCTAGCTAATCGGGTTAGCAACGGGTCAGGTATTCATACTGGTGAACTCCTTATGGATGGGATTCACTCTCCGTACCTAGCTACTCTGCCTCTCCATATTTGGACTTACTCTATTTGAGGTACCCGCTCCTCAGGGGCCTCTCTCTTCTCTTTCAGGTCGCTGTCTGGAACCAGTATTCGCTCCTCGAGGGCCCATGTTCCCAGACTCGCTGCCTGGACTTCACTTCTGCCTGAAAGATACCACTGCCTACACCATCAGTGAGTTACTATCTACTAGAGGTGTGAATCATGTAATCGATCGTCTTAACGATTGATTTTGGCTGGGGAGGAGGGAAATCTGATCGTCAAGGTTTTTTTTTCTAAAAATCGTTAGAAATCGTAAATTGGGGGAGGGCGGGAAAACCGGCACACCAAAAAAACCCTAAAACCCACCCGAACCTTTAAAACAAATCCCCCACCCTCCTGAACCCCCCCCCCAAAATGTTTTAAATTACCTGGGGTCCAGTGGGGGGGGGGGGGTCCCGACACGATCTCCTCCCGCTCTCTGGGCACCGCTGCGTTGAGAAATGGCGCCGGTGGCCCTTTGCCCTTATCATGTGACAGGGCAAAGGTAGCGCCGGCGCCATTTTGTTTCCTGGCTCCCGACATCACGCGTGCGGGAGATCGCCCCCGGACCCCCGCTGGACCCCCAGGGACTTTTGGCCAGCTTGGGGGAGGGCCTCCTGACCCCCACAAGACTTGCCAAAAGTCCAGCGGGGGTCCGGGAGCAACCTCCTGCACGCGGGCCGTATTGCCAATCTTCAAAATGGCGCCGGTGCTACCTTTGCCCTCACTAATCGGGGGCATTTGTATTATATCGCGTATCTAATGATTTTGGACGATTTTAAAATTATCTGACAATAATTTTAATCGTTCAAAAACGATTCACATCCCTACTATCTACTGCTCTCTCAGAGCTGTTCCCTGGAACCAGGTACTCGCTCCTCGAGGGCCTGCCTCTTCTCCAGCTGTTGTGATTCCTACCAAGAGAAACCGCTGTGTGAGTACTCTACCAGCTAGGCTCTATTCCAGAACCCTGCATGTACTTCATTGTACTCACTATCCCAGTTTCTCTTCACTACAGCATAGCCATTGTGGGATCGCTGTTCCAGAGCCCTGAGGGACTACAAGCCCAGCCGGGTTTCATCTCTTCTCACTACTGCCACCTCTGGTGGCTCCTCAATACTGTTAATAAAAGATCTATCTGTATTGTGTGTCCTAAAGCTGAGCCTGACCTGTGGCCCCTCACGGGACTTCCCCCCGTGGGTGTGGTCAGCAACCACAGTGTCCAAGGGTCCACCCAAAACCTTACAAACAATAACAGGTAGGGGATGAGCCAGGAAGAGGGGCCTATGCTGTGTGGAGAAGGCGGCTGTTTGAGGTAGCTGGGCTGAGTTTCTAGAGGGGCAGCATGCTGTGGAACCAGTGTGTCAGTTGGGCATTGGGGGTGCCGAGAAAGGGTGGGAATGGGAAAGAAAGGGGGGCTGTTGTAGGCTGGGGAAGGGCCGGCAGCAAGCAAAAGCTTTACATATTGATGCAGCAGTGCTGGAGCGGGGGCACTCACTGTGTAAGCAGTAGCACAACAGTAGAATCGATGTCTTTGTGTCAGAGACACCCACACAGACAGAGTGGGTGTCCGTGTCAGAGATTGAGTGTGGGTGTTTGTGTCTGAGAAGATTGTATGTGTGTATGTCTCTGACACTGGCAGGCAGTGTGATGGTCTCATTACTTGGCAACTGGTTCAAGAGCTGTTTGCTTGGCAAGAGACTTTAACACCAGACCAGGAATCCAGGATATATATATATATGAGAGATGTAACCAAAGTTGTGGAGGGCGAATCTATTGCATGGATAGAAAGGGTACTGCAACTCTATTTGCTCACCCCTGGTCTAGGGTGTGATTCTACTACTTAGTTAATTAATAAAATGTGAAATTTATATTGAAGAATTTTTGGCTCAGTTCTGCCAGGCTCCAGGTCACCCTCTCAAGGGTCAACCTAGCTTGCTTATGGGAACTGTTGAAGCTTGCGCTTCAGGAAAAGCGCACGAGGGAATCAGATAACTCGTGGGCTGATTTTGAAAAATATTCTCCAGGCTGATGTTTTTCTTCAATCTGCCCCTGGCCGCCCTTGAAAAATCTGTTTCATCTGGGGTTCTAAGTTTTAGGATTCAATAGGAGAGATCAACGAATGACCCAGTTCATTAATGAAATGAGGTTCAGAGTCATCAAGTGTAAGAAGGAATAACTAAGAAGCAGCAAGAGCTCAGTTCTATGATTCTGTGCTTCTGTCAGTTGTTTCTCTAACACTCGTAGCTGCAGCATTTTTCTTTCCATTGGTAGCCAAGCCTCATAATTCTCATCAGCACAGAGTCATGTCCAGCTGTAGAACCAAAGATATAACTTTGAGAAACCTGAGCTTGAGCAGGAGTGAAAAAATATGGTCAGCAACTCTGTAGATCTTACAAATTACATTAATCTCCCATCGATATTTGTATGTCTGAGACAGGTCAAGGATGTGCATTTGTTTTTAAACAAAATGAAAAATGTGACAAAATACCCCCTGTTTAATTTCGTTTAAAAATTAAATTAAAAAAATCTCCAAAATTTCTCTTTCCATTGACTTTCATTTTGGAAAGTTAAAAAAAAAATCCCCCACTGAGAGAGAGCATCCACAACAGCAAAACGAATTCCCCACCAGGCCATCCTCATAAGCTCTCCCAATCTCTTGCCCAGAAGTTTCTTATCACCTTCCTGGAGTCTGTGAAATAGACAGGGGCAGGAGGAATTCCAAGTTGCCTCTGCCCTGCTGGGTCCTGGATCGAAAATAGGGTTGAAATGAACAAAAGGAAACAATTTTCTCTGCACACCCCTAAGCCAGGCTGCATTTGACCTTGTCAAAGGCACTATTTTAATGCTGGAGTCTGCTACATTAGAAACAATTTATGTTTCGGCTAGAGACATTTCCCGCTATCACCCCTAATGTACAGGACACTGGGCAAATGCCTAATAATATCTTCTGATCCACTGTCTACATCAGGACTTTCAGAAGTAGAATTTGCCTACACACACAACCCACACAACACATACATTCTCCCCATTCAGGTAGGCTTCCAGTCACACACAGACACACACACAAAACCCAGGCAGGCTTCCATCGATACACACCCACACACACACACACACACACACACTGTTCACTGGGGAGGGTGTCTCCAGTGAAAAGTCCCTCCAGGGGACCTTTCCTCCCTCTGCTTACCACCCGAGGGCCCTTTCCTCTCAGGTTGTAGTACTGGTGATCAATAATATTCCTCAGTCAAATCTCTAGTAAATATCTTTTTATTAGTAAAAGTAGGAAACAAGACAGATAAGAATGCGAGTAGTCAGCTCTCGGGAGTAGTCCGAGACAGTACCAAATAGTGACTTGCCTCAGTAGCTACTCAACTTATACATCACATATAGCTTTGTTATATAGCACAGTGTTTCTACCTTTTTTTTCTTTCTCCGGGGCTTACCATATTAGGCATGGATAATTACAGAAACTTCTTAATACTAAGGCTAGAATTGAGAGCTGCCAAATACCTTTATCTGAGATACTTTTCTGTTCACTGGTTTCTGGCCTTGGACTCATAATGGGTGATTTTGTGTAGCCACTGTTTCAGTTTCTTGCTCAAGGTCATGCCTGTTTCTCACTTGTGCTGCATTTTGCTGAAGTCTTCATTTCATTTCTTATTATTTATTTTAACCCATTCCATCTTCATTCCCCTCTTGAAGAATTATAGCTAATAATTCTTCATACCTGATGGCTCGTATCCGGCTGTCTTAGATTGCCAAGCATCACCTGTCCTAGTGATAGGAGACCCTGATCTTACCCGTCATAGCCCAGTATACTATTCTTACTATCGGTTTTACATAAGGGATTCAGTTTCAGGAACACGTGGTTCAGCGTATAGAGTAGGCACGTAGTTATTCTGAGAGACCATAATCTTGGCAGTAGAAAGCATCTTAGGACGAAGTTGTTGCAGGCATGAGCAAATGCACGGGAGACAGAAACATAACAGTAGGTATAGGGCAAGGAATCCAATAGCAAAGCCGACTAGGCCTCGCAGGTGAATGGCCAAACTAGAGAACCAGGAAGAGAAAGAATCCCACCAAGATATAGACAACCCTCCTTTAAAATCACTAACTTGAAGTTTAGCTAAATCCTGTATCTTTTGCATAGCATTACGTACAATATCAAAACGATTTACCACTACTGTACAGCATTCAGAACTATTCAACACAGTGCATAAGCCACCTTGAGCTGCAAGCATGTAATCTAAGCCATGTCGATTATAAGTAGAAACTATGGTAAGTTCATCAACTGTTTGCTGTAAAGCTCTTAAAGCAATCCCTAGCTCATGTGTCACTACATGTAACACAGATTGTAATCGTCTAATAGCCATACCTAATTCAGCAGCTACCACAGGCTGAGCAAAGGGTAACCATGAAGTGTAACTAAGTGCATCTAATCTAGTTTTGGTTAAAGGGTAGATGGAGTTAATATAATCCAACGAGAGTTGAATTGCTTGGTCTTCAGGGACAGCTAAGGGAACGCTCCTTCGGGAGCGGTTATGCGTAGGGTGCAATAGTGGAATAACTCGGGAAAAATAGTTAAAAGTAACTAATACACAGAAATCATAGCATGTGGGGAGTTTGAGGAAGACTATTCCATCACATAACCAATAATGTCCAACATAAAGATTTGTGAAATTTTGTATCACAGTATAATTGTTACTGTCATAAGGACCATAAACAAAAGGAGAATTAAATCTACCTAGTATAGCACAAGGTATAAAGGGAGCGTCAAGCTCAGGTGTGCAGACAGTGTATGTGGAATTGAAAATGTGAGTGTACTGGGTTTCTGTAGCTACATTCACAATTTCTGATAGTTTTAACACACATGTGAGGCAGAGCGACTAACAGTCATAGAAAGGGAAATAATTGTGCAATTACATTTTAGTATGAGCTCAGTGATAGGGGTTCTGGGTAAAATGGTTCCCTTATGAATAATCCATGTTGTATTGTATGTGTAGTAAGTATAGGTGCAGGGAATAGGGTTCGGGGAAGTAACATTACTAAGGCAAAGGTAACCATTTCTTGGCAGATCGGCTGTAAGTGGAGGATGTGCGGTTCTACCCAAATATTGTGTCCATGTTTGTCCTGCTAATGGATCTAGGGTAATATTATGTTCTTTGCTGTCTTTGAATCCTAAGATATGGTGTAATGGTACTGGCAAGGTGATAGCTGGAATATGAGAGATGGCTTTTGGATGTGGGGTACAAATGATACAATCAGTAATATGGGGCGGGAGAGTCTTAACCAATTCATGAATACCTCGAACCCATAAGTTAGTCTGTCCTTGGAAAGGAGCTCGTTCAATAGGAAATTCAATTGTCAGCTGGCATACACACAACAAAATACATACAACAGGGAACAGGGACGACATTATGTTCTTTTGGCTGATACTCAATGTCTAATGTCCTTCACATGTGTCCAAATGGTATTTCCTTCTAGGCAAACAGCGGTAGGGGTAGCAGCAACGACTTTATAGGGTCCCAAGTACACTGGATTTTGCCAAGTTTGGTGGGTGAAATGCTGACGGTAAACCAAGTCCCCAATGGCAACAGGAAGTTCAGGGGGTCCTTTCTCAGGAACTTTATCTGAAAGGGAACAAGAAATAATCTGTAAAGCATGTTATTTATTTATTTTTATTTATTTAACAGTTTTTTATACCGACCTTCATAGTAAATAACCATATCGGATCGGTTTACAGTTTAACAAAGGGAAAACTAGAGTAATAATTCAAGTAAACGAAAGATAACAATAGATAGGAATAAGTCAAAGTTACAATCAACAGGGGGAGAGAACTTGGAAGCTTACAACAAGCTGGAAAGAAGAAAGGCCGGTAAAGTATTGTTACCATAGAGTGAACAAATTAAAAAACTTAAACAGTGCTATGTTGAAGACTAGCCCAGTATATGGGAAAGTCATCTAGCTGCACCATCTCTGTGAGAGACTTCCATGGCATGGGACGGCCTGTACAAATCTGGAAAGGAGACAAATGGTGCTTCGAAGTAGGGGCCTGTCGCAGGTATAACAAAGCCCAGGGCAGACAGGTAACCCAATCCTTCTTTAACTCCATACTGAGAATTCGTAATCGGATCTTCAAGAGTCCATTGCATCGTTCCACCAAACCATTACTAGTTGGTCGATATACAGAAACTCGCCTGTGATGACACTGTAAAGTTGACAGAAGGGTATTAAGCAAGTGATTATGAAAATGAGATCCATTATCAGTAACTATTACATTTGGAAAACCAAACCGAGGGATGATATGCCTGCAGAGGGCTTTTGCCATCTCACATCCTGTTTCTTTTCTACAGGGAAATGCTTCTATCCATTGGGAGTAAGCGTCCGCACAGACCAAAAGGTAATGATATGGTCCCGCACGGGTATTCATATCAGTATAATCACAATGCCATTCCAGGCCTGGGCCTGAAGGTTTGGGAATGTGACCTGGCTCTACATGTGGACCTCGTCTAGGGATAGCAGTTTGACATATCACACAATGAGAGACATAGTCATGACACATTTTAGTAAGTCCTGGTGCCCACCAAAGCTCATGAAGACGATTTGCTAGCTGTGCAGCAGGTATATTAGCAGGAAGATGTAAATAAGGCAATAGTTTCTTAAGGCCTAAAGCAGGAAGACACAATTTACCTGAAGGATGCACATAAAATACTCCATCATATCCCTCTAAAGTGTGTACACTAGCTCCTGCTGCGATCCCAGGAATGCAATTATTGTTGTGTATGAAGTTGTTGTAATGCAAAGGCATGTATAAGGGAGTATTCATCATGAATTGTAGATTCCTCATCTGTGCTGTCTGAGTCATTGTCTTTTTCAGGTGGTGGATATTTTATTTCATCTAGATCTTAAACAGGACTGGGCTCTGATTTTTCCATATCAGCGGCTTCTCTCTGAGCTTGTGCCTGTGTAGTCACATAAGCAGTCTTTGGAAGAGCAGCAGTAGCTGCTTGATCAGCTAAATTGTTTCCATATGCTTCCCAGGAAAGTAATGGGTCCTGGTGTGCCTTAACCCATACTATGGCTATCATGTGTCCCTGTTCAGAAAGCGTGTGTAGAGTAGTGAACAATTTGTCCCATAAAGGTAATGATGCCAAAGTGGCTCCTGAACTAGAAAGCATCCCTCTTCTCTGCCACTTTCGACGGTATGTGTGCAAAGATGCATATATGTAATGTGAGTCAGTGTAAACTGTAACCTGTAGCCCAGGACGTTTGGTGACATATTGTTCCAGATACTGTGTGCATGCCCAAGTAACAGCACACAATTCAGCCTCCTGTGCTGATAGATGGGGCGGCAATGTAAAAACATGTGTAGAAGTGGGAGTTTTTTTCTGATAAGGCAATTCTATTATTTATTTATTTAACATTTTTATATACCGCAATTCATGTAGCAAAGTTACATATCATTTCGGTTTACATTAAAACAATAATAAGCATATAAGAATGCAATTACATTACAACAAGGGAGTGAACTAGGATAAGAGGGGAAAAAGTCTGATGGATGTTAGTGAGGATTTGATTGGTGGAGCGAAGAGAGAGTTTCTATATGCTGCTCTTACCGGTCTGGATGGTATGTGCAGTTGAAAAGGTATATTGAGGTCCAGAGGAATGAGCTTGTGTATGGATTACAGCAAAACTCGTACCCCCTCCCCTCCCACCTCCTCCATCAGTAAAGTAATGAATGCCTTGTAGTAGGGGCTCTGTGTAAACGTAAAGAATCAGGAAATTCTACTGTAGAACATTTATGGGGGATAGGGGAAGTCCTTCTAATACCTCAGTTAAAGCACTCACAGGGGGTGGAATATTTTTATTCCAGACTTTTATGGTAGTGTGTGAACTAAGTAACAATGCTTTATATTTTCCTGTACGAGATGCTGTAAGCCTAAGTTGAGGTGATTGTAACAAAAAGGCTATATCATGGGTAGTATGCAAATTAACCTCTGCATATGGAATCTGATGCTGTAGCTTATCTCTAGCAGCTGCTGCAGCCACAATGCCTCTTTCACAAGCTGACATTCCTAATTCTACCCATGAAAATTTTCCTGAAAGGTACAGCACAGGCAAATCTTTCTGCATTCCTACCGCGGCCCACGAGCGGTCTCCATGGATGACCCATAAATCAATTGGCAGTGAGGAATCATAGTACTGCAAGGGGCGGACTGCACAAGCATCTAGAATAAGTTGACTTAACAAGTCTTTTTCCTCTTTTGATAAACATACCGGGGATTTCCCAGGACCTTTTGAATGTTCATACAGAAAGAGAGCTCTCTCACTAAAAGCAGGTTTCCATAGATGGCAGAAATTAAGCAAACCTAGAATGGCACGCACAGCTGTAACGGTTGTGGGATTCCCTAAAGCAGCTAACGCAGCAGTTATGTCTTCACTTAATATTCTAGACGTGGGGGTGAGTGTGGTGCCTAAAAAAGGTACCGTAAGTTGAGCTACCCTAAGTTTTTCCTGTTTACCTTGTATCCCAATGCATGTAACCTGAGAAGTAAATGTTTGGTGTATTCAATAGAAAGAGCTTCAGTTTCAGCAGTCAGTAAGATATCATCAACGTACTGCAGTAAGGTCACGGAGGAGGGCAGAGATTGAACAAATGATTCTAGACAAATCTGTAAATGGGTGCTAAAAATAGTAGGACTGTCACGAAACCCCTGGGGAAGGCGTGTCCACTGATAGGCAGTAGGACCACACTGAAATGCTGTCAGGGGTCGTGATTCCTGACTCAAAGGAATACAAAAAAAAGCATTAGATAAATCAATTGTGGATTTGTAGGCATGTAAGGTGGAATTCTGCAAAAGGGTAACGGGGTTGGGGACATTAGGATAAATTGGCACTGTTAATTCATTAAGCAGATGTAAATCTTGTACCATTCGCCAACTGTTATCTTTCTTTTTAATGGGAAACAAAGGAGTATTGAATGGTGAACTAGAAACTTCCAAAATACCGGCTTCAACTAACTTTGTGATTTCTTTCTTTACCGAAGAAATGGCCTCAGAGGGTAAAGGATATTGTTCCTGTATGGGGCCTTTAGTCTCATCTTTTAATTTAATCTTATGCGGGGTTGCAGTTACGCTAAACCCGTAATCGGAACTCCCTCCCATTGCCCATAAAGACATAGGAATCTCTGCTAACATTTGATCTATTCTAGATTGAGTGTGGACTGCGACAGCCAGTAACAAACTGTCAGGTTTCCCTGCCGCATCACAATGTAACTCAAACTGAAAAGCTTGCAGTAAGTCTCGACCAAGCAAATTGATAGGGCACTGTGGCACATGCAAAAATGGAGCAGTCACTGTCACTCCTTGGTAAGTGATTTGACAGGGTTCAGTAAAGGAAGTGTTTACAGGTGTGCCGGTTAAACCTGTCACTTCAGCCATATTATGGGATAATTTAACATTGGGTGGCAAAGTCTGTAATACTGAATATGAAGCTCCAGTATCAATCAAAAACCGAACAGGGCTATTTTCAATGAGCAATTCTACACACGGTTCTGGTAAGCCTATCTGAGCATGCACTACTAAGGCTTGTCCCTTTGGTAGTCATTGGGGAGAGGGGTAACGGCGCGTAACAGGAGCAGGTCCCCATTGATCTGGGTCCCACCCTCGGGGTGCAGGGTTTCCCTGCCTTGGCATGGGCAAACCACGACATTCACGAGCAAAATGTCCTCTCTTATTGCAGTTCCAACATGTTAAGTTAGGATCTCTCCTCTGAGGTGATGGCCAATCGGGGGCAGAGTTCCATTGCTCCCCTCTATGCCCGTCAAAACCTCGACCTCGTGGACCATAAGCACCTCGTGATTGTCTGTTCTGGGCTGTCTCATATAAAACATTAGGAATACCAGGTATGGTGGCATAATCACTATCTGGTTTGTTTGTACTGGGAGGAGTGGCACTGCTCTGTGAATCTGAATTTACCTGTTGTTTCTGGGCTATCTCCAGGGCACACAATTTACTCTGTAACTTTATCAATTCATCTGCAGGCTTAGTCTGTCCTTCCTCAAACCTCTGAATGTGATGCAAAATATGATTATTCATCGCGGGCCATGGCATATTTTGTAACCCTACTATATTTAACAATGGCTGCCTAACCTTATCAGGCAGAGTCTGCAAAAACATATGAAAAAATGGGTAACTGATTAGGGTTTGTAAATGACTCACCCATTTCTTGTTCAAAAATGGTACGGAAATTTTGTAAATGTGTCTCAAAAGATATGGACTTATGGTCCCAGCGTGTTGCAGTGAGTTGACTGAAATCTCTCTGCAATGGAAACATGTGTCTCAAGGTTCCCCATAGAGCAGTGCAGTGCTGATTAAACCCATCCCCATCATACACAGAAGTGGTTAATATTTGCCCTAGTCCAGCAGCAGCCCATACAGTAGCAGAGACTAAGCCGGGGGTCTGGGCAAACACAGCCTTAATATTTCCCAAAGCTAGACGGTACCCACTAGTATGCTTTTCAAATTCACTAATCCATGGACCGGCACCCCTGATGATGCTGGACAGTTTAGACAATAATGTTTCCAGATCAGCAAAAGACCAAGGTTTATACACCACAGAATTTGCTCTTGTTATAAGAGGCAAAACAGTAGACGTAGGTGGATTGGGAGGAACCGGGGTTGTAAGAGGGTGAGTTCCTTCATATTTTTCCCAAATGACCAATCCTTGCAACATATATTCTAACTGTTGTTCATCCCATGTGGGATCTGGACTGTCTCTAATACAGCAACGGGCGATATTCATTCCCTCATGTGTAAGATCTCCATCTAGGGAATACACCTGCATTTGGGGAGCTAATTTAATAGATCTCTTATTTACAGCAGTGATCCATAGAGTAACAAATTCATAAGATTGCTCTTTTGTAGCTACATAATCTTTTGGCTTTGAAGTCAAAGCGGGGGCAATTAAATATGTTGGGGCACTGGTAGGTATTTTCCCCTTCCTAGATCTAGTATGATGCGATACAGGAGTACCAGTCCCATCTGCCATTGTCTCATAACACTCTTCAATTTGTTTGTCAAGTTTCTTTAAACACTTGTTTAATACTTTTAAATCATGTCGATAATTCTGACTCTCTGCTATATCCTGTTCCTGACACTCCTCCATCTCAGACCTAGTATTCTTAGCAATTCGGGGGGGCCCATCTTCCCCAATATCCAACTCTAATTGAGGGTCAATTTGCATTAGATAGCGATCGAATGCCTCCATAGCCTCTGGATGGTCATGTAAATAGCCACATACTCAAAATGCCTCATTAGGAGGATCAAATAACTCAGGATCTGATGACTTAACCCTTGCTTTTTGTTTTTCAACGGGGGTGCACTGAACTCTTCCAGCAATATCAACCCAAGCAGATTCTGGTTTGAGGATAGGGGGGGCAGAGGCAGTGGTGGAAGTAGACTGTTGGCTCACAGAAGACAAACTAGGATAAACTGGATTATATCCGGAAGCCGTTAAAGCAGGCTCACCAAACTTATCAATATTATAATTAGTCTGCGTTTGCACAGCAGGAAAGGCAGAAGCATAAAGGGGAGGGGCAGCAATGGGAGCAGATGGGGCTGAAATCTATTAGTATGAGCGTTTGCGTGAGTGTCTGGGTGTTGAGATGAAGTATCAGAGTTCAAATAAATCTTAGTCATAATAAACCAACTATGCACTTGCTTATGAAAATTCAATTTTGAGTCATTATCTGAATACTTATGTTGAATATATGCCATAATCTGGGAAAGGTGGCTATCGTCAAATGAGCCTTCTTCTGGCCAGACAAGAAAAGCATCATTTGTAGCCCATCCAGTCCACTTGTTATGACATTTGTAAATTTGCTTCTCATTAGGAAGGTGATAACTCACCACCTGTGCTATGGGTGTAGATTGATGAACCTCTGGTGTAGAAATAAAAGCTTTCTTACAAAACTGCCACATTCTTATCAATAGAAAAAGATAGGAAATTCGCAAAATAAAAAAGAACAACAAAACTATGACCAACACACACAAATTTAGTACCAAAATATAAAAGGTTAAAACAAAGCTGTGACTTACCCCAATGATGGAAGGTAACACGGTCAATCGCTTACCACTGTCTCATCAGCAATGTTATCAGGGTCCGTGAGTTCAGCTGACCGCTTCGTGCTGGACTCCTGGCTGGCTCGCCAGAAATGTTCACTGGGGAGGGTGTCTCCAGTGAAAAGTCCCTCCAGGGGACCTTTCCTCCCTCTGCTTACCACCCGAGGGCCCTTTCCTCTCAGGTTGTAGTACTGGTGATCAATAATATTCCTCAGTCAAATCTCTAGTAAATATCTTTTTATTAGTAAAAGTAGGAAACAAGACAGATAAGAATGCGAGAATTATAGTCAGCTCTCGGGAGTAGTCCGAGACAGTACCAAATAGTGACTTGCCTCAGTAGCTACTCAACTTATACATCACATATAGCTTTGTTATATAGCACAGTGTTTTTACTTTTTTTTTCTTTCTCCGGGGCTTACCATATTAGGCATGGAAAGTTACAGAAACTTCTTAATACTAAGGCTAGAATTGAGAGCTGCCAAATACCTTTATCTGAGATACTTTTCTGTTCACTGGTTTCTGGCCTTGGACTCATAATGGGTGATTTTGTGTAGCCACTGTTTCAGTTTCTTGCTCAAGGTCATGCCTGTTTTTCACTTGTGCTGCATTTTGCTGTAGTCTTCATTTCATTTCTTATTATTTATTTTAACCCATTCCATCTTCAACACACACACACACACCACCCAGGCAGGCTTCCAATCATACACATACACACACGTACAACCCAGGCAGGCTTCCATTCACATACATAAAACAGGGGCAGACTTCCATTCACATTCACACAAACACACATACACACACAACCCAGACAGGCTTCCATTCACATATATTCTCCCCATCCAGGTAGGCTTCCATTCACACACAATCACACACACAAAACCCAGACAGGCTTCCATACACACACACACCACCTAGGCAGGCTTCCATTAACATACATCCTCCCCATTCAGGCAGGCTTCTATTCACACTCACACACGTACACATAGTCAGGCTTCCATTCGCATACACACCATCCAGGCAGGCTTCCATTCATACACATTCACAGACATGACCAAGGTAAGGTCACTCTTTTGCCAGAGTTTCTCTCATTCTTCTGCTGCTGCTGCCGCTGCATGCCTATGTGGGTGAGACGCCGATCCACTGCTGCAGGAGCCTGTTCTGCTGCTCATCCTCTGTGCTGTCCCCTCAGTACTGAAAATTTGTGTGGTTAGCACTTCCTTTATGCTTCGTCAAAATTAACAAAGTGGGTAGAAATCATGACTCAACCTAGTGTCTATCCATTCAACCCAAGAACTGGGTACAAAAGGAAAAATCAAATGGAATCCAAAGTGGTATTCAAAATAGTCTTTACTGCAACTTAAAGAAAAGGATCCAGACCAGAATTGAAAAAAATTAAAATCAGCATACAACAGATCACCAATATGAAACATATGGGTTCCTTGTCCATTTTAGGTCTTCTCACCTCTCTCCTCTCTCTTGCGCCTCCATCCATAGAAAATATATCTTCAGAGAGGGTGGGATAACTAGAGTGCAGCTCCAGCAGAAACTGATCAGGTGGGAAAAGTATCCCCAGGCACAAAAGCAGCAAATGGGGTTCCAAACAGTTCGACATAGCAACTGTAATCTAAACACTCAAAAATCTTTGTCTCTTTCCCCAAAAGCCTTAATCCTTCTCTTCACCCTCGCTGTTAACTGGTCGCCTGGGCAAAGAGATCTTTGACCTTTGGTCTTTTGGAGTACTGGGGGTGCACCCTAACCTCTGGACTGATCAATCAATCTTCATCCAAAAAATCATCTAATACTTAACTGAATCTGACCAGCATTTATTTTAAAACTTTATTTACTATGTTCCAAAGCGGTACAGAATGTAGGGAATCACGTTACCACAGTCATCATACATAGCGGACAAAAATGTTCTACACAATAACAATAAAATAAATTTAAAATGTCAGGCAGAGTACCCATTGTAAATTTCTATGCTATCTGATCTCTCTCTCTCTCAAAGCCAGAAACCACAGGCTGCCTACATCCGACAATCTGCCTACCTGTCGCCTATTTCTTTCCCAGCCTTCCGGCATACCACCCCTTTATCAGCATGGGACCTCGTGTTTAACTCTTACCTTCCCTTGCCAGGACCACAAAATGACCCAAAACTACTTAAGGAAATGGAAAAAGTCATGTTTTTATCTTCCTCCTAAATACAAACTCATTTGTTTTGGTTTAAATCTCTAATGGCATACTATTCCACAATGATGGCACCACCACCAAGAACAGCTGTGGTCTACATCATACAGACACAACTATCACAGAGAGGAGGAATTTTTTAAGAGGACACCTTAACTAGAGTGAGGCTCGTGACCAGGTGTATACCACCAACTTTTTCTCTACATTAGAGGGACCAGCACTTGTAAAAGCCCATTTAGCAGCACTGAGGGCAGACAATTTCCTGTCAGCCGATGTATGCAGGTTGCATACTTTTTACCTGTAGAAATTGCTTTGAAAATTGGCCTCAGTATAGAGCTGATGTAATAAGCTGAGCATTAAAACTGTGTGCTGCAGTTCAGTGCACAGTTTCTTAAAGCACATGCTAACATGCAGTAATACTCACAAACCCGGAAATGTACATAAGAAAAATGCTTAGCGTGCAGAGCTTAGTCATTGTTTGTTGATGTTTAGTCATAAGTACACCTTTTTATTATTAAGTTCAAATGTGAATCTTATTACCATTCTCCTTGCTATTTGTAAAGCTGCAAATGACCTTGCTCATATGCTGCTAATTCTAATGTACTGTAAACCACCTTGGCTGAATTTTCATATTCAAAGAGGCAGGTAATAAATCCAAATAAATAAAACTGGGTTAACTACAAACCAGTAAGCAAAACTAGGGTAAGGTCCCTTTGTCTTACTTAAGTCAAGCCCAGTCAGGGAGAGGTACATGTCTTTTGGTGGCAAACTATCTGAGTTCTGACAGAAAGGGCTGCACGTTATTGTTGAAAGAGGGTGGATTAGTTGACAGAGAGAAAGACATAAAATCACAAAAATGGGGGAGAATTAACTCATAGAAATTTTTTAATGTTATAGCTAGTCAGGTGGATCATTATTGGAGAGAAGTAGAAGAGGGGAATTGGGATTCGCCCCCTAGTCCTTCTATTATCCAAAAGATTAAATAAGCAATTCACATTTACCCGTTCTAGACCTCTCATGATTTTAAAGACCCCTATCATATCACCCCCTCAGCTGTCTCTTCTCCAAGCTGAACAGCCCTAACCTCTTTAGCCCTTTCTCATAGGGGAGCTGTTCCATCCCCTTTATCATTTTGGTCGCCCTTCTCTATACTTTCTCCAGTGCAGCTATATCCTTTTTGAGATGCGGCGACCAGAATTGTACACAGTATTCAAGGTGCGGTCTCACCATGGAGCGATACAGAGGCATTATGACATTTTCTGTTTTATTCACCATTCTCTTCCTAATAATTCCTAACATTCTCTTTGCTTTTTTGACTGCCGCAGCACATTGAGCCGATGATTTCAATGTATTATCTACTATGATGTCTAGATCTTTTTCCTGAATGGTAACTCCTAATATGGAACCTAACATTGTGTAACTACAACATGGGTTACTTTTCCCTATATGCAGGACCGATGCAAGGGGATTAGGTGCCCTACGCACCTTATGCCTGGTGCTTCCCCTCCTGATCATACTGACACCCCCCTTCCCCCTTCTCCAGGGCGGGGACCACATGCCGCCGCTCCCCCACCCCCTGCGCCGCCCACACAAATTTAGATAAAATAACTGCTCCACCCTCCCAACCTCTCCCCCAAGACTCATGAAAAGCCCTGGTGGTCCAGCGGGGGGCCCAGGAGCGATCTGTCACTCCCTGGCCATCGGCTACCACTAATCAGAATGATGCTGGTGGCCTTTAGCACCTACCATGTGACAGGGACTACTGATGCCATTGGACAGCCTCTGTCACATGGAAGGGGCTAAAGGCCACTGGAGCCATTTTGGTTAGTGGCAGCCAACGGCCTGGGAGTAGCAGATCACTCCCTGGCCTCCCGCTGGACCACCAGGGCTTTTTGTGAGTCTTGGGGGGGGGGGGGGGCGGTCAGGAGGGTGGCACAATAGGGGGGAAGGCAGGATGAGGCGGGGGCTGGGCAGAATATTGAAGGGGCACTTTTTGCCCCTTCAAAATTCTGTCGCCTGAAGCGGCCACCTCACCCTGCCTCATTGGCTTGTGAGCGGCGGCGGCTTAACTAATTGTCGGTGCCATAGGCCCAGGCCTAGCTCACCTAGTGCTTCCGCCGGCCCTGCCTATATGCAACACCTTGCATTTGTCCACATTAAATTTCATCTGCCATTTGGATGCCCAATCTTCCAGTCTTGCAAGGTCCTCCTGCAATTTATCACAATCCGCTTGTGATTTAACTACTCTGAATAATTTTGTATCATCTGCAAATTTCATTACCTTACTCATCGTATTCCTTTCCAGAACATTTATAAATATATTGAAAAGCACCGGTCCAAGTACAGATCCCTGAGGCACTCCACTGTTTACACTTTTCCACTGAGAATATTGACCATTTAATCCTACTCTCTGTTTCCTATCTTTTAACCAGTTTGTAATCCACGAAAGGATATTGCCTCCTATCCCATGACTTTTTAGTTTATTTAGAAGCCTGTCATGAGGGACTTTGTCAAAAGCCTTCTAAAAATCCAAATAAACTACATATTCTGGTTCACCTGTATCCACATGTTTATTAACCCCCTTCAAAAAAATGAAGCAGATTTGTGAGGCAAGACTTTCCTTGGGTAAATTCATGCTGACTGTGTTCCATTAAACCATGTCTTTCTAAATGCTCTGTGATTTTGATCTTTAGAATAGTTTCCACTATTTTGCATGGCATTGAAGTTAGGTTCACTATTCAATAGTTTCCTGGATCTTCCCTGGAGCCCTTTTTAAATATTGGGATTACATTGGCCACCTTCCAATCTTCAGGTACAATGGATGCTTTTAATGATAGCTTACAATTTTAACTAATAGATCTGAAATTTCATTTTTTTAGTTCCTTCAGAACCCTAGGATGCTTACCATCCGGTCCAGGTGATTTGCTACTCTTTAGTTTGTCAATCTAACCTACATCATCTTCCAGGTTCACAGTGATTTGGTTCAGTTCATTTGACTGAACACCCTTGAAAATCATCTCTGGAACCCTTGAAAATCATCTCTGGAACCCCAACATCCTCATTAGTAAACACAGAAGCAAAGAATTCATTTAGTCTTTCTGCAATGTCCTTATCTTCCCTAAAAGCCCCTTTAACCTCTTGGTCATCTAACAGTCCAACCGACCCCAACAAGTTTCTTGCTTTGGATATAATTTTAAAAGTTTTTATTATGAGTTTTTGCCTCTACGGCCAACTTCATTTCACATTCTCTTTTAGCCTGCCTTATCAATGTTTTACACTAACACAAGGAGTCAAGACATGTACTCAGCTCAATCCCCATTTTCCCCCCAAATAACACATGACACAGTTTATCTCTTTTGGCATTATAACAGGCCACAGTTTATTTACCTAACCCGAGCCCTAACAGTTAACTAACATCGAAACTTAACAATGATAACAAACAACCCCTGCCCCCTTTAACTTCCCCCCCTTTCCTCCGGATGCTTTACCACCTCGCCCCAGTGGTAAAGCCCAGCCCCCATCCCCCCCCCTCACCAGCTTGCCCCGCCTTGCTACCAGCATGGGCAAACCTGGCCTCGAGCTTTATCCTCTCAGCTCACTGGCCATCCCATGTAGCAGCCCCCCCGCTACACGAGCTGCCCCTCCCCTTTTCCCCTTTTAACCCCACATTCCTCCAACAATCCCTTGGGCTCGGGTTTCTGCCACAAACAAGGACGGCGTATGCCGCCCTTGTTCCCCCACTGTGGCCTCTAACTTACCCTCAATACCTGCTCTAATCCCTCTTGCCAATCATTGTTTAACAGATCTATCCCAACATCTGATAAATGGATCACATCCCCTCTGAAAAAACCCTCCTCCACTCCCCATGACCAACTATGCCGCACCCAAAACCCCCCTTCCCGAATCACCCATTTTCCAATTTGTTTCTTCATCTTAGGCACCCCCAACTTCCATAAAACATCGTCCTTGCACCAAAGCCACACAATAATGTCCAACCAACCAATCTTGACCTGTGGCCAACGTATGAGGATTTGAGACAAATCCTTCTTTACACACGTCACCCACGCCCTACAAGTTTTAGACCCCACATCGTTAACCCCCAAGTGCAACAACAATATATCACACAAAAGCCACACAATAATGTCCAACCAACCAATCTTGACCTGTGGCCAACGTATGAGGATTTGAGACAAATCCTTCTTTACACATGTCACCCACGCCCTACAGGTTTTAGACCCCACATCGTTACCCCCCAAGTGCAACAACAATATCCCATAGGAAAGGGAGGGCTTGTGGGGGGTGCCTGATATATTGTTGTTGCACTTGGGGGGTAACGATGTGGGGTCTAAAACTTGTAGGGCGTGGGTGACGTGTGTAAAGAAGGATTTGTCTCAAATCCTCATACGTTGGCCACAGGTCAAGATTGGTTGGTTGGACATTATTGTGTGGCTTTGGTGCAAGGACGATGTTTTCCCATAGGAAAGATAAAAGCTTGTCCCACTCCATTCCTCGCTTGCTGAACCAGGCTACAGTCACGTTCCGGCTCTCGGGATCGAGGTGCTCTTCATACGGTCTCTTCCATGCCCGTTGCTGTGCCCAGTGCACATAAGAGTGGCCCACAATCCAGACGCACTCTTGTTTCCCCGCCACCCTGACTCGCTCTGCAAAGAGAAAAACACTGTTAATCGCAGTGCCTCAACACCAGACCCTATGAAAAAATGCTGTCAACCTACCCTCCCCCCCTTTTTCTTTTTACAACCGCACATAAGATAGGAAGGCCTTCGACTTCCACCGCCCTATTTCCTGAATGCCCATTCCTGAAATGCCCCTTTCCGCTGCTGACGTAGCTGCGCCGATTCGGAACGAATGCGAACTATACTCTTTCACATCTTTCCCCATGGCGCTCACTGCCATCTGCAGCACTCTGGAGAACTGAAACCTGGTTAACGGCTTCCCATTCAAATGCACTAATAGGGTCCCTGGTACCAACTGGCACTCCGTCCAATACAACTGCAATGCACGCACTGGGCAAACAGAGGCAGGGAAGGCTGGAAGACGCGTGAAGACCTGATCCTTACCCTTTTGATCTGTTTTGGTTTTAGGCAAGAACAAAACCACCGAATCCTCAAGGACCTGAACATGCTGCACTAATAGACCTTGTTCAAACACCGCCTTGGCAGACTTTGCCACTAATTCGCTTATACGCATGGCTCCAAAAAATGCCAATGAAAATGCCGTCTGGAAAAGTAAAACCTCAAACTCCGGCCAACACACCGCAGGCAGCACACTGATCATTGCAATTAAATCCCCATATTTAATAGGCTTTCTGGAATCACCTTCCTTCCCCGAAACTCTCTGCCACCCCCTCAAGCATCGTTTAAGAAGGAAACTACACATCGTGTCCCCCCATCCTTTCAGTTTCTGGAAAAAGGTGAATCCTGCCATCTGCACTCTGACTGTAGAAACAGAATAACCCCGCCTCTTAGCCCACACTATGAACTGCACTAGAAGATCATCCGTAACTGGTCCCAATTTCCAACCCGCCCCTCGCAGAAAACGAACCTCCGCATTCCAGCCCGCGACGTATCCAGCCCACGTCACAGGGGCGACAGACTGCCAAATCATTTTCCATTCTTCGTCCTCCCAAGATTCCATAGTTCCTCTGGAAACTGCTTCGCCGTCTCCTTCGCATGAGGCGCCAACTCCCGGAAAACCTTCCACTGGAAACGAGAAAGAGCATCAGCAATGGTGTTGTGCACTCCCGGGACATGCTTGGCTCTAATACTAACATTCCAACGCAAACTCCCGGCTAACAATTCCCACAACAACGCCGACACCTTCAAGCAATGTGCAGACAACTTATTAATAACTTGTACTACTCCTAAATTGTCACACCAGAATACGACTTTCTTATTAGCCAACTGCTCTCCCTAAATTGTTATGGCTACTACCATTGGGAAGAGTTCCAAAAAAGTGATGTTCCTAGTCAACCCACTCTCCACCCAAGCATCCGGCCATGGGCGGGCACACCATGGTCCTTGGAAATAGACACCAAAACCCGACTCTCCCGCTGCATCTGAAAAAAGCTCAAGGTCCCTGTTGGTAACTTCGTACTATGGGATCAACGACACCCCATTAAAAGATTGTAAAAATGACTCCCAAATATCCAACTCCTCCCTAATCCAATGCGTGACTTGGATGTAATGATGTCTTCCTTTAATCCCCACCGTGGCTGATGTCAACCTTCGTATAAAAGCTCTGCCCATTGGGATAACCTGACAGGCAAAATTCAACAAGCCTATTAAGGATTGCATCCGAACTCAGGTCACTTTGCGTGCCATCTTCACTTCCCTCACTAACTCCTGCAATTTAAGGACCTTCTCATCTGGTAACCTGGACACCATGTTCACCGAATCTAACCCGATACCTAGAAAGGTTAACTGCTGCGTAGGCCCTTCTGTCTTATCAGCTGCAATCGGAACCCCCAGACAGCCGGCCACCTCTAAGAAACCCATCAACTGCATTCGACACAGATCAGACTCCAAACCTCCCACAAATAAAAAATCATCCAAATAATGCAACAACTGATTACACCCCGTATCTGCTCCGTCACCCATTGCAGGGAACTGCTGAAAGCTTCAAAGTATGCGCATGATACTGCGCAACCCATGGGCAGGCAATGATCCACGTAGTAACTCCCTTCAAAAGAAAAATCCAACAACGGAACACTGGACGGGTGAACGGGCAGCAACCGAAACGCCGATTCAATGTCCGCTTTCGCCATCCATGAGCCTGACCCTGCCACCCACACCAAGTGCAAAGCCTCGTCAAAGGAAGCATAACGTACCGTACAGTACCGCCTTGGGATACAATCGTTCACTGACTCTCCTTTAGGAAAAGACAAGTTCAGAATCAGTCTGTATTTTTCTGGTGTCTTTTTTTGAATAACCGCCAACGGCGACAAATGCATGCACTGAAACGGGGGCTCCGCAAAGGGCCCCACTATCCTACCCATCTTTAACTCCGCTTCCAGTTTCTGATGCGTGACCGCCGCCGCCAAGCAGGCAGTGGACTTGGCATTCCCTACCCTCCCCCCTCTCAACGGCCCCTTGTACGGAATCCGAAAACCCTCCTTAAAACCCCAGAAAAGTAACTTTGCTGCTCTTTGATCCGGATAGTGTTCTAACCATCCCAGCATGGCTGCTAACATTCTGCTTTTGGTAATCCCTTCACACTACTTTCCCCCTTTTCCAAGGGCAGCAGCCTGCGATTGTGAGCACTTGGACGCCGGGAGGGCCCTGTTGCATGTGGCACATGCGTGTCTAAACTTGCAATCCGGGAAGAGACACGTGACTTTGTTAAACCTCCAACAAATGTCCTGCGCCCCCGCCCCCCCTTTTGGGCCTGCTCCACCTTTTCCAACTGCTCCCGCACCTCAAAAGGAGTTGCTCACCCCCCCACCCCCGTACCTATAGCAGCCCCTCCTCCTGTCCCCCCAGGGGTGCCTCCGCTCTTTTTAATATTGCTGGCACCTTTGTTGGTCATTTGCGTCAACCACAAATTGATGTCCTGCGTACCCCAGGATATGTACTTATTCCCTGCCATCTTATCCCTAAACTTCTCATCATAATTAAGCCAAGCCCAGCCTTCATAATCCCTGAATGCCCCTAAAATACTATCCGCATAAGCTAATAACGCCCTGTATGAGGTGGGCTGATAGTGCCCTACCACACTCACTAAGCGCAAAAACCCTCTAACCCAATTCACTATGTTCTTTGAGACCTTAGGCCCTGCTACCACACCCTTCTTCTTCTTCTCCCTCCTACTCCACCGCCTGCCCTCCAATAACCTAAAAATATTAACATACTTCCGTCTGCGAATCCTCTTACGCAGCTTGCTCAGGACCTCCTCCCATAACTCCTTGAGCGATGCCAACGCGGGTTGCCCCATATCCTGTCGTGGCCCCTCCCCCCATCTGCCCGACAAAAGCTGGCTCACTGGAGGTGAAGGGGAAGGACGAGGAGCTCGTATCTGACCCAGAACGGCACGAACTGGATCTCTTCCTCTTTCTTACCGACCCACGCTCCCGCTTCTCCCTCAGGAACATCACCTCACCTGCTCCAGGACTCCCGCCGTATCTTCTACTGTAGTCCCCTCTGGCGCTCGTCCCCGATCCACTGGGCCCCAGGGATGTCCTGCTCCGCGAGAAACTCTGCTCCCACCAAGACTTTGCTCTGGAAGTACTGGGGTACTCCGTCTCCGCAACACCTGAGGAAAGAAACGAACAGGCCGCAGGACCAACCACAACCCCGAGCTCCCCCATACCATGTTGCCCACTCCCTCCCCCACGCGCATCCCGCTGCTTCCCTCCTCCCACCTCAGATCCTCGATACAAATGTCTGCCACCCATCCCGTCGTCCCTTATACTATCCCTTACCTCCCCCCGTTCCCGCTGCCAGGATGGCCAACCTCCGAACCCAGTGCTATCGAGACTGCCCTTTATTAAATCTGCATCCCTGTGCAATGGTGCTCACGGCCTACCCACCCCCATAGCAATGTCACTGGCGGACCCCAGGTCGGAATCTCCACCCGGCCCAGCATGTGGTCTACCAGAAGAATCAGGCCACATCCCCTCTGCCCAGCCCTTATCCTTCTCCAAACCTTCCTCCCTTCCCATATAACCTAATGTCCCAGTCTGCCTACCCAATTCCCTGAAACGACCAGCCCCGTGGAAAGAAGTAGCCATTTGCCTCCCACCCGCCACCGCTCCCTGTCCTATATCCAACCTTTTGTCCCTCCCGCCCCTGAATGCTGCTTGAGCTTTGCGGAGAGCAGCAAGACTCCTCGCACCCCTTCCTACCCTTACCCAGTCCCCCAACCGGCACCGCCATGCTCCCAGCGGCACCAGTGGAAGGGCTGCCCGAAGCCGCAACTCCATCCCAGATGTGTTAAGAGACAGATCGAGCGGTCCGCCGGCCTCTGATTCCCGATCACCCGGCCCAGCGTGTGTGGCGACCCAGGTCCCACCTCCGGCCCGCTCTCGCCAGAGCTGGTGACCGGAGGCAGAGCGCTGCTAGCACTTGCCTGTGCTGCCGGAGCCGCCCTCGCTGGCGCTCTTGCTGTCCTCCTGGCCGCTCCCATCTTGGCCCTGGAGGCAGGCACACACTTGCCCGAACGACCGCCCCTCTCACGTCCCTTCCTCAGCATGCTCGCTATCTGGAACTCACGCTGCAGGGCCTGCTGCCTCCATAACCTGCGAACACTGCACTGCAATCGCTGTCGGAAGAAATAACTCGGGATATATATATATTTTTTTTTTGACTGGAAGTCGCACGAAAACCAACACTAAACCCAACAAACACCGCAGGCCTCGACTTGCCGCTTACCCGGATTAGCTCAACGACATCGAGCCAAGCACCTCTCTCGCTGCTAACCCGCCTAATGCATTCAACCTGAGGTGAATGCGTGCACCCTTATGACTTGCAGCCAATCCGAAGCCTGGATTTGAATTCTCTAACCGTCCCTGCTACTTTTCCTACTCTATCCACCCCCATCCCCCCCCTTCCCTTGCACCAAACCCCACCCCCAGCTGCTCTCGTTTTCCTCTGCTCGCTTTTCCTCGTGTTATCAGCGGCAATTCAGTACAAGCCTGCACTGCCTTTCCTTTAACTTGACAATGCTTTTGCTTTTTCCTATTTTCTTCAGGTGGATCCTTCCAGTTTTTGAAGGATTTTTTTTGGCTAAAATAGTTTCTTTCATCTCACCTTTTAACTTTGCCAGTAAATGTTTTGCCTTCCATCCACCTTTCTTAATGCGTGGAATACATCTGGATTGCGCTGTAAGATTGTATTTTTAAACAATGTCCACGCCTGTTGAACACTTTTAATCTTTGCAGCTGCACCTTTCAGTTTTTTTCTATTTTCCTCATTTTATCAAATTTTCCCTTTTGAAAATTTAGTGTTAGAACTGTAGATTTACATATAGTCCCTCTTGCAGTCAAAAAGATTGGAGATGTGAAGCTTGAGGGAAGGAATTAAGTGACATGGCAGATAATGTGAGCTGACACTCAGAACTTGGCAGCATTTGAAACTTTGTCATTATTGGAGGTAAAACAGCTTGTAGCCCAAATTAAACTATCTTATTTTTATTTAGATCAATGTCCTTCTTGGTTGATTTGAGGTTGCCCAGACATAATCTTAAACTGGTTACAATCCTTGGTTAATGGATCCTTAGAAAAGGGTTTGGTACCAAACATTTGAAGACAGGTGTTGTTACCCCACTTTTGAAAAGGATGGATTAGATCCCAAGTTATGTGTGAATTATAGACCAATGTCAAACTTGCCATTTGTCATGAAGGTAAAAGAAAAGCAGCTACTAGACAAATTTCAGAATTTTTGGAACTATCTGATATTTTGGATCATACACAATCAGGTTTTAGACAGGGGTGTAGTATAGAGTTAATCCATTTAGTCACTTTGATGGATGATGCTTTGCCCATTGTTCACAAGGGGGGAAAAGCAATGGTGTTATTGGATTTGATCTTGTGGATCATACTTTTCTGTTAAAGAGATGAGAAGAGATGAATTTGAAAGGGATGGTAGTGAAATGGTTGGGGAGTTTCTTGCAAGGGAGAAGTCAAATCATTTCATTCCAAGGAAAGGTTTTGAAATCTTGTGAAGTGGGGCATGGGGGTTCCTCAGAGCTCCTCATTGTCCCAAGTTCTCTTTAACATTTTTTTAGGACAATAGGAAAGGATTAGAAGAGAGGCTGGATTTACAGTTTACTTATATGCTGATGATGTGCAAATCCTGGCCCCATTAGGGAAGGATAATCGGGAGGATTTTAAATGCCCGGCTCATGTAAATCCCAGGGGTTATGCACGTGGCTGGGCCTTGCGTGCACTGCGCATATTTTCAAAGGGACCCAGCCACACGCGTAACTCCCGTTACACGCCGAAGTGCCGAACCCAGAGAAAGGGGCGGGGAGGGGGCGGGGAAGGGCAGCTCTGGAGGCTGCTGTGCCAGGGAAGCGTGTGCCGGTAGTTGGCTGGCGCATGCAAGTTGCTTCTGCTCCAACGGAGCAATAAGCAATGAAACAAAAAAAAAGAAAAAGTAGGAGACAGGGTTTAGGAGGTGGCGAGGAGAGGGGAAGAGGTGAAGAGGGAGGGAGAATGGGTAGGGGGGTAGGGAACTTGGGGAGGCCCGATTGTGTTGCTGTGCGTAATCTTATAAAATAGGCCCCTGCTACGCACTGCCCGCACATGTGCGCGCAGATTATAAAATTACATGTGCATGACCATGGAATTTTATAACATGTGTGTGCCGGTACACACATTGGGACAAGCATTCCTCATCTGCTAGTGGCCTTGCTATGTTAGGAGAGCAGTTAGAAATAAGTATGTCATTATTATTAATTTATACAGATTTTTAAATATACATTTAACAGGAATATCCTATTCCCGGAAACATTGTTTGAAAAGCAACCATATATTAAAAATAAAGGTTAGACAACTACATAAGAAACAATTCCATTTCTCTACCATCCTTCCATTAGAACCCATACTAGTTGGGGAATGAAAAATTAAATATAGGAAATTAAGCAAGGAAAAAAATGTAAGAAAATGGCAAAGGTGAAAACCTGGTCTATACATCAATCAGACCCAACTTCACTCATTGGTTCCCTCCACCATTGCAAGGCTATCAACTGTGTAATTAGTGCTCTGGTACCAATCAACCATTTGATCTAACCAATTGGGCTGGAAATACATGGATAATTTTATGTACAGGAAAGAGAGTTTTCCCTAACTTGTGTGTAGCCTGAAGTGCAACCAATGAATGATCCTGTGATATGTGAGTCGCCCCCTATTACAAAGAAACAGGAGGATTTAGTGCAGCTGGGGTTTACAACTAGGCATAGCCGCTTATGTATAAAAATTAGTATTGACCAGCTAGGTCCTTAGCAAACCAGCCACAAACCCTTCCCTCCCAAAAGCAATCAAAAATTGAAAATATCTTTTCCTGCTAGGCCATCCTCAAACGCCCCTCCCTCCTACACCAGAAATGTCCTTTATTTGGAGTGCTGGAAGGAAGGGAGGAGGCGGGGTCCCCCATGGCATTGTCCTTTTTAAGGCAGAAGGATCATGAAGAGGGAGGAGAGTAGGCAGCTGGAGTAAGGGAAGGAAGGCGGAGGGAATCCCACACTTTTTATGTTTGATAGTTTGAGTGCCGGGGGGGGGGGGGGGGGGAGGGGTTTGGGGCTGGCCCTTATATTTTATTTTTAATTTTCTGCTTGCTTGTTGGTAAGGGTTCGGGGTTATCCTGAAGAATTTTTTTTTTTTTTAATTTTTGGTGTTTGTGGTAGGAAGAGGATTTGGAGTGGCCTTGTAGGAAATTTTTAAGAAATTATTTATGCCAGTTTAAGGGAAGGGGAAGGGGTCTGGCCTGGGCAGGGAATTTTTTAAATTTTCTGGTGTGAGAGGAAAGGGCTTTGGGAGATAGTAGAAGGGAGGGGGTTTGAGGTGGATTTGCTAAGGACTTAGCAGGTCAATACAGATTTCCAGCTATAACTGACACAGCTTTGCCATAGAAGCCCAGTTACACTAAATCTACCTGGTCAAAATTTGACCATCTACATTTAAGAAAATATTCAATTGAAAACCTAACCAGTTAGCTTCTGCTGAACACTTTCCTAAAGCTAACTGGCTAAAATTAACTGGTACCTGCTCAGTGGCTTACTAAATATTAATAACCTCATGACTAGATCCTTTTGAAAAATAACTCCATAACGATTTGGGATGAAGATGGCTGTGCATAGGGAAGATAATTTTATAACATTGCAGGTAACTTGTGCAGCAATTTCACACATAAGTTATATCAATTTTCAAAACAAACTTCTACACATAAATTTACATTAAAAATTATGCAAATTACCACGCACACAATCACCTGCACAGAACGTCTCTTTTCTGTGCACATAAAAATGTGTGCGAAATTGCGTTATGGGCATACGTTTATGTACATAAACCCTGGGAAATTTTATAACAGTCCATTTATGCGCCCAGCCCATGTTTGATGAGTGTAAATGGCTATGAAAATTCACCCCTAAATGGGGGTTGCAAACAAGGGACTAAGATGTCATACTGCCTCTGTATAAGGCCCTCATCTAACAGTATCTGGAAGATGTAGATCAGTTTTTGCCACCTATCCTTAACAAATATCCCAACACTAGCAAAGTGTAAAATAGGGTCACTAAACCAATAAGTAAGGCACAAAGCATACCTAGGCTGAAAGAAAGCAGGGACTACTTCCCACAGACAAAATATGACAAAGGGGTGAATTAATCGTTCTGTTCAAATATTTCAATGGACCAGGTATTGGAATCACGTCTTTGGGGATTCTTTTACAATTAGGGACAATTAAGAAGGCAAAGGTCCCGGGACGGGCCTCCTTTTAGAGTAAGAGGAAAAGATTCTCAACTCAGAGATTGGGGTAGTTATGACGGAAGCACATTATATTGTTCCCAGATCTGTGAGGATCCTGGAGTGATCTGTATTAGGTGGGGGTGTTCAGAGGCCCTCAGGGATCTGGTTTGTTCTTCTGAGTGTAAGTGGCTGCATCTGGTGTGCTGACTGTTATTGTTCCCATAAGTCCTCGTGGCGAGGTGAGGTCCCTCCTGTTCGACAGATTGAGCGTGCAGCCCCCTAGACACCAGTGAGGCAGGGGCGACCAACTGACTTCATGTCACCAGTGAGTGGATGGGCTGAGCCAGGCCTGGTTCTATCTCATTGCACCTTAAGGACTTGTAGATTGAATTTACGTAAGAAAAGTAAGCCTGTTTGTACAAAGAAGTGATGGAACAAACCCAGAACTGACTCAAGCTAACTTGGATGACCGGGGGTGGGGGGGTGTCACCTGACAAATCTAATACTAAGGTTCCTGCTGCTGTATAAGGGAAAGGAGAAGGATAAGAACTTAAGAACATAAGATATGCCATACTGGGTCAGTATTTCCAACAGTGGTCAATCCAAGTCACAAGTCACAAGTACCTGGCAAGTACCCAAACATTAAATAAATCACATGCTACTATTGCTTATTAATTAATAACAGTTTATGGATTTTTCCTCTAGGAACTTATACAAATCTTTTTTAAACTCAGTTATACTAACTGCTGTAACCACATCCTCTGGCAATGAATTCCAGAGCTTAACTGTGCACTGAGTGAAAAAGAATTTAAGAACATAAGAACATAAGAAAATGCCATACTGGGTCAGACCAAGGGTCCATCAAGCCCAGCATCCTGTTTCCAACAGTGGCCAATCCAGGCCATAAGAACCTGGCAAGTACCCAAAAACTAAGTCTATTCCATGTAACCATTGCTAATGGCAGTGGCTATTCTCTAAGTGAACTTAATAGCAGGTAATGGACTTCTCCTCCAAGAACTTATCCAATCCTTTTTTAAACACAGCTATACTAACTGCACGAACCACATTCTCTGGCAACAAATTCCAGAGTTTAATTGTGCGTTGAGTAAAAAAGAACTTTCTCCGATTAGTTTTAAATGTGCCCCATGCTAACTTCATGGAGTGTCCCCTAGTCTTTCTACTATCCGAAAGAGTAAATAACCGATTCACATCTACCTGTTCTAGACCTCTCATGATTTTAAACACCTCTATCATATCCCCCCTCAGTCGTCTCTTCTCCAAGCTGAAAAGTCCTAACCTCTTTAGTCTTTCCTCATAGGGGAGTTGTTCCATTCCCCTTATCATTTTGGTAGCCCTTCTCTGTACCTTCTCCATCGCAATTATATCTTTTTTGAGATGCGGCGACCAGAATTGTACACAGTATTCAAGGTGCGGTCTCACCATGGAGCGATACAGAGGCATTATGACATTTTCCGTTTTATTCATCATTCCTTTTCTAATAATTCCCAACATTCTGTTTGCTTTTTTGACTGCCGCAGCACACTGAACCGACGATTTCAATGTGTTATCCACTATGACACCTAGATCTCTTTCTTGGGTTGTGGCACCTAATATGGAACCTAACATCGTGTAATTATAGCATGGGTTATTTTTCCCTATATGCATCACCTTGCACTTATCCACATTAAATTTCATCTGCCATTTGGATGCCCAATTTTCCAGTCTCACAAGGTCTTCCTGCAATTTATCACAATCTGCTTGTGATTTAACTACTCTGAACAATTTTGTGTCATCTGCAAATTTGATTATCTCACTCGTCGTATTTCTTTCCAGATCATTTATAAATATATTGAACAGTAAGGGTCCCAATACAGATCCCTGAGGCACTCCACTGTCCACTCCCTTCCACTGAGAAAATTGCCCATTTAATCCTACTCTCTGTTTCCTGTCTTTTAGCCAGTTTGCAATCCACGAAAGGACATCGCCACCAATCCTATGACTTTTTACTTTTCCTAGAAGCCTCTCATGAGGAACTTTGTCAAACGCCTTCTGAAAATCCAAGTATACTATATCTACCGGTTCACCTTTATCCACTTGTTTATTAACTCCTTCAAAAAAGTGAAGCAGATTTGTGAGGCAAGACTTGCCCTGGGTAAAGCCATGCTGACTTTGTTCCATTAAACCATGTCTTTCTATATGTTCTGTGATTTTGATGTTTAGAACACTTTCCACTATTTTTCCTGGCACTGAAGTCAGGCTAACCGGTCTGTAGTTTCCCGGATCGCCCCTGGAGCCCTTTTTAAATATTGGGGTTACATTTGCTATCCTCCAGTCTTCAGGTACAATGGATGATTTTAATGATAAGTTACAAATTTTTACTAATAGGTCTGAAATTTCATTTTTTAGTTCCTTCAGAACTCTGGGGTGTATACCATCCGGTCCAGGTGATTTACTACTCTTCAGTTTGTCAATCAGGCCTACCACATCTTCTAGGTTCACCGTGATTTGATTCAGTCCATCTGAATCATTACCCATGAAAACCTTCTCCATTACGGGTACCTCCCCAACATCCTCTTCAGTAAACACCGAAGCAAAGAAATCATTTAATCTTTCCGCGATGGCCTTATCTTCTCTAAGTGCCCCTTTAACCCCTCGATCATCTAACGGTCCAACTGACTCCCTCACAGGCTTTCTGCTTCGGATATATTTAAAAAAGTTTTTACTGTGAGTTTTTGCCTCTACAGCCAACTTCTTTTCAAATTCTCTCTTAGCCTGTCTTATCAATGTCTTACATTTAACTTGCCAATGTTTATGCTTTATCCTATTTTCTTCTGTTGGATCCTTCTTCCAATTTTTGAATGAAGATCTTTTGGCTAAAATAGCTTCTTTCACCTCCCCTTTTAACCATGCCGGTAATCGTTTTGCCTTCTTTCCACCTTTCTTAATGTGTGGAATACATCTGGACTGTGCTTCTAGAATGGTATTTTTTAACAATGACCACGCCTCTTGGACATTTTTTACTTTTGTAGCTGCTCCTTTCAGTTTTTTTCTAACAATTTTTCTCATTTTATCAAAGTTTCCCTTTTGAAAGTTTAGCACGAGAGCCTTGGATTTGCACACTGTCCCTTTTCCAGTCATTAAATCAAATTTGATCATATTATGATCACTATTGCCAAGCGGCCCCACCACCGTTACCTCTCTCACCAAGTCCTGTGCTCCACTGAGAATTAGATCTAAAATTGCTCCCTCTCTCGTCGGTTCCTGAACCAATTGCTCCATAAAGCTATCATTTATTCCATCCAGGAACGTTATCTCTCTAGCGTGACCCGATGATACATTTACCCAGTCTATATTGGGGTAATTGAAGTCTCCCATTATTACTGCACTACCAATTTGGTTAGCTTCCAATTTCTTTTAGCATTTCACTGTCCATCTCACCATCTTGACCAGGTGGACGGTAGTATATCCCTATCACTGTAGTCTTCCCTGATACACAAGGGATTTCTACCCATAAAGATTCAATTTTGTATTTAGTCTCATGCAGGATGTTTATCCTGTTGGACTCTATGCCATCCCAGACATAAAGCGCCACACCTCCTCCCGACTGCTCCTCTCTGTCATTGCGATATAATTTGTACCCCGGTATAGCACTGTCCCATTGGTTATCTCCGATTTGTTTTAAATGAGCTACTTGCTAACTTCATAGAGTGCCCCCTAGTTCTTCTATGATCTATTATTAACTTGTTTAAGTCCTTTCATGATTTTGTAGATCTCTATCATATCCCCCCTCAGTCTTCTCTTCCCCAAACTCAACAGCCTTAACTTCCTTAGTCTTTCCTCATAGGGCAGCCTACATGCCCCTTATCATTTTGGTTGCCTTTCTCTGCACTTTCTCCAGTGCAACTATATTTTATTGAGATGCAGTGACCAGAATTGTACACAGTATTCAAGATGCGGTCTCACCATGGAGCAATAAAGAGGCATTATGACATCCATTGTTTTATTTGCCATTCCCTTCCTAATAATTCCTAACATTCTGTTTGCTTTTTTGATTGCCACAGCACACTGAGCCAACGATTTCATTATATTATCCACTACGATGCCTAGACCTCTTTCCTGGGAGGTAATTCCTAAGATAGAACCTAAAATTGTATAACTACAGCAAGGGTTATTTTTCCTGATATGCATCACTTTGCACTTGTCCACGTTAAATTTCATCTGCCATTTGGAAGCCCAGTCTTGCAAGGTCCTCATACAATTTATCACAATCCTCTTGAGATTTAACTACTCCTCATAATTTTGTGTCATCTGCAAATTTGATCACCTCACTCGTCGAACCCCTTTCAAGATCATTTATAAATATATTAAAAAGCACTGGTCCAAGTAGAGATACCTGAGGCACTCCACTGTTTACCTTTTTCCACTGTGAAAACATACCATTTAATCCTATTCTGTTTCCAGTCTTTTAACCATCTTGCAATCCACAAAAGGACATCACCTCCTATCCCATGACATTTTAGTTTTCCTAGAAGTCTTTCATGCAGGACTTTCTCGAACACCTTCTGAAAATCCAAATACACCATATCTACCGGTTCAACGTTGTCCACATGTTTATTCACCCCCTTCTAAAAAATGTAGGAGATTTGTGAGCAAGACTTCCCTTGGGTAAATCCATGCTGGCTGTGTCCCATTAAACCATGTCTATCTAAATGTAATGTGATTTTATTCTTTATAACAGTTTTCACGATTTTTCCCAGTACTGAAGTCAGGCTCATCGGTCTATAGTTTCCCAGATCACCCCTGGAGCCCTTTTTAAATATCAGGGTTACATGGGCCATCTTCCAATCTTCAGGTACAATGGATGATTTTAGTGATATGTTACAAATTAATTGAAATAGGTCTGAAATTTCATTTCTTTGTTTTTTCAGAACCCTGGAGTGTATTCCATCCGGTCCAGGTGATGTGCTACTCTTCAGTTTATCAATCTGGCCTACCACAGCTTCTAGGTTCACCGTGATTTGGTTCAGTTTGTCTGAATCATCACCCATAAAATCTGTCTCTGGAACAGGTGTCTTCCCAACATCCTCTTCAGTAAACAGTGAAGCAAAGAAATCATTTAATCTTTCCACAATGGCCTTATCTTCCCTAAGTGCCTCTTTAACCCCTCGATCATCTAATAGTCAAACTGACTCCCTCACAGGCTTTCTGTTTTGGATATATTTTTTAAAGTTTTTATTGTGAGTTTTTGCCTCTACGGCCAACTTCTTTTCAAATTCTCTCTTAGCCCATCTTATCAATGTCTTATATTTAACTTGCCAGTGCTTTTTCTTCATCCTATTTTCTTCTGATGGATCCTTCTTCCAATTTTTGAATGAAGAACTTTTGGCTAAAATAGCCTCTTTCACCTTACTTTTTAGCCATGCTGGCAATCGTTTGACCTTCCTTCCACCTTTCTTAATGTGTGGATTACATCTGGACTGTGCTTCTAGGATGGTTTTTTGAACAATGTCCATGCTTGTTGCACACTTTTTACCTTTGTAGCTGCCCTTTTCAGTTTTCTTTTTAAACTATTTTTCTCATTTTATCAAAGTTTCCCTTTTGAAAGTTTAGTGCTAGAGCCATGGATTTACTTATTGTCCCCCTTCCAGTCATTAATTCAAATTTGATCATATTATGATCACTATTGCCAAGGGGCTCCACCACGTTACTTCTCTCACCAAATCCTGCACTCCATTGAGATTTAGATCTAAAATTGCTCCTTCTTTCGTCAGTTCCTGAACCAATTGCTCCATAAAACTGTCATTTATTCCATCAGGATCTTTATCTCTCTAGCACTTACCCAGTCAATATTGAGATAATTGAAATCTCCCTTTATTACTGTTACGGCTATGGCTGCTGTGCAACCGCCTCACCCCCAGGGGTCCTTCAAGAGCAGGCTCTCCTGGCTGGCCCAATCCATCTGCTCTATGTCTTGGATGTGCCTTTATAGCCCTGCCTACCCTAGACTCCAGTGCTTCGGCATCGAGCTCGTTGGGCTCCCTGCTCTAGCCTTGCCTTGCTGTGTGTGGCCTTCGGGTCTTCTGCCTTGCCTTGCTGTGTGTGGCCTTCGGGCCCTCTGCCTTGTCTTGCCTTGCTGCATGTGTGTGCCCTTCGGGCCTTCTGCCTTGCCTTGCCTTACTGTGTGTGTGTGTGGCCTTCGGGTCTCCTGCCTTACTGTGTGTGTGTGGCCTTCGGGTCTCCTGCCTTGCTGTGTATGTGTGGCCTTCGGGCCCTCTGCCCTACCTTGCCTTGCTATGTGTGTGTGGCCTTCGGGCCTTCTGCCTTGCCTTGCTGTGTGTGTGTGGCCTTCGGGTCTCCTGCTTTGCTGAGTGTACGTGGCCTTCGGGCCCTTTGCCTTGCCGTGTGTGTATGGCCTTCGGGCCCTATGCCTTGTCATGTGTGTGTGTGGCCTTCGGGCTCTCTGTTTTGCTATAAGGTTCTTGTGACCCTGCCTGAACCTTGACACTGTTGCCTGCCGCCTGCCTTGACCCTGCCTGGACTTTGACTCTGTTGCCTGCCGCCTGCCTTGACCCTGCCTGGACCTTGACTTGTTCCCAGCCAGTACTCTGCTCCATATATCAGCCATCGCCCAGCTCCATACACTCCTGCCGCTTCACATTCCTTCCCAGCCATCATCAGAGACCTTCCAGCCATCCCTGTCTCTCTCCACCTGGAGTCACTCCTGAAGGTGGTGTTCACTACACTGGATCACTGCCCAAACGTAACAGTATGCCGAAGCCACCCTCCAGAGAGAGAGATAGAACCCTGTGTCAACCCGGTGAGTCAACTTTTTTTTCCTCAGACCACAGCATGCCTCAATCTCAAAAGTTTTATACCTGCAATTCCTGTCAGACCTTGAATTACCCAAGCTACCAGAACTGTCTAGCCTGTCAGCTTGCAGATCATGAACATTAGGTCTGCAGTAACTGCTACAAGAGAAATGTTTCTACCAGGAATGTTTGAACTGTTCTACTCCTAAGCCTGGATGGTGGAAGTGTGCGCGTATCCCAAACCTATTACCTTCAGGCAAACCTTGCCCCTGTTGCTCAGCTATAGGACCAGCTGTTTCATTAGGAAAAACAGTCAGCTCGGAGGGATTCAATTTTGTTAGGAACTGGGGAACCTTTTGGGGAAGGGGGAGTCTTTTCCGAAGGGATGGGCTCCACCTTAACCAGGGTGGAACCAGACTGCTGGCGCTAACCTTTAAAAAGGAGATAGAGCAGCTTTTAAACTAGAACAAAGGGGAAAGCCGACAGTCGCTCAGCAGCGCAAGGTTCGGAGAGAGGTATCTTTAAAGGATACTAATGATGCATTAGAATTAGGGCATCCCGACAGTGAGGTTCCAATAATTAGAAAAGTAGTCCAAGTGCCTGTAACTAAAAACTCACCTGAGCTAAAAAATTCTAACTTATCCCTATCAATTAAAAAGCAGAATGAAAATACAAACAAAAAACAAACTTTGAAATGTTTGTATGCTAATGCCAGAAGTCTAAGAAGTAATATGGGAGAATTAGAATGTATAGCAGTAAATGATGACATAGACTTAATTGGCATCTCAGAGACATGGTGGAAAGAGGATAACCAATGGGACAGTGCTATACCAGGGTACAAATTATATCGCAATGACAGAGAGGAGCACTCGGGAGGAGGTGTGGCACTTTATGTCCGGGATGGCATAGAGTCCAACAGGATAAACATCCTGCATGAGACTAAATACAAAATTGAATCTTTATGGGTAGAAATCCCTTGTGTGTCAGGGAAGACTATAGTGATAGGGGTATACTACCGTCCACCTGGTCAAGATGGTGAGATGGACAGTGAAATGCTAAGAGAAATTAGGGAAGCTAACCAAATTGGTAGTGCAGTAATAATGGGAGACTTCAATTACCCCAATATAGACTGGGTAAATGTATCATCGGGTCACGCTAGAGAGATAACGTTCCTGGATGGAATAAATGATAGCTTTATGCAGCAATTGGTTCAGGAACCGACGAGAGAGGGAGCAATTTTAGATCTAATTCTCAGTGGAGCACAGGACTTAGTGAGAGAGGTAACAGTGGTGGGGCCGCTTGGCAATAGTGATCATAATATGATCAAATTTGATTTAATGACTGGAAAAGGAACAGTGTGCAAATCCAAGGCTCTCGTGTTAAACTTTCAAAAGGGAAACTTTGATAAAATGAGAAAATTTGTTAGAAAAAAACTGAAAGGAGCAGCTACAAAAGTAAAAAATGTCCAAGAGGCGTGGTCATTGTTAAAAAATACCATTCTAGAAGCACAGTCCAGATGTATTCCACACATTAAGAAAGGTGGAAAGAAGGCAAAACAATTACCGGCATGGTTAAAAGGGGAGGTGAAAGAAGCTATTTTAGCCAAAAGATCTTCATTCAAAAATTGGAAGAAGGATTCAACAGAAGAAAATAGGATAAAGCATAAACATTGGCAAGTTAAATGTAAGACATTGATAAGACAGGCTAAGAGAGAATTTGAAAAGAAGTTGGCTGTAGAGGCAAAAACTCACATTAAAAACCTTTTTAAATATATCCGAAGCAGAAAGCCTGTGAGGGAGTCAGTTGGACCGTTAGATGATCGAGGGGTTAAAGGGGCACTTAGAGAAGATAAGGCCATCACGGAAAGATTAAATGATTTCTTTGCTTCGGTGTTTACTGAAGAGGATGTTGGGGAGGTACCCGTAATGGAGAAGGTTTTCATGGGTAATGATTCAGATGGATTAAATCAAATCACGGTGAACCTAGAAGATGTGGTAGGCCTGATTGACAAACTGAAGAGTAGTAAATCACCTGGACCGGATGGTATACACCCCAGAGTTCTGAAGGAACTAAAAAATGAAATTTCAGACCTATTAGTAAAAATTTGTAACTTATCATTAAAATCATCCATTGTACCTGAAGACTGGAGGATAGCAAATGTAACCCCAATATTTAAAAAGGGCTCCAGGGACGATCCGGGAAACTACAGACCGGTTAGCCTGACTTCAGTGCCAGGAAAAATAGTGGAAAGTGTTCTAAACATCAAAATCACAGAACATATAGAAAGACATGGTTTAATGGAACAAAGTCAGCATGGCTTTACCCAGGGCAAGTCTTGCCTCACAAATCTGCTTCACTTTTTTGAAGGAGTTAATTAACATGTGAATAAAGGTGAACCGGTAGATATAGTATACTTGGATTTTCTGAAGGCGTTTGACAAAGTTCCTCATGAGAGGCTTCTAGGAAAAGTAAAAAGTCATGGGATAGGTGGCGATGTCCTTTCGTGGATTGCAAACTGGCTAAAAGACAGGAAACAGAGAGTAGGATTAAATGGGCAATTTTCTCAGTGGAAGCGAGTGGACAGTGGAGTGCCTCAGGGATCTGTATTGGGACCCTTACTTTTCAATATATTTATAAATGATCTGGAAAGAAATACGACGAGTGAGATAATCAAATTTGCAGATGACACAAAATTGTTCAGAGTAGTTAAATCACAAGCGGATTGTGATAAATTGCAGGAAGACCTTGTGAGACTGGAAAATTGGGCATCCAAATGGCAGATGAAATTTAATGTGGATAAGTGCAAGGTGATGCATATAGGGAAAAATAACCCATGCTATAATTACACAATGTTGGGTTCCATATTAGGTGCTACAACCCAAGAAAGAGATCTAGGTGTCATAGTGGATAACACATTGAAATCGTCGGTACAGTGTGCTGTGGCAGTCAAAAAAGCAAACAGAATGTTGGGAATTATTAGAAAGGGAATGGTGAATAAAATGGAAAATGTCATAATGCCTCTGTATCGCTCCATGGTGAGACCGCACCTTGAATACTGTGTACAATTCTGGTCGCCGCATCTCAAAAAAGATATAATTGCGATGGAGAAGGTACAGAGAAGGGCTACCAAAATGATAAGGGGAATGGAACAACTCCCCTATAAGGAAAGACTTTTCAGCTTGGAGAAGACGACTGAGGGGGAATATGATAGAGGTGTTTAAAATCATGAGAGGTCTAGAACTGGTAGATGTGAATCGGTTATTTACTCTTTTGGATAGTAGAAAGACTAGGGGGCACTTCTGTTGAATATGGAGGCATAGAACACACTTCAGGCAGCTTTCATCGCAGGCAGGAAAAGGACTTGAGCACAATTCAGCGCTCTCTTTTATTGTACATTCATACAAAGGCAGATGATGTGTCATTACATGATTGGCTACTTTCCCCATAGCAACAGACATGTCTCTACACTATTGGCTTTGGCTCAGGGGGTGTGCACGGATCATATCATTGGCTGCTGAAATCTATACCTCCTGACTTTGTCCTGCCTCTGACTAGGGAACACCCAGCCCCTCCCCCAGGAATTCAGGGCCAAGCACAAGCCAGTGAAATACATGATAGTCAGGTATCCTTTCCCAGGCAGAGATTTAAGCACAAGTGATGCTTTTATTCAGGCAAATGTCAGGGAGAAGGGAAGTTAAGTGTTTAACCCTGATGAAATGGCTTGCTGGCAAGCGCATATTTCCCACATCTCACCCTTTCTGTTTTTGTTTAGGCAGCTCAAGAAAGCTTTAGACCCTTACTGAAATCTGTTATGTCTTGGTATGGGCTGGAAATAGGGGAAGGGGGATTATGGAGAGAAGAAAGCTGATTCGGCGTGGTGTGCCAGCTGCCGATGAGCTCCTGAATCTCCATATCACCCAGAGCTGGTGCAGGTGGTGTGCCAACGCTGCAGGGCTCAGGATTCCCTATTAGGCATCTTACAAGACATCTTTGTATCCGGGCTGAGAGCAAGGTTTCAATATGGATATGAGGGTTGGGTATGCACTGAATACAGCATCACAGGCAGATAATTAAGACAATTATGGTTATTATAATAGAAATCACCCTTTTGAGACCAGAAATATCAGGGAGCCAGGACCATAGCCAGTCCCATGGAGAAGTTGGTATTCTGCCTGAAAGTGGTGCATCAGCAACCATGGTTTCTATCTGCTCTATGGTATGTGTGAGGTTTGCTTTATAGTCTGATATGTATACACAGCAATGAGATCCAATTAATGCACAAACACCACCCTTTAAGGCTAAAATGGTTTCTAAGGTATAGCTGTTCTGTAATGCTACTTCTCTAATCTGAGAGACTTCTGTTGTGAGTAGTTTTAATGCATGGACTGTCTGATTAAATAGGACAGTAGTCCAGTTAGCTAGGATGTGTAAGTCTCTGTAATTCATATCTGTCCCCATTGGGGGAAACAGGCTTCTAGCTATCTGAGTTTCTGTATACTTTTCTATGGGATTATTTATCGCCTCCCTTTTGTTACGGAGCCTTGCTTTGGGTAAATTTTTGACTGCATAGTATGAGGGGAGGATGTAGCCTAGAGTGCATCTGCCTCTCCATCTGGGGGGAATGTGCATATATGCTCTACGCCCACATAACATCCATATGTTTCCTAACAGATTAGTGGACATGTCATTGGTTATCATTTGGGCTATATAACTACAAAGGGTAAATCCTTCATCCCCTCTATACTTTCTGTACTTGCTTGGGTCTCCCACTGCACATCCTGAAATCTGCCAATTGCATACATATATGTGGTATAATTATGTAAGTGTTCAGTGATTAATACAAAGGTTCGGTTACAATATGGATATTTCCCACCTGAAGTCCCTTTCCCATCCCCTGTATCATAGTCCCAACAAAGAGCGGCAGTCTCTTGAATACAGCTACCAATGTGTAGTATGGTATTATTAACTGGAGAGTTAATGAAAACACCTCTCTGTAAAGGATAATTAGTCCATACTGTAAGGTTAAATGGTACAGCATGCATCAGTCGTTCTCCGCAGGCTTGGGTTGGCATGTGTGTGCAGATCCAACAGTCTGTTCGATTCAACAGGTGTGAAAAGTTCTGTGCATCGAGGATGTACATGTTGTTCTGTCAGAGTCCTTGTTCTGAAATCGCCATAGCTGGAGAAATAAGGCAAAGGAGGAGGATGCAGAACACAATTGTTAATGAGTTGGCATTCAGGCAAGAAAAAGCGGCTAATAAGTTCTCTGGAGTTTTCTCAAGGCCTTGCTGTTCTAAGAGTTGTGCAGATTGGTTGGATAGGGCCTTGATCTGTCCCCAGGTCATGTGGTGCTGCTTTTTGCAAGGAGTCCGGTCTCTGTCCTTCTGAGGGCTGTGGAGGCTCAGGGAGAAGTTGGGGATCGGGTCCTGTAGACCCGGACACCTTTCCATCTTTCCACGGCTTGATACCTGTGGAAGCAAGCAGAGAAACATATCCTCGTTCCCCATTTTAAGGGAACGGGACCGTACCAGACATTAAATATTCTATACAAAACTGATGGCTGTGGGTGACTAACCCTAGTCCCATAATGATTACTCATGGCTGTGGTCTTAAATTTGATATGTTTAGATGATTTAAAGTAAACAATACTTTGTTCAGGGGGAAAATCCAGGGGAAATCCCTCCTTTTTAGTTTTTGTTTTGTCAAGAGCTCTTAAGGGTATGGTTGGCTCTCTCCACAATGGCTTGCCCTGTGGTGTTGTAGGGGATGCCAAATAAGTATTTAATGTTCAATTATTGACGAAATTCATGCAAAGGAATGGCTGCAGTAAATAGAGCCATTATCAGTTTTCAGAACAGAGGGTAACCCCATTATCAAGAAAGTTTTGATGCAGTGATCAATTTTCATTCAGTAAAATAGCAATAAATGTAAATTAATCATTTAAAGGAAAAGTCATTTACAGTAAGCAGAATCAAATGACAAGTATATTAGACATTACATTAAACATATGTTACACAAGACTGACATATATTCATTCATCCTGCAAATATTCATTTACACAAAACTGACACATATTCATATTCATTCTGCAATTATTCATTCATAGTCTTCTTGACATCAAGACAGGCAACAGATAACATAATTTAAGCTAAAAATCTTATCAAAAAGTTATCAAAAACAAAATTAGATCAAGGATCAAAAATCAAAAGTCAAAAGGTGTTAGAAAAATGTTAAAATAAACTGCAAAGTGTTCATCTTCACATCTCTTCATGGCAGTGTCAATCTGGAAAATATTAAAAACTGGCATACAGCAAAAAATTACTAAGGTAAGGATTAAAGTGAAAATCTTACTTTTTTAACCTTGAAGAAATCAATTCTATTATTCAATTTAATAAAATCAATTTGGATTTGCAAGAAAAGGCTTGGGAGGGATTGCTTTAGATGTAGCAACCTCTATCAGTAAAAATTTTAAGGTTCAGAATTCTGTATAAATTTTGTGAAAAAGAAAATAAAACTGAAGTTTCTTTAATACAGAAGGTCTGTAGGCCTGAAAAATAAAAACTATTATACAACAGAATTATTAAAACAATAATATAATATAACTTGTAGAATAACATAGCGCCTCCTAGTGGAGACCCCATCATTACTTTATAGATTGCAACTATTGTTCCAGGTTGCAATCAATAATACTCTGAGCTTACTTTCAATGTGGAATATCAGAATAGAATTTCTTCATATAATTATTAGAATAGGAAATTAAACACGCTGTTCACGCTAAAGTGACTGTAACTACTATTAAATGTCCTTGTCAGTAACCTCAGTTCAGTATTAAAGAAGTTTGAAAGTATGTTTGAAAGTATTAAAAAGATTAACAGAAAGAGAGTGAGACGAGGAAGGACTAGTGCAGGAATGCATTGAAAGTTGAGGGAAAAGATTTGGATTAGCAGGTCTGATCAATCTGTCTGAGTTATAACATATAGAAACTAGAGAGAGAAACTGCAGGACTAAGTCCAGTTTTTTTTCCTTTCAAAAGTTCTCCCTTTCCCCCATGAATGGCAAGCAAGAGTTAACAGAAAGACAGTAAAGGGGGGGAGGAGCAGTGTTTCTCAAAAGAAAAGAACTGCACCCAAGGAGTTAATCCTTCAGTCAATAGAAACTGAAAGATAGCATTGTTTAAACTTAAATCTCAGAGAAATGGAGTCATTTTAAATGTGAGCCAAATTAATTTTGCAAGAAGTGAACATTTCACATGAAATTCACACAGCAATTGTTCAAATTTCAGTACAGTTTTAACATAAGGTTATGCATACACTTTGTGGGGGAAAATACTCTCAAAGTATGCAGATTTTTTGTAACTGAATATCAAAGACTAACAGAAACCATTTTTTCCAAGTTTGCTGTGCCTGCTCCAGCACTAGGTGTAGTCTGGTTTGTAACAGGTCATTGTACTGTCTCATTAAATCATTTTTTTCATAGTGATTTTTTCTTTGCTTGTAACACAGGAGTCTAATTAAATCATTTTTTTCATATTGATATTTTCTTTGCTTGTAACACAGGAGTGCAGCTGCCTGGCCCAAGGTCTTATACGCTGATTTCTTTGAAGACCTGGGGGCATAGCCACTGCTCATGGCACTCCGGGCGGCACTCAACTCTATTGCTGCCACACCCAGCTCTTTAATCCCTTTTGTAATAGGAGAGGCTTGAATCCCTTTCAATAATTCCTCCCTTGTGAGATTTCCATGTTCTAGATGAAATCCCATGCTGACCGCGGCACATAAATTGTTACCGGGAGCAGCGGTTTGAGATGGTAATTTACCTGGACAAATTGATGATGCAGAATCAATGACTGTCTCAGGCAATGGCAAATGGGGGTACAGGGAGTGGTTGGTGGGGGAAGGGGGTTGCAGGCAAGATGGAGGAAGGCTAGTTTTTCTGACCTCAGTGTTTTCAGTTTCCTGGGGCCTTTTCTCTGAGATGGACGCAGAGGAAGCCACAGCTTGAAGTCCTAATAATTCTTTTTCTGTAAGGTTTTCTTTCTGCTGTTTCTGCTGAAATTCAATGCTAATCGCCCCACCCAAGCCAGGTTGTGGCTCAATTGTTCTCAAGGACTGCTTTTCTAAAGAAGTGGGGAAGGTGTGAATGGGCTTGGGTGTGGGTATGGAGAGCTGATACAAAGAATTTGCTGTCTCTGAGGGAGACTGAGCATAAGATGGGGGAAGGGTATTCTGATTGAGTCTGCCTGCTTCTAAAAGCACATGGTTTGAAAATGCTGCCTTGAAACTTTTTTTTCCTTGTGTTCTATGGCCTCTGTACATTTTTGCCATAACAATAACTGCCTGATTGGGGACCTTGGAGCCGTATGAAGACAATTGCCTATTAAAATCCAGTCCTGGATATTCAGAGTTCCAGCCTGTGAATACCAAGGGCAACGGCAAGCTATTTCACTTATTAATTTTTCTAAGTCCCCCAGGCTGACTTGCGCTATTTCTTTTCTTCTGGTGATGAAATAATAATTCTTGATGATTTGCTGCAGCTCCCTAGCATGTAGCCTTTGCTGTACAGTCAAATCACTTCCCATGCTCACGAATGTGGGGAACAAACTTGCTAAAAAATACTTAAATATACTAAAAAGTACTTTAAATATACTTACGATTTGCAAATCTGTTGAACAGTGCGCACTTAGGCTATGTCCAGCCGAATGAGCAGAGAGTTTATCATCACGTCGCGGGATCACCAGATGTTGAATATGGAGGCATAGAACACACTTCAGGCAGCTTTCATCGCAGGCAGGAAAAGGACTTGAGCACAATTCAGCGCTCTCTTTTATTGTACATTCATACAAAGGCAGATGATGTGTCATTACATGATTGGCTACTTTCCCCATAGCAACAGACATGTCTCTACACTATTGGCTTTGGCTCAGGGGGTGTGCATGGATCATATCATTGGCTGCTGAAATCTATACCTCCTGACTTTGTCCTGCCTCTGACTAGGGAACACCCAGCCCCTCCCCCAGGAATTCAGGGCCAAGCACAAGCCAGAGAAATACATGATAGTCAGGTATCCTTTCCCAGGCAGAGATTTAAGCACAAGTGATGCTTTTATTCAGGCAAATGTCAGGGAGAAGGGAAGTTAAGTGTTTAACCCTGATGAAATGGCTTGCTGGCAAGCGCATATTTCCCACACACTCCATGAAGTTAGCATGGGGCACATTTAAAACTAATCGGAGAAAGTTCTTTTTTACTCAACGCACAATTAAACTCTGGAATTTGTTGCCAGAGGATGTGGTTAGTGCAGTTAATATAGCTGTGTTTAAAAAAGGATTGGATAAGTTCTTGGAGGAGAAGTCCATTACATGCTATTAAGTTCACTTAGAGAATAGCCACTGCCATTAGCAATGGTTACATGGAATAGACTTAGTTTTTGGGTACTTGCCAGGTTCTTATGGCCTGGATTGGCCACTGTTGGAAACAGGATGCTGAGCTTGATGGACTCTTGGTCTGACCCAGTATGGCATTTTATTATGTTCTTATGTTCTTACCCTGCATACTGCTTCTGGTCCAACTAAGAAGGTTAGGACTATTGACAGCTCAATACTTCATGAAACCCTACAGGAAACTGCTCCCAAAAGCACAAGCTATCTTCTAGAAAGCCCACAAACTCACCTGGACAGGAAGGCTCCCATGACTGCCATATGGGGGTTTCAGAAACAAGTTCTCCTAAAGCAGAGAAAGCTAATTAACCCGAGCAGAGCTCTGCTTCCCTCAGCTGCAGCCTGGTCACGACTAACGAACTGTGCCTCAAGACGTTCCAAAGCTGACTGTTCTTTTAACAAGCTGCCTGTCCACCCTTCAGAACCAGGGAATCATGATCTAGGCTACAAGGATCCATCTCTGCTTACCAAGTCCTTAGCCGTCCAGTCTTTATCCTCCCTTCGTTCCATCACAAGTACTCCCACTATTGGTGAACCATCCATATCAGATTCCATTACCCTGCTGTCTGAAGAGGGGCTCGAACCGGCCCAGCTGCCGCCCCTGGAGGGGTCTGAACCGGCCCTGCTGCCGCCCATGGAGGGTCCTAACTGGCCCTGCTGCTGCCCCAGGAGGGGTTGGAGACTGCCTTGTCACCCCAGGAGGGGTTTGAGACCGCTTCCTCACCCCAGGAAGAGTCTGAGACTGCCTTGTCACCCCAGGAGGGGGTCTGAGACTGCCTTGTCACCCCAGGAGGGGTTTGAGACTGCCTTGTTGCCCCAGGAGGGGTCTGAAACTGGTTCACTGCCCCAGGAGGGTTTTGAGACTGCTTGGTTGCCCCAGGAGGGGTTTGAGACCATTTCACCACCCCAGGAAGGGGTAGAATTCATTGCATCACCCCAGGAGGGGCCTGAGACTGCTTGGTCGCCACAGGAGGGGTTTGTGATTGCTTTGCCGCCCCAGGAAGGGGTAGAATTCATCACATCTCCCCAGGAGGGGTTAGAGACTGCCTGGTTGCACCTGGAGGGGTTTGAGGCTGTTTTGCCGCCCCAGGACGGGGTAGAATTCTTCATTTCTCCCCAGGATGGGAGTGAAATCGCTGCATCAGCTCCGGAAGAGGTTGAGCCCACCTCGCTACCTCAGGAAGGGAACGAACCTGCCACTGCAACTCAGGTGGGGTTGAAAATTACCATGCCACCCCAGGAGGGGTCTAACTTTATTATCACTCAGTACCCCCTGCAGAGTTGGGACCCAGGAGGAGGGGGAGGCCTTAGAGCGGGGGGGGGGGGGGGGTACTGTTACGGCTATGGCTGCTGTGCAACCGCCTCACCACCAGGGGTCCTTCAAGAGCAGGCTGTCCTGGCTGGCCCAATCCATCTGCTCTATGTCTTGGATGTGCCTTTATAGCCCTGCCTACCCTAGACTCCAGTGCTTCGGCATCGAGCTCGTTGGGTTCCCTGCTCTAGCCTTGCCTTGCTGTGTGTGGCCTTCAGGCCCTCTGCCTTGTCTTGCCTTGCCGTGCTGTGTGTGGCCTTCGGGCCCTCTGCCTTGTCTTGCCTTGCTGCATGTGTGTGGCCTTTGGGCCTTCTGCCTTGCCTTGCCTTACTGCGTGTGTGTGGCCTTCGGGTCTCCTGCCTTGCCTTGCTGTGTCTGTGTGGCCTTCGGGCCCTCTGCCCTACCTTGCCTTGCTGTGTGTGTGGCCTTCGGGCCCTCTGCCTTGCTGTGTGTGCGTGGCCTTCGGGTCTCCTGTCTTGCTGTGTGTGCGTGGCCTTCAGGCCCTTTGCCTTGCCGTGTGTGTATGGCCTTCGGGCCCTCTGTCTTGCTATAAGGTTCTTGTGACCCTGCCTGGACCTTGACACTGTTACCTGCCACCTGCCTTGACCCTGCCTGGACTTTGACACTGTTGCCTGCCGCCTGCCTTGACCCTGCCTGGACTTTGACTCTGTTGCCTGCCGCCTGCCTTGACCCTGCCTGGACTTTGACTTGTTCCCAGCCAGTACTCTGCTCCATATATCAGCCATCGCCCAGCTCCATACACTCCTGCCGCTTCACATTCCTTTCCAGCCATCATCAGAGACCTTCCAGCCATCCCTGTCTCTCTCCACCTGGAGTCACTCCTGAAGGTGGTGTTCACTACACCGGATCACTGCCCAAACGTAACAATTACTGCATTACCAATTTGGTTAGCTTCCATGATTTCTCTTAGCATTTCACTCTCCTTCTCGTCAGTTTGGCCAGATCGATGTTAGTATACTCCTGTCGCTATACTCTTCCTCAATCACAAGGGATTTCTATCCATAAAGATTCAATTTTATGTTTAGTCTCATGCAGGATGTTTATCCTGTTGGCCTCTATGCCATCCCGGACATAAAGTGCCACCTGCCACCAAGATGCTCCTCTCTGTCATTGCGATATAATTTGTACCCCATTATAGTGCTATCCCATTGGTTATCCTCTTTCCACCATGTCTCTGAGATGCCAGTTAAGCCCATGTCATCATTTACTGCTATTCACTCTAATTCTCCCATCTGACTTCTTAGACTTTTGGCATAAGCATACAGACATTTCAAAGTGTGGTTTTTGTTTGTATTAACATTGTGCTTTTCAGTTGACAGAGATAATTTAGAATCTTTTAGCTCAGGTGGATTTTTAAATGTTGGCACTTGGACTACTTTTCTTATTATTGGTACTTCTCTGTTAGGATGCCCTAATTCTAATGCTTCATTAGAATCCTTTGAAGATACCACCCTGCGAATCATGCGCTGCTGGACGACTTCTTTCCCCTTTGATTTAGTTTAAAGCTACTCTATCTCTTTTTAAAGGTTAGCACCAGCAGCCTGGTTCTACCCTGGTTAAGGTGGAGCCCTCCCTTTGGAAAAGACTCCCCCTTCTTCAAAAGGTTATCCAGTTCCTTACAAAACTGAATCCCTCTTCCTTGCACCATTGTCTCATCCATGCATTGAGACTCCGGAGCTCTGCCTGCCTCTGGGGACCTGCGCATGGAACAGGGAGCATTTCAGAGAGTGCTACCCTGGAGGTTCTGGATTTCAGCTTTCTGCCTAAATTTAGCTTCCAGAACCTTCCTCCCACATTTTCCTATGTTGTTGGTGCACACATGTACCACAACAGCTGGCTCCTCCCCAGCACTGTCTCAAATCCTATCTAGGTGACGTGTGAGGTCTGCCACCTTCGCATCAGGTAGCATGTTACCAGGTGATTCTCATGCCGACCAGCCACCCAGCTGTCTACATTCCTAATAATTGACTCACCAACTATGACGGCTGACCTAACCCTTCCCTCCTGGGTAGTAGTTCTGGGAGACACATCCTTGGTGTGAGAGGGCAATGCACCACCTGGAGAGTAGGTTCTTGCTCCAGGATCATTTCCTGCTGCACCTGGTTGATACTTTCTGATCATGAGACCTTCCTCCTCCAAGGCAGCACCAGGGATGCCAGACTGGAATTGGGACTTGACTACTATGTCCCTGAAGGCCTCATGTATATACCTCTCTGTCTGCCTCAGCTCCTCCAGGTCTGCCACTGTAGCCTCCAGAGATCAGACTCATTCTCTGAGAGACAGGAGCTCTTTGCATCGGATGCACATGTAAAACTTCTCACCGGGTAAAAAATCATACTTGTGACACTCAGTGCAAAAGACTGGGTGGCCTCCCTCTTGCTGCTGGACTGCTGCCTTCATCTCAAATTTGTTCCGTTTCTAGATATTTGTCACAGGATAAGGAACACAGCAGCAGATTGGAAGGCCAGTACGATGCGTAGCATTCACACATCCTTTGTCATAATGGGATTCAGTGAGTGCCGTCAAGCTGTGGAGCTGCCTGGGACTTGTAGAGCACAGACTGCACGCAGGAGTTCATTTTCAGCTGAATCCAGCCATTCAGTGCTGCAGAAGCTTCGTGCCACCTGAGCTGAACTGCAGTGCGAGCCTGCAGGCAAAGAGGAGGCTCCTGCTGGAAGTACAAACATTGAGTCTATCTGTTTGTATAAAGAGGGCTTTATAACCAACCAGTCTGGACTGGTTTGTGGTTTTCAGCGAAGGGTGGTACTTAGTTCAGTATTGCAAGGCGACAGAAAATTGCTGCTGTTCTGGGCTTTCTTTTCATTGCGCTTGATATTTTTAAAATATTATTTGCAGTCTTTGGTTTCCTCCCTCTCCTCATCCAGTTTTTTCTCTTTTTTCTTCCCCTTTCTAGCTCTACCTGCCCTGTCTCTCCCCTGAGTGTTTATGTTTGCATTTTTATTCTTCTTTCCTCCTTTGCATGTTTAACTGCCTGTGTATATGTCTTTCTAGCTCACAGGTTAATCCAGTAAAGAGTGGTAGGAAGAGCTGCGTTAGTGCCCGGCGCACCCGCAGTTGCCGCACGCAGAGTCCAGCTCACCTACCGCTTGATCCTGTCTGTAAATAGCTTGCAAATGCAAGCTGCGTCTAAGAAGCGTCCGTGAAGCGTTAAGCCCGCGCAACCCATTTTACTGTATAGAGCACTATACAGCGCCTATACAGTAACCTGGGTGCACGGGCCTAACGCTTCACGGACACGCTGGTATCTGTCATTTCAAATGTCATTTCAAATGACATTTGAAATGACAGGTACCAGGAAGTGGACAGTTCTCCGACTCTCGGGATTGTCAGCCCTCTCTCCCCTCCTCCCGAAGCAAGGCGCGAAAAGCAGCCTTGCTCCGAGAGGAGGGTAGAGAGGACTGGCAGTGTAAAGCGACGAAGCGACTTACTTTTTTTGCAGCCCCCCTCCGGAGACGGACATTGGCGAAGACGACCGCGGCTCCCCTGCCTCCAGCCGCCCGCGAAGATGGACGCACGGGCAAAAGCGGCCCCTGTGCGTGCAATTGGGCCGCTCAAGACGTGACGTCACATGCCGTGACGCCAAACTTCGTGACGTCATGCCTTGAGTGGCCCAATTGCACGAACAGGGGCCGCTTTTGCCCGTGCAGGCGTCCATCTTCGCGGGCAGCTGGAGGCAGGGGAGCCGAGGTCGTCCTCGCCGATGTCCGTCTCCGGAGGGGGGCTGCAAAAAAAGTAAGTCGCTTCGTCGCTTTACACTGCCAGTCCTCTCTCCCCTCTTCCCGGAGCAAGGCTGCTTTTCGCGCCTTGCTTCGGGAGGAGGGGAGAGAGGACTGGCAGTCCCGAGCGTAGGATTGCCCGTCCTCTCTCCCCTCTCTCTCTTGCAACTTTTTTTTTCGGTTTTTTTCGCTTTTGTTGCTTCGGGAGGAGGGGAGAGGACGGGGGCTGCCCCAGAGACCAGCACCCATGGACGCGGCCAGGGCAGGTGAGCAGGGGCTGGGGGAAAGTTTGCCGCAGGGGTAAGGGTAGGCGGTAAGTTAGCAGGTTAAACACGTGGCAAAACGGCAGGGTAAAAAAGCCATAGTGGGGGCACGCGTTACTGGATGGTAGGGAAGGGGTTACCCGGGGATTTAAGGACACGGTAAGAGTAGGTTAAAGGGGACTGTGGATCGCAGGAAGGGCTAACGCGGCCGGAAAGTGAGTAGAAAGCGGGTTAGGAGCGGGGTAAACGCGGCCGCACTTTACTGGATTGACCTGTCAATGAGGGAGGTAACACTATATTTAGGATAGGATAAGGGTGTGGTGACTGTGCAAAAGATAAGATGAGTGTGGGGGGTGTTAATATACACAAAGATATGCATGGGTGATATTCTACACAGTATGAGCATGACAGAAACATTCTAATGAGTGTGGGGTGATAAATGCAGAATGTGTGCATGGGGTGATACTGTACACAGGATATTTGTGGGAGGTTACTTCATACAGCAGGGGTGGCCATCTCTGGTTCTCAAGAGCCACAAACAGACCTGGTTTTCAGGTTATCCATAATGAATATGCATGAGAGATTTTCATACAATGGAGACAGTGGATTTGCATTGTATGCAAATGAATGCATATTCATTGTGGATATCCTGCAAACCAGATCTGTTTGTGGCTCTTGAGGACTGGAATTGGCCACCCCGGTACACAGTGGGGCCGATGCAATACTTTGGCGCAGAAAGCAGGTGCTGAACAGTCAGCGCCCGCTTTCTTAACACACTCCCAGGCGCCCCCCTGAGGGTGCCATGCAATATTTAAATTAGGGGGTCGCATTAGCAAGGAGGCGCTAGGGTCGCTTGTGTGCCCCTAGGGCCTCCTTGCTAAGGAGAGTCCGAGTGCATTGGCCCTCCGCTGGTTAGGGAAACTGACGCCAAGTTTATCGGCGTCGGCTTTCCTAAACACCGCACAGCCAGTGGGTTCAGGAAACAGACGCTTCTCAATTGAGCGTCCGTTTCCTGTACCCGACTGCCGTGTTTTTTTAACTTTTTTTTTGTTTGTTTAAAATTTGTTTACTTTTTCCTCCTACTTAATATTGCAATATTAAGTAGGAGACAGTACAGAAAAGCAGCTTTTTCTGCTTTTCTGTACTGGTTTAAGGAGCGCTCAGCAATTAATGCCAGTTCCATGCAGGTGTTAATTTCTGATCGCTAAATGTGCGCCCTAGACGCACACTTTTTTTTTGCATTGGGAGTGAATGCCTAAAAGCCTCAGTGACATGCATTTGCATGTGATTAGCACTATTAGACTCACTCCGCGTTGGACGTGCGTTGTAGAGATGCTAATCCCCTTATTGCATATAAGGGGATTAATTAGTGCCTATACAACTTACGTCCAACTGCGCTCAGCTGAGTGCACTGTATTGCATCGGCCCCAGTGTGGGGGTGATAATGTACACAGAATATGTGTGGGAGCTGGTACTCTACAAAGATTAGTAAGGAAAGAAGCGTCACAGCATGAGTGAAGAGGTAATACTGTACACAGGAGTAGGATGGGGGAGGGGGTCTCCAGACTTTTCAAGGAAGGGCCACATAGGACATTTCAAATCTGCAAGAGAGCTGGATGAGGGGGTGGAGTCTGCCAAGCCTAGTAGAGGAGGGAACATGTCTGTGCTGAACAGGGGATGTGAACAGCCCTCTGGCCTTTTTGATGATTGGAAATGGGTGGAAGCGGAGGGCAGGGTTCCTAGTACTGTGGCAGTCAGGTCAGAGAGTCAGTAATAATATTTCTAGATTTCTTGGAAGTTGGCAACTCTGCCAGACCCCCAGCAACCCTGTTCCTTGCCTTCCCATTCCTCTGCCTCCTGAATTATGTATGTTTGGGGGGGGGCACGCCTTCCTCTCCCCCTCACCCCTCTGCTCTCTTCCCTTCCTTCCCCTCTCATTCACACCCCTTCCCTCCTTTCCTTTCACTCTTACTCTTCCATTCCTCCACTTTATCCACCCCTTTCCCCTTCTTTCCCTCCCCTCTTCTTTTATCCCTTCCCCTCTCTCACCCCTATTCCCTCTTTTCCATTCTTTTCCTTTCTTGCCCTCCCCTCTCTTTACTTCACATACTCCTTTCCCTTCCCCCTCATTCAGTCCCCTCCCTGCTCTCACCACTTCCCCTCCCATCACACACTCGCCCTTTTTTCCCCTTCTTTCCATTTCCTCTTCCCTTCCTACCCTTGTCTCCCTCTCACCACCTTCCTTCCCTTCCCTTCACTCACCCCTTTCTCCCTTCACTAATGTCCCTCACCCCTCCTTTCCCTTTCTCACCTCTCTCCCCTTCCCTCCCTTCACTTCGCTTACCCACCTCTCTCTCCCATTTCAGCGTTGTCTCACTAGCATATGAAATGGTTCATCCAGTCTGCCCAGCAAATTGTTTAGGGTTGTAACTGCCGTTCTGTGCAGGTTACCCCATGAAGAGATGTTCATCAAAAGTTACCACAGGACACCCCATTCCTTCATTTCTATTCTCTAGCTACTAGGGATTCTCTGTTATAATCCCATGCCCTTTTGATTTACATTACCTATCTTGTCTTCACCACCTCTTCTGAGAGGGCATTCCAGGCCTCTACCACCCTTTCCATGAAGAAATATTTCACGACATAGTTCCTGAGTCTACCCTGTTACAGTTTAATATCATGACCCTTAGTTCTACAGCTTCCTTTATCCATTGATAAAAGTTTGATTCATGAACATGTAAAAGCCTGTATCATATCTCCCCTATCTCTGTCTTCCCCAGCCTGCTCTTCTCCCACTGCTGGGCCCTGGCCTCTCAGCCAGTGACTCTCTTATTCATCGTGGGCCCTGCTTGCTCTTGCCCTGCTGACAGGATCTGGCCTCTCCACTAGCGGCACTATCCATTGCCGTTTGTTCTGCTTGCTCTTCTCATGCTTGCAAGCCCTTGGAAATCCTGGCAGCCTTTCTGCCTCTGCTGCGCATTAGGAAAATTAAGACAACTTCCTCCGTGGGATGGATAGGGCAGTGGTAATGAAATGCACGGTGGGTCAGAAAATTGAGCTGCAAGGGCCGTAGTTTCAGGGACCCCTGCTGTAAGGGATAAGTGTGGTGATGATAATGTCAACAGAATTATTTGTGGGGTGATCCTGTATACAGGATTGTACATAGGATACACGTGTGGAGGGAGGAAATCAGTTTGGTGATGTGATTGGTTGACCGATTAGAGCAACAAACAAATACTTTGTGCAAACTGGAAAATCCAGTCTCGAGCACAAACAGCAAAGATCTGTGGTGATGAATACGTTTAAAGGAGAACTGGTGTCATCTTAGTATGTAATCATTTGCCTCATGGAAACAGCTTAAGTCAGCAGTCGACCTAAAACCATTTTTCATTTTTAAGAAGACACATAATCCACATGTACATGGGGAAACCGCTGTACGAGTAATATCGTGATGTCTCCCTCCAGTGGAGCCCAGCAGCTCTCAGGGACCTGAGACGGGCTCAAGGAATTTTTTCCATAGGAGGAAATGTTTCAATGCCCTACTTGCATTGATTTCACTGTGCTGAACCTTGATATTTCCAAAAGTGTTTCTTTACTTACCAAAATTTAAAACAGATGATCAAAACTTCCTGCCAAAGCAATAAGCAGTAAATCTTCAGTACAAGGCATTTTTTTAAAAGATAGGTAAAAGTAAGCAAGACTAGTTGTTCCCAGTCTTGGCCATGCAGAGGTTATGCAGACTCAGAATAAGGGGTTGAGTTTCAAATGAATGTATGTGCATAAAACCTGGTTTATGCTCATAAATCGCCTTTTGAAAATCTACTGGGGGCAAGCACTTGTAAAAGTAGGCACATATCCCAATTAATTACATACATACTTTTATGTGCACTTGCAAGAGGCATTCTGGGAGGCAGAGTTGGGATGGGGAAAGGATTCACATGCCTCCTTTCAGTTTTCGAAGGTATGCTTAGGAGCAGGTATTAAGTTTGTAGACATATGACGGTGCATGTATTGGGGATATCTGTGAGTTTTCAAAGTGGACTGGCTGGGGGGGGGGGGGGGGGCTGTGTCAGGAGACCTGCTTAGGAGGGGGTTCTGAGGCTGGAGCCTGGATGGGGAGGTGATTGTCTGAGGCTGGAGATTAGCTGGGCAGGTCGAGGCTGGCTGGGAATGGTTAAGGCTGATTGGTTGTGGGAGGGGTTCCGGGATCGTGGCTGGTTGGTTAGCTAGAGGTTGCTAGCAAGTAGGACTTGGGAATGACTAACTAGCCATCTATTTCCTGTTATTCACTTTCAAGGATAGCAATGGCTTTCTTTAGTCTACAAAGTCCATAACAAATTATTAGGCAGGTAGTCTAAGGAAAGCTATTGGTATCCTTGAGAGTAACAGATCTGCTTTATGGGATCTGCCAGGAGGTACTTGCAACCTGGACTGGTCACTGTCAGAGACAGGATGCTGGACTTGATGGGCCTGACCTAGCATGGTATTTCTTATGTTTTTATGGGATGGGTGAAGAGGCAGAGAGAGAGAGAGATAGAGAGAGAGAGAGAGAGAGAGAGTTTATTCTAATCCCTACTCTGGTCCTGCTCCCTGTCACATCCCTGCCCTCTCTAAGCTTAACCACCAGCCTGAATGTTCTCTCTTACACAGAGAGCCACCTCCCCATACTCATCATCTTGCAATCCCAGATTATTCCTCTTCTCCCATCCGCCCTTTGTCTACTCTTCTCTGCCCACAACACTCTCAGCTGCAAACCTAACTGGTTAGCTTCAAATGAAAATGAAAAAAAGGATAATCTATTTATTTATTTAAAAATTATTTGTTAATCACCTAACTGTCAAAAAAACTTTCTAAGTGAGGTACAACATATTACAAACAATGTCCAGGCAAATCCTCCCCACATTAATACAATAAAGGTAACCTATTCAGTTGTCAGAAGACATTTCCCATTAATCAAGTTTTTAGCAGTTTCCAAAATCTAAGGTCTTTTTCTTCTATCAGATTTAATGGAAGGTTTTCTTAACCGTTAAGTGTTTTGTTTTGTTTTTTTAAGTTGACCCCTGATTGTTATCACAGAATGCTTTCTTCTTCCAATACATGGGCCCGCGCCTTGTGCGTGGAGGCCCGTGACTAACCTGGCACCGGGCAGGGGCTCACTGGGCTCCCGCTCCCATAGATGCGTGTACATGAAGGTGGTCCTCCCTCACTGTGCCTCTTTATCCTCCGGCGCACTAACCCATTTGCGGCGTGCCTGTGACTTCATTGGGAGCTCTGGCTGCCACCGATGACATGGGTGGTGGGGGACGCTGGGTGCAGGCTGATGACGGCTCGGACCTTTAGGTTCAGGATCAAGCGCGCCATCCTTCCTCTTGCCCATGCCTTCTTTTCCTGACCAGACCTGGCCTCTTGCCCTCATTCTGAGATCAGGACACCCCCAACACCGCAATCTCAGGCACGAGCTCATCGGCACCTTTTTTCAAAAGAGTAAGTCCGCAAGTCATTGCATCCCATGCACACGGTTGCCCCTCCCCCCCAACCAAGCAAGCAGGCCTTCATCCATGTGGTCTCATTTGGCAAGCCCCAAGCACCAGTTTGTTTTAATCTCAAACCACACGGCATGGAAGAGTGCATGCAAGCCAGTGCTCCAGGATTAAGATCCAGGACCCATCGGGGAGTGCCGAAGGAGGGGGGCCAGAGGCAGAGGTAACTGGAGGAGGAAAATGGCACAGGGTTAGCTGTGGCAGCCTCATCTCATGGGAGACAGAGGAGTTGACGCAGAAGCCATGAGGGGTAACATTACATCCCTAATGGGCACATCAACCCAGGTCCCATTCAAGGGCACACACGTTTCCCTGCAGGGTATAGTGATGACGTAGCATATTGCTAGCAGCAGAATGTCCCTGGGGGGCCACCATTGACTTCAACTTTATAGCATAGCTCCCAGGTAGTGCACAGCCTCATGGCATTGACACCCCATTACAATGAACGATTCAGCCTAGATGGTAGGTGGCTCTTACTGGTATCAGGTCTTCCTCACGCTCACACAGGGACACAGATGTGTGGTCCCCTTGCTTGGTGGCAAGGCAGGGGGCTAGTAAGGAAAGATTGCTACTTTGCTTGGCTTCACGGTAGGTGGCAAAATTTGGGGGCATAGCCCCAGTGTCCATTACCATGGCTTGTGTATGGTTTTTTTTAATGGTTATATTAATTGTTATACTAATAAAGCTGTGGCCTTAGCTGACAATTCATCTTGTTAGGATTTGCATATTATTTGTGTCATGTTTGAACTGGAGACAGGAATGTGTGGAGGTGGGGCTGGTCAGGACCGGACAGGGGTTTTAGTCCCGGCTTCCAGAGTAACTATTTAAAACTTTTATTTCACATTTTTCATTGCAGTTGATCATTATTTCCAGTATCTGGTATTGTCCTGCTAATCTTTTCAATTACAGTGTTCACCTGGTGATTCTCCCTTCTGTTATTGCCTTGCAGGCAGCTCCACTGCTGGTTAACGTGAGCTCCTTCGCTGCAGCGAGTCATAGCAAGAAGCTCTATGTGATTGGGGGAGGGCCAAATGGCAAGCTGGCCACAGACAACACCCAGTGCTATGACCCTGTCACTAATAAATGGAGCCTGAAGTCCCCAATGCCGATTGAAGCCAAGTGCATCAACGCAGTTAGCTTCCATGGCCATATTTATGTGGTTGGTAGGTGATCTGGAAGGGTCTGTTTTGTGATTAGTGCCTAAGTTTCCTTTATCCAAGTCACTTCTACAAGCAATAATAAAACCTCTCTTTTTTCAACTGATCAGCCTGGTAGAAAACTTCACTGATGGCACATATGAGCCCACTCTCCTTTTATCTACTAAAGTTCTCTGTATTTGTTATAATAAAGGTAGCATGTCAAAATAATCTATAAATAAAAATTTGATGCATAGCCTGAGATGCCAGTTTTGGCTCAGAGATCACATGAGTTGAAAGCTGGTAAGAATTTATAGCAATCCTAGTAACTATGACTGGATTCATTCAAATATCCACTTGCCAGCTGCTCCTTGGCTCAATTGCTTCCTTTTTTGTATTATTCCTAGCTCTCCTTTCTTTTCTGTCCTATTTTATCTTATTTCTTATGGGGGCTGATATTAGGTCACAGAACAGTTAATTAAGGGGGTCATTTATCAAAGTACTATATGGCGTTTTTGCATGCGTTAAGCACCTTTAACGCATGCGAAAACGCCTTAATGCAGGCAAAAACGCCTTTAACGCATGCGAAAGCACCATAATGCATGGTGCGATGCAAATGAGAAAAATAGGAGGAGTTTGGGGTGGGATATGTGGCCAAATGGGCTGGGCTCACAGTTTTGCGAAGCCTTTAATGTTAATTTTGACTACAACTTTTTCATTTGCGTAAAGCCATGCGATAGGGCTTTATCGTGCATTGCGATGTTTTCGCACATGCCGTTTTTAGTAGTTTTAAGCTCCTGGAGAGCCAGTCTAGCTGTCAGGGCCCTTCTACAACCACAGGGAAGGGGGGGGGGGAGGAGAGAGAGAGCGCCTAGCCATAATTCCCTCATTCTAGGTAGGTATTTATATCTCTATAGGAGCATAGGTATTAGCACAAATTGTGATAAACTGCCTATTACCATTAAACACGCCCCTATTCCTTTCGCATGCATTATTTAGTGCATTTTGATAAATCCAGGCCTAAGTTAGCTGGATATAGTTATCTGGCTGACATAACAGGGATATTCAGTGGCACAGCCGCAGTGCTGAATATCCCTGGCTATTTTAAAGTTAGCCGGATAAGTATATCCGGCTAACTTTAGGGAAGCTCTACGGCATGAACAGAGTTAGCAGCATTGGTTAAGCGGCTTAACTTATGCAGCTAACTGTGGCCCATCCCAAAACGCCTCCCACCCGCCCTCGGACCACCCCCAAATTATGTGGCTGCATACAGCTTCAAATATCTCCGCTTTGTCATTTAGTCGGATAATTGAAATGTTATGCATCTAAATGGCTTCTGAATATTGGCCCTTATACTTCTATTCTGATAGCTAGGCACCATTTTTTATACATCTCCTTTTCTGAGTTTGCTCTTCATCGGTCTGTGCTGTATTCGTGCTTTATATGTATCTGTGTGACACCTTTATAGGATCTGGATAAGGATCAGCACCAGGGCCAGTGCAAGGGGATTAGGCGCCCTAAGCACTTTCTGCCTTGGGCCCCCCCTGTCGGGCCCCCCCCCCCAGTTACAAGCCCGACTCCTACCTCTCGTGAGCGGCAGTGGCAAAGAGGAGTGGAGATTCGAACCCTCACTCTTCTTTGCTGCCACCGCCGCTCGCACCCCCTAATGGTGGGCGTCCTAGGCCCAGGCCTTAGCTCGCCTAGTGCTTCCGTGTGCCCTGATCAGCTCGGATGTTCTCCCCCTTCTCTCGATTTACTTCCATTCATAAGTGATGGGAGAGAATAAGGAGGAGGAGTTTTCAAAACAATAAATTCTCCTCTTGCCTGAAATAAAACTTGGAACAGAAAAGGGGGCTTTTCATGATTTGTAAAATTGAATTGCCATTAAGAAAAATGAGCAGAAATAACTGGAAGTCCTAGTTCACGCTCACAATTAGAACTCATTTGTCATAACTGAGACTTGTGGGATAATTCAGATGAATAGAATTCTTGTCTGAGAGGGTAGAGCTTATTCAAGAAACACAGGCAAGAGGAGAAGGGGAGAAAGAGAAGAGATATGTTACAATTCCCGGTCCCAAGAGGTCTGTCCTCATCTCTCGGCACCAGTACCGGGCCGCAGCCCTTCTCGCTCCGGCGGCACCCGCTGGATCCCTTCTTGGTCCTGTCACTTCCCAGCTCCCCGGCTCGGTTCCAGCCTGCCCTTCAGCTCCTCCGCGGCGGAGGGACGCCGCCGCCTCCTCAACCTCTGCGTGGGCTGCCTCCTAGCCGCAAGGGAGCGATGCCATGCCGCCTCGTCCGGTCCCTCTAGGTGCGTGCTCGTGCCACAGACCCAGATTTAAAGGGGGTGCGGCAGGAAACCTTCCCGCGGCCCTCAGTGATGTCGCATGTCCTGGGTATATAAGGCAAGCCCTGACACTCAGAGCTTGCTTTGGCAACAAGTCTCCTCGCTCTCGCTTGCTCGAGTTTCTGTAGTTGCTATTCCAGTTCTTCTGTTCCTGCTGCCAGCTTCTGACCCTTGGACTGGACCTGACCTCGCTTACCACTGCCTGCCTCTGACCCTTGGGCCGGACCTGACCTCGCTTGCTGCTGCCTGCCTCTGATCTCCTAGGCCAAGCCCGGCCACACTCTTCGCCTAGCCTGGCCTACTTGACTGGATCAGTGCCACCCTTGGCATCAGGCTTCCGGCCTCACTCTCTTCTGGTTGCCACCATACTCTCTCACCTACTCCCTGGGATCATCCACGCAGAGGCCCACTTAATACCAGCCGGCCCCGGTACCCAAGGGCTCAACCTGCGGGGAATGCAAGCTGGTAGCGGCGAAGCTCCAGCTGGCCTCTGTTTCCCATCCAGCCTCACCACCTGACGGTGGAGATCTGTGGGGGTTTCCGCCACAGGTGGCGCCAACACCACCTCGGGCCAAGGGTCCACGGATGCAACAAGATGCTGCCTTGTACAACAATGATGAGGGTCCAATCCTCAATATGATGGACATGGGAAGTCCATAAAGAGAGGAGAAATGGGAGAACATTAAGAGGAAAGGCAGTAGAAAAGAACATTTTTATAATCTTTGCACCAAATTAATGTGGTGGCTGTATTTTCGATTGCATTAGGCTATCCTAGGGATAATGTTAGGTACTAGTATTTGAAAAAGTTTCACTTCTTCACTAAAAGTGGGTGAAAGGAGTAAGCCATCTGGGGCATAAAGACCCTTGAGGATGAAAGAATGACTGGCAGCAGATGAAAAGCTGGGAAGGGTGCCACTCTCCTCTTAGCAATTCAGGCTTGGAAAGGAGAGAGGGAGAGAGGACTGTAGATAGGGGTATAGGCTGAGGGAGAAAGGGTTTGGGGAGCAGAAGGTCTCACATATTCTTGCCCGTCCCAGACACTAAAATGGCTGGATATAGTTCTGGTGGAAGGACATATTGCTGTAATTTACAGGACTTCAAAAGCTACTATCACAGCAATAGCTTAGCACTGAACATGATGCTGTAAGAAATGGATCAACTTTCAACCTATAGGTAAATCTTGCTTACGCTTTGGGTTCTGACATGGGACTGGCTGAGCTATCCCATCTCTCCTCTATGATGCCATGGGTTGAATAGTCTCATCTCTTATTCTGTGATGTCACTGACTGAGGCATTATTTATGTCTTCTACGATGAGTAGTGTGTAGGACATATACTTTCTAGTAAAATTATGTTTTCCAGACCAATCCAGTGACAGTGCTGTGACCAATCCAGTAACAGTGCCTGCTTTAATCTAAGTTTTGCAGGGCCTCTATCATGTGTATTTAAAGAGTAATGACATGTTAGGGTCTCCATTATGTTTAAAAGAAAATTTGTTTTTATCCTATTTGATGTGTCCATATTGTTAACTTTTATCCTAAGCAATATACATTAATAAATTCTAATAAATGTTAAATGTAAATGTAGATCATATCCTCCGCACCTTAGGCCAGTTGAGGCAAAGGCAGCATTGCATTCTCAGCCCCTGGTGGAGAGAGGGTTGCTGATTGATTCCAGATTTTCAGGACAGTTTGCAACTTCTAATTAAAGTGAATGTGGTGTTATGTTCATCTCATTTTTGTTTCAGGGGGTGTGATGAAGGCACTGTACTCTTACAGTCCCCTCGAGGATTCCTGGTGCTTGGTGACCCAGTTTAGCCATGAGCGGGCAAGCTGTGGGATAGCAGCCTGCAGTAACAAACTCTTCATCACAGGCGGGCGGAATGAGAAGAACGAGGTCATTGCAACAGTGCTCTGCTGGGACACGGAGACCCATAAACTGACGGAGGAATGTGTGTTACCCCGTGGAGTATCCCACCACGGCAGTGTTACCATACGGAAATCCTACACACATATTCGAAGGGTAATCCCAGGGGCTGTCTCTGTGTGAGTCATATGCACACACTCTCAGGGTGATCCTTGGCAGCAATTATAGGCCCGCATTTCAAGGTGACCTTCTCAGCAGCTGCATACACACATCTACAAGATAACCCCTGGTGCTGTCTATGTGTGACACAACAGATTAAATGCATGCACATTCTCACAGTGAAACACAAGGCTATCTCCCTGTGAAAAGGGCAAATCATATTTTCATTCATAAAGAAATCCTTGGGGCTTTCTCTGTATGTGACAGTGGCAAATCACATACACATTCTCAGGATGATCCCCAGGGCTGTCTGTGTGTTATAGCAGAAAATGACACATACCTTCTTATGACTGGCTCTATCTGTCACTGCAAGACATCATATATACTTTGAGGGTAATACACAGTTCTGGGCTCACCTTGTGAAAGCAGGAGGTCACACATACATTCTCAGTGTGATCCTAGTACCATGTGTGAGAGCAGGGGTATATCTATGAATCCATCTGTACTTTAATATGACACCACATATTCTTTAGTGTATCTATGGGGTACACATTCTTTGAATGATTCCTGTTTGACAGCAGGAAATCCCATACCTATCTCACAATAATCCCTGGGGCTGTCTGTATGTGACAATAGGAAATTGAAAACACATTCTCAATGTGATGAAGGCATTGTTCTCTTGCAGGAAACCTGGAGGCCGAAGCAGTATTGTGCGCTGAGCCTAGCGCACAGGTTAACGACCATTTGGATATGTGTTTTGGACGTGCGTCCTTAACCCTCGATGCAATGAGGGGATCAGCGCATCCAAAACGTGCATCCAAACTCGTACATAGCTAATAGCACTCATCACATGTAAATTCCATGTAGATAAGGCTATTAGTTACCGTATTACTCCACTATGCAAAAAATCCCCATGCGCCCAAAGCACACTTTTTAACCTGCCCTGAGCAGGTGAAAGTCTTCTGATGGGTCAAGGGCTCAACATAAAAACCAAAAAATTGCTTTTCTGTGGTGCCTCCTACTTAGTATCATTGCAATAATAAGTAGGAAGAACCACAGAAAACAGCACCGTGCAAAAAAAAGTCTTGACATAAAAAAGAAAAATAATTTCAGGGTGCACAATATACACGCTCAGGGCCGTGTATACTGTGCGTCCATATTGTGCCAGTAAATTAGCTGCTATGGGATAAAATGGATACTCATAAATTGAGCGTCCGTTTTGGTAACCTGCACACACCGAGCACTTAATTTATTCACTGCTTCACTTACTGCTGATTGGTCCATTCACTGTCACATGTCAGTGAAAGGACCAATCCCCTTTCAAAAGGCTGTCCTGAAAGGGGATTGATCCTTTTACTGACACTTGTCAGTGAAAAGGATCAATAGGGAACAGCCCTGCTGAGGGTGGGGAGGGAGTTCTGGCCAAGCTGTTGTGGAGGCATAGCCACTTCTCCTGGGTGCTCGATGCAGAGCACTAGGGATGCACAAATTATCCATTGCACATCCCTTTTAGCATGGAAACTCATTTGCATATTGCATTGAGCACCCAGGAGAGGGCATGAGATAGATTTACATATGTTGAAGACCCAGGGTATGCAAAACTATTCCATGCATATTCATTATGGCAATCCTGAAAACCAGACTGGATAGGTGTGCGTCCAGGAGATGATTTGTATGTGACTACAGGAAGGGTGAAGCAGATTTCAGAAACAGACTCTAAGACAGGGATGGCCAACTCTGATCCTCAGGAGTCACAAACAGGTCTGGTTTTCAGGATATCCATAATAAATATATATGAGATAGATTTACATACAATGGCAGCAGCACATGTAAATCTATCTCATGTATATCTGAAAACCAGGCCTGTTTGTGGCTCTTGAGGATCAGTTGGTTACCTTTGCTCTAATACATCCTATCTGCAAAGCTTTCAAGTTACCCAGTTCCAGGAGGGAAACTTTTTGGACAGTCCTGGTTTTGAATTCACATCCAAAAGGAGTATGGTAGATATAGTCCAGCTTAATGTCAAGACCACTAGTACTTTCCACTTCAATGTCAATTACCTTGGTACAAGTAGAACCTATAATAGAATTGGGGGAGTGTGGAGGAAGGCGGTCAGAGAGCTGAGAGGCACCCGTTTAGCTGCAGGAGTGCAGCAAAGAGACTTACCATTCTGCTCTGCGACGAGGTGAGAAGTGAGCCCAGACCGAGTGGGCGGACCCGGGTCGTGACATCATCAACGGGAGCCACCGGAACACTATAAGATCGTGGGCCCTGTGGCGACTGACTGGGGAGTGTGGAGGAAGGCTGTCAGAGAGCTGAGAGGCACCCGTTTAGCTGCAGGAGTGCAGCAAAGAGACTTACCATTCTGCTCTGCGACGAGGTGAGAAGTGAGCCCAGACCGAGTGGGTGGACCCGGGTCGTGACGTCATCAACGGGCGCCACCGGGACACTATAAGATCGTGGGCCCTGCGGCGACTGACTGGGGAGTGTGGAGGAAGGTGGTCAGAGAGCTGAGAGGCACCCGTTTAGCTGCAGGAGTGCAGCAAAGAGACTTACCATTCTGCTCTGCGACGAGGTGAGACATGAGCCCAGACCGAGTGGGCGGACCCGGGTCGTGACGTCATCAACAGGTGCCACCGGGACACTATAAGATTGTGGGCCCTGCGGTGACTGACTGGGGAGTGTGGAGGAAGGCGGTCAGAGAGCTGAGAGGCACCCGTTTAGCTGCAGGAGTGCAGCAAAGAGACTTACCATTCTGCTCTGCGACAAGGTGAGAAGTGAGCCCAGACCGAGTGGGCAGACCCGGGTTGTGACATCATCAACGGGCGCCACCAGGACACTATAAGATCGTGGGCCCTGCGGTGACTGACTGGGGAGTGTGGAGGAAGGCGGTCAGAGAGCTGAGAGGCACCCGTTTAGCTGCAGGATTGCAGCAAAGAGACTTACCATTCTGCTCTGCGATGAGGTGAGAAGTGAGCCCAGACCGAGTGGGTGGACCCGGGTCGTGACGTCATCAACGGGCGCCACCGGGACACTATAAGATCGTGGGCCCTGCGGCGTGCAGCCACCGGCGCACTGCCGAAGCCGCGCGCCAAAGGGGCGCACCCCTGGTAGAAATTTATTTATTGGTAAAATAATGGGTAGGAAATGGAAATAAAAAAATTTCTCATCATCTCCAATATCTTCGGTGCCGAGAATGACAGGACCCATGGACTCCCACATAATTCGTAGGGGGGAGTCCATTGTAGAGGACATGTTAGAAGGTAATTCCCACTCGTGGATATCCTTGTCCTAGGCCCTTGCAACCACCCATACAGTCAAGAAGGGTAGGTGCACCTGAGGCTAATATAGGTATAAACCCTATGGGAAGTGCAACCCCTGTAGAAGTTAAGGGGTTGTCAGTACCAAATGGGAATATACAGTTAGAGGCTTCTAGTGTGAGTGGGGTGAATGTTGTTGCCAACACAATAGTTAAATGTCCAGGCATAATTTTTAATTCAAGTGATGAAGGATTAGATAATGAGGTAGAGCCAGAAAATGTGTCATTATTAGATCTATGGAGGCTGACAACTAAAATAGACAAGAAATTATCTAGTTCTGTCGCTAAAATCCATACTTTCTCTGTGGAAACCAGGGAAAGGTTTGTGGAGTTAGAAGATAGGACTAATAAAATAGAAGTTATTATTGGGAATTTGAACCCCACAGTTAGTAATATTCCAGCTATTGTTGCATCATCTATTAAGGATAATCTCATTTTACATAATAGAATTGAATTATTAGAAAATGAGTTACGATCAAGTAATCTTCGATTGTTAAATTTTCCGAGGTCTAGATTAATCTCTGCCTTTGAATTATATAAAAAATATGTAGTTGAGATATTATCCTATGACTCTACACAGATTCATTTACTATCTAAGATGTTCTATATCCCAAAAGGAAGAACATTACTGACACAGGAAGGAGGAATTGATATTATGGAAAGTCCTGGGGTCTCTACTTTTTTAGAGGACTTCATGGACAATATACCTTCTAGAGCAACGTTGCTAATATCTTTTTCCTTAAGACAAGAGAAAGACCTATTCTTCTCAAAATATTTTCAATTTAAAGATCAAAAATTTTGTGGTCAGAAGATACAGGTCTTTCCTGACGTTTCTTGTGCTACTCAGGCACGTAGAAAGCAGTTCTTGTCTCATAAACAATCAGTGTTAGATATAGGAGCTAGTTTTTATTTGAAATTCCCCTGTAAGTGTCAGATAATGTATCAGAACAATAAGTTTGTGTTTACCGATCCATTGCATTTAGAGCGATTCCTAAGGGATAAGTCATCAGTAGAAACGGGGGCTGTATAAAAATTGGTTGTAATTAGAAATTGTATCAGTAGATCTGACCTACCCTCCCACTCTCCCTAGATGTGGGCTAGATATCCTAAGAAATGAGATTTAATAATAATGTGAGATTTTTTTGTTTACCTTGGAATTCCTATTTATTTCATTTGTTTAAAATGTTATAATTCAATAAATAATAAATTAAAAAAAAAAGAACCTATAATAGAATTTATTCAGGTCGAGACTGAGTCTTTGCCCCATCTTTCATTTGCAGTAAAGTCAATTATCAAGAAGTTTAAGAAATCAAGGTCCCACTGAAATCATTTATGAAGGTCCCATAATGCATCAGGATAGGGTTGTCAGAAATCCAGGCCTGGCCTACATCTTCCTCCTGGAACTGGGTAACTGAACCTACACTCTGTTGATAGGAGTTTGTGCACATCTCGTACCTTTCATGACTGTCAGGATAAACAGTTACTTTAAATACATTCAGAAGTCTGCCTTAATGGAAAACAACAATGGCCACCACAGTAACTAAAGTTCATGAAAAGTTTACTGAAGGAGATATTATTTTAACTCATTTTTTTTTAGCTTTGTGAAAGTTCATGTGAACTTTGTGCTTTCGATTTGCTCTGAGTTGAAGGTTCAGTGAAACAAAGTCATCTTTAAGCAGGATTAATGTGGAGGAGTTGCCTAGGGTTTAGGCAGCATGTTATGAGTAGGGAAGTTGGGGTCCAAATCTTGCTGACACTCCTTGTGATTTTGGGCAACTCACTTCATCCTCGATTACCCTAAATTGTAAGCCCTCTGGGGATAGGGACATGCCTACACCTCACCCAAATGTAATCCACATCAAAGTGACTGAAAGGTAGAATATAACTCAAATAAATAAATAGGATTCAGAGGCTTTCGTGCTGACTTAGAATAAAACTGTTTGATACAAAGTAACCTGTGAAACAGCAATTATCCCATAAATGAAAACAAGGTAGTCTGGAGCTGATGTAATAAAACCCTGGCTACCATCAGAGTTACATTTTAGCACAGGATTTAACATGCGTTAAAAACAGGAGTCCTTATGAGATATAGTAAGCTAATGGAAAGGAAATCCGGCAGTAAATGAAAATGAAATGTGTTAAAATGTGAGTTAATCTGAAATATCCACATGAATGCAGAAAAGTGCTTTATAAATGCTGTAAACCAGGAGTAAGGAGGGGTAAGTGCTTGAACCTGGAACGAGTGTGACCACAATGACCTTACATGTAAGACTGGCACTGAGCATCCTGACTTGGGCACAATCCTACTTGCCAGGCTAATTTTGGACAAGGCATGCTAAGTGAAATCAAAGTGTAAGCTCTCTGGCGAGGGCACCTACAGTCATTTTGTGTAGAAGCTTGTGTAGAAAGCTTCTGTTGATTATTTCCTGTCTGCAAAGCTATCAGCTTTTAAACTGGGAAAATCTCTCTAGTTTGGGGTTAGCTGGCACAACTAAAAAACTGGGGCATAAAGACTGTTTTTTTAAAAAAAAGAATTGACCAAAAGGCAAAGACAACAGTCCAGAAGTGACGTAATCTAACTAAATTGGGTGTGGCTCAGACCTGTGCAAGGTAATCAGAGCAAGGAAGGGAGCCATTGTTAGCCATTGTTGTCCTGAGCACATGCTAAGGGATTTCTCTGGTGGAACTGTTTAACTGCATTGCAAAATCTTCATTCTGGCTAAGTATTTTCTGCTTATTTTTACTTCTTTTTGCTTATTGATCTGAAGTTGTGTAGGAGCTTGTGTAGAAAGCTTCTGTGATTATTTACTGCCTGTGTTTTAACTTCTTTCTAGTCTGTTTCATTTTGTGTAGAAGCTTGTGTAGAAAGCTTCTGTTGATTATTTCCTGTCTGCAAAGCTATCAGCTTTTAAACTGGGAAAATCTCTCTAGTTTGGGGTTAGCTGGCACAACTAAAAAACTGGGGCATAAAGACTGTTTTTTTAAAAAAAAGAATTGACCAAAAGGCAAAGACAACAGTCCAGAAGTGACGTAATCTAACTAAATTGGGTGTGGCTCAGACCTGTGCAAGGTAATCAGAGCAAGGAAGGGAGCCATTGTTAGCCATTGTTGTCCTGAGCACATGCTAAGGGATTTCTCTGGTGGAACTGTTTAACTGCATTGCAAAATCTTCATTCTGGCTAAGTATTTTCTGCTTATTTTTACTTCTTTTTGCTTATTGATCTGAAGTTGTGTAGGAGCTTGTGTAGAAAGCTTCTGTGATTATTTACTGCCTGTGTTTTAACTTCTTTCTAGTCTGTTTCATTTTGTGTAGAAGCTTGTGTAGAAAGCTTCTGTTGATTATTTCCTGTCTGCAAAGCTATCAGCTTTTAAACTGGGAAAATCTCTCTAGTTTGGGGTTAGCTGGCACAACTAAAAAACTGGGGCATAAAGACTGTTTTTTTAAAAAAAAGAATTGACCAAAAGGCAAAGACAACAGTCCAGAAGTGACGTAATCTAACTAAATTGGGTGTGGCTCAGACCTGTGCAAGGTAATCAGAGCAAGGAAGGGAGCCATTGTTAGCCATTGTTGTCCTGAGCACATGCTAAGGGATTTCTCTGGTGGAACTGTTTAACTGCATTGCAAAATCTTCATTCTGGCTAAGTATTTTCTGCTTATTTTTACTTCTTTTTGCTTATTGATCTGAAGTTGTGTAGGAGCTTGTGTAGAAAGCTTCTGTGATTATTTACTGCCTGTGTTTTAACTTCTTTCTAGTCTGTTTCATTTTGTGTAGAAGCTTGTGTAGAAAGCTTCTGTTGATTATTTCCTGTCTGCAAAGCTATCAGCTTTTAAACTGGGAAAATCTCTCTAGTTTGGGGTTAGCTGGCACAACTAAAAAACTGGGGCATAAAGACTGTTTTTTTTAAAAAAAGAATTGACCAAAAGGCAAAGACAACTGTCCAGTAGTGCCCTGCTTTACCCAGCTTGTCCCAGGCTAAACTGTTTGACTCCCTCCCACCCTACCCCTGGGGCTTGTTTCTAATAAAGACTGCCTAGATTACCATTGGCAGCAAGATAAATTAGTACATTGGTTACAGTCAAGGAAATAAAGCCACAAATTACCAAGATGAGGACTATCCAATGTAACTGCTGTGGAGCCTTTATTCTGAGGGAAAGCATCTGAAACTTAGAGCTTGCCCAATTTGTGCACAACTCTCATCCTTGAAAATGGAGCTGACTGTGATTAAAGATCAATTAGCTTCAATTAAAAGAATTACACCCACATTGCATTACTCAGAAAATAATTCCCCAATACCACAAACAAACCAGGAGTCAAGAAAAGGAGATCCATTAGGCTCAGGTAGGACCCACAGTCACCCATTCTTGACAGAACAGCAGCCAACAGGTATACCGCCCCACTCAAACAGGTCATCAGGAAATTCTTTAAAAACCAGGAATACAGTTGGCTCTGGTAGAATTAGACCTGTGATGAGGAGACACACAATGTACCAAATGCAAAAAGAACAAGCCTTCTCTAAAATAAAAACTGAAGAAGTTCTTGAGAAAAGCATTGCAGTATTACCAGAAAAGAGAGAGAAAACACAATGCATGCAGTATTTAAAGATCCATAAGCAAAAAAAAAATCTAATTGAGATGGAAAACTCTGTCAACAGTGGCACTACCGCAAAAAGAAATAGTGAAGTGAATAACAAATCTCAACAAATATCTCACAAGGAGTCCAGGAAATGCAATAACCGTAAAGAGAGTACCTGGAAGGCTATGACCACAAATGCTCATAGTTTGGGAAATAAAATCCCAGATCTGCAGGCCCTAATGGCTGAGGCAGAATTGGACATTGTTGCTATCACAGAAACATGGTTCACAGAATCTCATGAATGGGATACAACAATACCAGGCTACAACTTGTTAAGGAAGGACAGAGAGGATAGAAAAGGGGGAGGTGTGGCTCTTTATGTCAGAAACAACATCCAAGCAACTGAGCTACAAGGAAGTTGGGGTAAAGAAGAAGCTCTATGGGTCGACCTAAAAAACGATGACGGAGCATCCATTTATATTGGAGTGGTTTACAGGCCTCCAAACCAAAAGGAAGAGCTGGACAGAGATCTGGTTAAAGACATCCATAAGATAGGTAAGAAGGGAGAAGTGGTGATCGTGGGTGACTTTAATATGCCAGATGTAGACTGGAAAATCCCATCTGCAGAAACTAAAAATAGTAGAGCGATAGTGGATGCCATGCAAGTATCTTTGTTCAAACAAATGGTGTTGGAACCCACGAGAGAAGGAGCTATACTCGACTTAGTGCTCACTAATGCAGATAATGTCTCAGATGTCCAGGTGGGCGCCCACCTCAGCAGCAGTGATCATCAAACGGTATGGTTTAATATCACTAAAATAATAGGGAAAAGAACCACAAAGACCCGAGTTTTACAGTTCAAAAACACAGACTTTGAGGAAATGGGGAACTACCTAGAGGAAGAACTTAAAGGATGGGAGAACAAGAGAGATGTGGATCAGCAGTGGACCAATCTAAAAGGAGCAATCACCAAGGCAACTGCTCTATATGTTAGAAATGTAAAGAAAAGCAAAAGAAAACTGAAACCTATCTGGTTCTCAATGGAGGTGGCTGACAAAATTAAAGCTAAAAGAACAGCATTCAAGAAATATAAAGGATCCCAAAGGGAGGAGCACAAAGAAGAATATTTGTATCAACTGAGGGAGACAAAGAAATTAATCAAGTTGGCAAAGAGTCAAGCGGAAGAGAGGATTGCCAAGGAGATAAAAAATGGTGACAAAACATTTTTCAGATACATCAGCGAAAAGAGAAAGGTCCAAAGTGGTATAGTGAAATTGAAAGGTGGTAATGATCAATGTGTAGAGAGAGACGAAGAAATGGCAGAAATATTAAACGAATACTTCAGCTCTGTGTTCACTAAAGAAGACCCTGGAGAAGGACCATCTCTAAACAACAAGAAACTGGAGGGAAGGGGAATAGATGAAAATCCTTTTACAGTAGAAAATGTGTGGGAAGAACTAAAGAACCTGAAAGTGGACAAAGCCATGGGGCCTGATGGGATTCATCCAAGGATATTGAGGGAGCTCAGAGATGTTCTGGCGGGTCCGCTGTGTGACCTGTTCAATAGATCCCTAGAAACGGGAGTGGTGCCGAGTGATTGGAGAAGAGCGGTGGTGGTCCCGCTTCACAAGAGTGGGAACAGGGAAGAGGCAGGCAACTACAGACCGGTTAGCCTCACTTCGGTGGTGGGAAAAGTAATGGAGTCACTGCTGAATGAGAGAATAGTCAACTATCTACAGTCTGGAGAATTGATGGACCAGAGGCAGCATGGATTCACCAGGGGAAGATCCTGTCAGACAAATTTGATTGACTTTTTTGACTGGGTAACCAAGGAATTGGATCAAGGAAGAGCACTAGATGTCATCTACTTGGATTTCAGCAAAGCTTTTGATACGGTTCCGCACAGGAGACTGGTGAATAAAACGAGAAGCTTGGGAGTGAGTGCCGATGTGGTGACCTGGATTGCAAATTGGTTGACGGACAGAAAACAATGTGTGATGGTAAATGGAGCCTTCTCTGAAGAGAGAGCGGTTTTAAGTGGTGTGCCGCAAGGATCGGTGTTGGGACCGGTCCTGTTCAATATCTTTGTGAGCGACATTGCAGACGGGATAGAAGGTAAGGTTTGTCTTTTTGCGGATGACACTAAGATCTGCAACAGAGTGGACACGCCGGAAGGAGTAGAGAGAATGAGACGGGATCTAAGGAAACTGGAAGAGTGGTCGAAGATATGGCAGCTGAGATTCAATGCCAAGAAGTGCAAAGTCATGCATATGGGGAGTGGAAATCCGAATGAACTGTACTCGATGAGGGGGGAAAGGCTGATGAGCACGGAGCAGGAGAGGGACCTTGGGGTGATAGTGTCTAATGATGTGAAGACAGCGAAACAATGCGACAAGGCGATAGCAAAAGCCAGAAGAATGCTGGGCTGCATAGAGAGAGGAATATCAAGTAAGAAAAGGGAAGTGATTATTCCCTTGTACAGGTCCTTGGTGAGGCCTCACCTGGAGTACTGTGTTCAGTTCTGGAGACCGTATCTACAAAAAGACAAAGACAAGATGGAAGCGGTACAGAGAAGGGCGACCAGGAAGGTGGAGGATCTTCATAGGATGACGTACGAGGAGAGATTGAAGAATCCAAATATGTACACCCTGGAGGAGAGGAGGAGCAGAGGTGATATGATACAGACTTTCAGATACTTGAAAGGTTTTAATGATCCAAAAACAACGACAAACCTCTTCCGTAGGAAAATAATCAGCAGAACCAGGGGTCACGATTTGAGGCTCCAGGGAGGAAGATTCAGAACCAATGTCAGGAAGTATTTCTTCACGGAGAGGGTGGTGGATGCCTGGAATGCCCTTCCGGAGGAAGTGGTGAAGACCAGAACTGTGAAAGACTTCAAAGGGGCGTGGGATAAACACTGCGGATCCATAAAGTCAAGAGGCCACCAATGAAGAGTGGGTGACTCGCCAGAATGATGGCTATTGACACAATACCCTTACTAAATAAACATACACATGCTTACTGTGACTCCTACATCACTCTAAGCTTCAACAGCAAGAGGTAATGGAAAAAAGGATTTGCACTCATAAAGAGGGGAGTAGCTGGCTTGTTACGGCGGTTACTACCCCAAACCAAATATGCCTGATACTTCACTTTCAATGCATATACAGCATAGCTCTCTGCTTCAATGACAGGGGAGAAGAATAACTGATACTTCACACATCCAGCAGAGCTCTCTGCTACAACGGCAAAGGAGAAGAAAAAGGGTTCGCACTCAAAACGCGGGGAGTAGCTGGCTTGTTACGGCGGTTACTACCCCAAACCAAATGTGCCTGATACGTCACTTTCCATGCATATCCAGCATGGTTCTCTCCTGCATCGGCATGGGAGAAAGACTGATACATCACGCATTTCCAGCATAGCTCTCTGCTTCAAGGGCAGGGGGAAAAAAAACAAAACAAAAAACTGATGCTTCACGCATATCCTGCATAGCTTCAACGACAGGGGTGAAGAATAAAAAAGGATTCGCAATCACAAAGCGAGGAGTAGCTGGCTTGTTACGGCGGTTACTACCCCAACCAAATGTGCCTGATACTTCACTTTCAATGCATATCCAGCATGGCTCTCTGCTTCTACAGCAGGGGAGAAGAAAAAAAAAAAAAAACCAACAAGAGCTGTACAACATAGTCTAGGTAAAACAAATAAGCATGGGTGTAGCTTGCTTATCGCGGCGGTTACTGCCCCTACTACCCCTAACTAATCAAGCTAGATATTTCACTTGCATGCAGCTCCATCACTGCTCTCTACATTAATGGTGGGGGTGGAAGGGGAATAGAACAAGGAGCTAAGAGTAACAGATAAGAATGAGAGAAAAAATGTGTGAGGCTTGCTGGGCAGACTGGATGGGCCATTCGGTCTTCTTCTGCCGTCATTTCTATGTTTCTATGTTTCTATACATTTTGGTGCTGTTCATTTTTAAATCTTTGATTTCGCTTGGCATGCCTTGCCCAAATGGCCTTGCATGTGAGACTGTGCCCAGGTTGGGATGCCCAGTGCCAGTCTCACATGCAAGACCTGTGTTTTGTTAACTCTTTGGCCTGAGGTGGAGTATAAGTTAACTCACATTTCTGGGGGCCATGATTTTCTATTCCTGTGTCCATGTGGAAGTGTCTAGCTCTTTCTATCATACTGGGACACAGCAACAGAATAATTTTGGTCACCATAAATGTGAGTTTGCTCCACCTCAGAGCAAAGGAAGAGTTACATGTCCTGCATAAGCTTTCTGGGGCATATGCTTTGCATTTACTTGCACTGCTTGAGACAATGGCCTTGGATGCAAGAATCTGCTCTCTGGGGTGGGCATCTCAGTTAAAATGTATTCTAAAGTTGGGATGCATGGTGTTGGTGTACTGTTCAACTGTAGGTGCCCACCCACAGATCTTACACTTGAAATTAGTCTCCTGGGTCCGAGGTAGAGTAAACTCACATTTCTGTTGACCAAAGTTATTCTATTGCTGTGCCTAGTCTGGAAGAAGCAGCTAGAAATTTCCACACTGGGCACAGCAATAGTATAACATGGCCACCAGAGTTAACTTACTGCATAAAAATGCACACTAAAACAGAAGATGTAAGCGTGCTTTATTACATCAGTCCCCATGATTGCTGCAGTGACCTAGAATGTTTCATCAAAAGGAAAAATGCTTACAAAATGTTTTTCTGCTTGCTTTGTCACTACAGTTGCCAACCCTCCAGGACTGTCCTAGAATCTCCAGGAATAAAAAAAGCCAGGCCACTTCTATAAGCCATTCAGGTAAATTAGGAGGTCCATATTCAGCCACTGTGCAGCTTGGCTATTTAGTTAGATTAACTTAGTCCATATATTCAGCAGCGCTTCCAGCTACCATAAAGTTAGCTGGATTGGTTTATCCGGCTATCTTTAGGGCAGTCCTAAGGGCCGACCAGAGTTGGCTGGATAACTTTTTAAGTTATTCGTCTAAATGGCTTTTGAGTATGAACCTCTATATGGACAAGCAGGACTAAGTAGTCTTTCATGTGGGTGATGTCATCCAATGGTGCTGATTACAGAACATAACTGGAGCTAGAGAAGGCTAGAAAGCTTTTTTGTTCATGCACAGCTGGTTCTGCAGGCCCGCAGAGAGACGTTGCTACATGGCGCCGTGCCCCTCCCTAGGCGCGCATGCGTGCATCTCCAATCTTTAAGTAGGGCCCATGGCGGGAATCTAACCGCAGCCCTGGATGATGACGTCAGCGGTGCACCGGTACTTAAGCCTGGGCTCCACTCCCTAGCTTTGCCTTTGCAACAGGTCTCCTCGCTGGTCGAGAACTCGCTGCCTCCTGAGAGTTTCGTCTCACTCCCAAGTTCCTGTACCTTGCTGTTCCTGGTTCCTGACTCCTTGCCTCTTCGTTCCTGTTCTACACCTTCCCTTGGATTGCCTACATGGACTTTGACTTTGCTTTGCCTGACCATGCCGTTGCCTCTCTCCAGACCCAGACCTCTGCATTGCTTGACTACATTGTTGCCTCTCTCCAGACCTAGACCTCTGCATTACCTGACTACGTCATTGCCTCTCTCCAGACCCAGACCTCTGCATCGTTTGACTACGCTTGACCCTTTTCATGTTCAGACCTCAGCCTTTCTTGCCACTACATCCAGTCTGCTGCCAGCCCTGACTCAAGCCTGTTCTTTGACACCTCTTCAGCCTACTTCCTGGACTTGGTCTATTCAGACTTTTGCCTGCTCTTGCTCGGGCGCCCCCTGTCTGCCTTCGTTCCTTTGGCGCTCAAGTTTCCAGGACACTACCTCGTCCAGTGTAAGACTGTATCATCTTCCCTCTGCTGTCTCTGGGCTGATTACCATCTCTTCGTCGACGTCATACAGAGGCCCACTTAAGTCCAGCCGGTCCCGGCACCCACAGGCTCAACCCGCGGGAAAAGAGGGCTGGTATTGGTGAAGCTCCAGTTGGCCTTTGTTCATCAGCCCACTCCGCCTGCTGACGGTGGGGACCCATAGGCCCCTGCCTATGGATTGCGTCAACCCAACCTTGGCCCATGGGTCCACCTCCGGCGCAACACTGTGTATTAGATCTTTTCCAAAGGTCCCCCTTCTTCCTGTGGATGGAATTTAGGGCTCCTTAGAGTGCACTGGAGTGGTTCTCCTATCCGCTTGGGATCTCCTGGCACAGTACTTGGAGTTCATTGCTTGATTCTTCCTTCTCCAGTCTTCTCCTCACCAGATCTTTCTGAAATTCTTGGGTTAATGTCTCCAAAAGGATTAATTTAACACATACTTTGACAGGAATGAACCTCAGTCGTAAGACATGGTATGATGAGTATGATCTCAATCCTATCTGGAGTCTCGGGTGTATCCTCTCTTCTCCTATATCTCTTGCCTCAGTCGGATCAATCCACTAAAACTGCACACAGGAGAATATCCTTCTTCCATGCCTCTCTCAGGCAGGAAGGATGGACAAAGCTTCCAACAAAAACATAAATACCCCAAGCATTCAAGATCACTGAGATCCTTTCACAAAGCACTGGGTGTGGGTTAGCAATTTTATCTATTTACTTCCTAAACTTCTTAGCAAAACCATTGAGCCAGTGCTGAAGAAAAATAAGGGAACCATAAAAACAAGTTCCTTCTCCATCAACTCCCAAACCAAATATCCATACTGAAACTAGAGGATAAGCTGCTAACATGCAAGCAAGAATCAACTATTTCAGCAGCCTGCTTTATACTACTTACTAGACCAAACTCCCTCAGAGATCCTAAAAAGGCTCTACATTCAGAAAAAAAAATTCAAGATGGCAACATTGCCCATGCTAGTCAAGAGCTCTCTAGATCTCAGAGATACATACAGAATGTAACTCCTGGGATGGTTGTACCAGATAGTGGTACCAGAGGCCAGATCTCAAATACAATTTCAGAAGGTAAACTTCCCATAATGGTAAAAGGTTGTAGGCTTCAGGCTTACCTGAGCGGAGGAAAAGATTTCCTTTCAAGGCCCTTCGCATTGCAACACTTAAGTCCCATTTCACAGTTCTTGTACACAGTAATGTTGATAACAGCACTGATAAGCGCTAAAGTCATTATACAGTAAAAACAAATTGGAAAATGAATTTCGTTTCCAGCATTACTTTTACTGAGATATTGTGGATTGATGAAAATATCTTTACAGCTGTTTAGTTCACTTCTCGACATTACAAGTACTTTTAAATAAATTTGTAATTTCTCAAAGTCTTGTTTAAAGTTTAAAGATGTTAAAGCAAATTACTTCAGTCTTTAAACTGATGTTTCTCCCATCCCATTGGTATAAGATAATATTAGGGCAAGAGTTCTGAAAAATCTAAAAAATGAAATTTCAGACGTATTACAAGTTATTTGTTTCCTATTATTAAAATCATCCCTTGAACCTGAAGACTGGAAGGTGACTAATGTAACTGCAATATTTAAAAAGGGCCCCAGAGGTTATCAAGGAAACTGACTTCAAGGCCAGGAAAAATCGTGGAAACTATTATAAAGAATAAAATCACAGAACATATAGAAATACATGATTTAATAGGACACAGCCAGCATGGATTTACCTAAGGGAAGTCTTGCCTCATAAATCTGCTACATTTTTTTGAAGGGGTGAATAAACATGTGGCTAAAGATGAACCAGTAAATGTAGTGTATTTGGATTTTGAGAAGGCGTTTGACAAAGTCCCTCATGAGAGGCTTTGAAGAAAATTAAAAAGTCATGGGATAGGATGTGATGTCCTTTTGTGGATTGCAAGCTGGTTAAAAGACAGGAAACAGAGAGTAGGATTAAATGGTCAGTTTTCTCAGTGGAAAAAGGTAAACAGTGGAGTGCTTCAGGGATCTGTACTTGGACCGGTGCTTATTAATATATTTATAAATGATCTGAAAAGATGTATGACGAGTGAGGTGATTAAATTTGCAGATGACACAAAATTATTCAGAGTAGTTAAATCACAAACAGATTGTGATAAATTGCAGGAGGACCTTGTGAGACTGGAAGATTAGGTGTCCATATGGCAGATGAAATATATTATGCAAGATGATGCATATAGGGAAAAATAACCCATGCTGTAGTTAGGAGTTTTACCACCCAGGAAAAAGATTTGGGTGGTATAGTTGATATTATGTTGAAATCATCAGCTCGGTGTACTATGGTAGTCAAAAAAGCAAACAGAATGTTAGGAATTATTAGGAAGGGAACGGAAAATAAAACGGAGGATGTCATAATGCCTCTGTATTGCTCAATGATTAGACTGCACCTTGAATACTGTGTAAAATTCTGGTCACCAGATCTCAAAAAAGACAGATGCACTGGAGAAGATACAGAGAAGGGTGACAAAAATGATAAATGGCATGGAATGGCTCCCCTATGAGGAAAGGCTAAAGAGCTAAGGGCTGTTCAGCTTGGAGAAGAGATAGCTGAGGGGGGGATATGATAGAAGTTTATAAAACCAGGAGAGGACTAGAATGGGTAAATGTGAATTGGTTATTTTCTCTTTCACATAAAACAAGGACTAGGGGGGCACATTCCATAAAGTTAGCAAATTTAAAACAAATCGGAGAAAATTCTTTTTCACTCAACACACAGTTAAGCTCTGGAATTCATTGCCGTGTGGTTATGGCAATTAGTGAAGCTTGGATTTTAAAAGGTTTGGACAAGTTCCAGGAGAAATCCATAAACTGCTGTTATTGTGTATGTTGCTTGCATTGATGCTTTCTGTATTGTGAACTATAAATCTGTGAAATAAATAATCAAATTGACTTAGGGAATACCCACTGCTTATTACTGGCATTAGTAGCATTGGAATGTATTTACTATTTGGGTATTTGGCAGGTACTTGTGACTTGGATTGGCCACTTTTGGAAACAGGATGCTGGGCTTGATGGACCTTCAGTCTGACCCAGTATAGCATGTTCTTATGTTCTTCTATCCTTTTTGGGTTTCAGGCCATTTTAGGCATTTTCAAGGGAGAAGGAAGAGGCCATCGATGGGCACATTTGTCTGCCGATGGTCTTCTGAGCTAGATAACAAACCTCTTAATATTTATTGTGATCTGCATTAAGCATTTTGTATATGAATGAGCTGCTTTGCATGGATTGGCATGCAACATAGCTTTTTAATTTGGTACCTGTTGCAGCTGATTCTTTTGGGGGGAGAATACTGCATGGAAATGTGAGATAATGTGGTTATAATACATGTTAAGCATCCAGTTGTGTCATTTAACGCACATTAACATATTAGCAGCTTTGTAAATAAACATATATATATTCTGCATACAAAGGATTTTAAACTGCTAGCTGAACTGAAAAATTATAATAAGTCCTATGCAGGGGGAGAGAGAGAGAAATGTGCGTGTGTGGGGGGTATTCTGCTCTACTTAGGGTGCCTGAGATCCTTGCACCGGCTCTGGTCCCACGCAGTTGACTTGGAGGTGTTGGAAGAGAAATGCTGGGAAGAAACCAGGGAGGGTAACTTTATAGCAGTGTTCATACACTGGAATTTAAATTCATTTATTTATAATAATTTATATTCCGCCTATTACCAGGACCTATTCTAGGTGGATTCCAACAGTGTAAAAACAAGTGTCACAACTTAAAACAAGAAATAATACAGCATACAAAACATTTAAAATACGCCTACCGCGCATACGTGTGCTCCTAATTTTAAGCGCTTATTCAAGCAAACGTACTTTGCATATCTTCCCTAGGACTTTGTCGGTTTCAATGCGCGCAGGTAAGCGGATTTTAAAATACACTTGCGAGAAGGACATTCCCAGTTTTACCACTTAGTCCACCAGTTTGCCCAGTCTATCTCAAGGTCATTCAGACCCCTCTGGTTCTTCATCCTCCACTCCACCCCCAGGCGATTTCTGCCTCATCAGGAAGAGCAGTGAATACACGCAGCTAACAAATATGGATTTACACAAGTCACTGTGGGCCCCGTCCCTCTTCTGGCCCTTTATTTTTGGCGCATAATTAGGGCTTTTAAAATCCACATATATGGGCCTTTTAGCGCGAGCAATGTTTTTCAAATTTGCCTCAAAGCATATCTATAGCATTAATTGGGAATGTGGATATTCCTCGAGGAATGCAGAGAATGGATTGTGCTTTCATTTACTGTAAGAAAAAGATATACCTAAATGGGAGTCCTAATGGGAGTCTTTTTTCTTTTACCTGACGGTTTCCCTCTGCTGTTTTGGGCTTCCAGCTCAACCAGAAACAAAGTTTGGATTTGGCACTATCAGGCCGATTCAATATAGAGGGGCATATTTTTAAAAAATACGCTGAATTTTATAAGATAGCCACGCGTATCTTATAAAATCCGGGGTCGGCGCGCGCAAGGGGGTGCACATTTGTGCAACCTGCGTGCGCTGAACCCAGCGCGGCCTGCCTGTTCCCTCCGAGGCCGCTCCGATTTCGGAGCGGCCTCGGAGGGAACTTTTCTTCGCCCTCCCCCCACCTTCCCCTCCCTTCCCCTACCTAACCCACCCCCCCCAGCCCTATCTAAACCCCCCTAACTTTGCGCACGTCGGCCGGCAGCCCCGCTCTGTCCTCCGGTCCCGGGGGCTGGTCCGGAGGCCTCGACCACGCCCCCGGGCTGGCGCCACGCCCCCGGGCCCGCCCCCGAAATGCCGCGGCACGCCCCCGAAACGCCGCATCATTTCGGGAACGCCCCCAGACACGCCCCCTCCCTCCCCTTTTCGAAAGCCCCGGGACTTACGCGCGTCCCGGGGCTTTAAGCGTGCCGGCGGCCTATGCAAAATAGGCGCGCCGGCGCGCGCAGGCCTTTTAAAATCCGCCCCAGAGCTTGGAAGCGCAATTTGGGAACGAGTCCAAAACCCCTTAAACGTCCTAACCAGCGTGTAGCTAACAGAGCTCATCACTTGTAAATTCCTCTTTATTGAGGCTATTGGCTATTATCCCCGATGCAAAAAAAAACCATGCACATTTTTACTCTTGAAAATTAATGCCTGCCCCGGAGCAGACGTTAATTCTTGAGGAGCCCCTAAAGTAAACAGAAAAGCAGACAATATTGCTTTTCTGTTCCCTTTTTTTTTGTTCCTCTGGTGATATTAAGTCAGAGGAACAGAATAAAGGAGTAAGGAAAAAAAATTACAAAAAAAAAATGTCACCAGTGGTCAGGTTAGGAAAACGGACGCTCATAAAAGTGTGCATTTGTTTTCCTAACCTGCACTGACAGCCACCTCTCCTGGGCGCCTGCTGCCAAGGAGGCGCGCAATTTCCCCTAGCGCCTCCTTTTTTATTTATTTTATTTTTTATTTATTTAGCGCTTTTCTATACTGGCATTCAAGATAAACATCACATCATGCTGGTTTACATTTAACAGGGGGGTGAAAAAATAAATAAATAAATTAACAAACTAGCAAGTGAAAAGAAAAAACTCTGAAGTTACAATAAAACAGGGGAAATTCGAAACTGGGAGGAGGAAAGTATAAAGGAATTTAACATAGAGAGCAATTATTTACAATGTTCTAGGAATGTCTGATTGTGGTTGTCCTTGAATTGCTGTTCAGTTGGTGTCTGGAAAGGCTTGTTTAAACAACCATGTCTTAAGCCTTTTTCTGAAAGTTAGGAGGCATGGTTCTTGACGTAGATCCAGTGGGATGGAGTTCCATAGAGAAGGTCCTGCTGTAGAGAAAGCCCGGTCTCTAAATGTTATATATTACTGTGGCCCGGTCTCTAAATGTTATATGTTACTGCGGCAGCCCATTTAAATATTACATCGGGCGCCCTGGATAGATGCATTGATGCGCATTGGGAGAGCGAGCAATCAGTTTCCAATTACCTGGGATTTTTCCCCTCTATTATATATCCCCTCTCAATTGACTTTAGCCTGGTCTTTGCAGTAACCTTGTTATGTTAACGCATAGCTTAAAGTTTATGTTATACTGCCACTGTGTGGCTGTATTGAATAACTTGCGTAGTTTCTTTTTTAATAATCATTTTAATTAGAAGGTGAATCAGTTACAAAGATATACTCTCAAGCCATTATAAAACATATAGTACAAAGGATACCGTAAACATCTTATTTATTTATTTATCTATTTATTTTAAAGTGTTTATATACCACCTTTACAAATATAATTTGATCAAAATGATTTACAATGATAAAATAAAAGAAATAAATATAAATTAGAAAACAAATTAGAAAACAATTAAAAAATTGATTAATATAAACAAAATAAATAAAATTTCATTTAAAAACAACAGTAACAAAAGAAGTTAATTCTCATTGTATTCTACTCACCAGTTTTCATTCTGTTTGTTTATGAATTCCCCATCATGTATACCCACTGATGACCTCACCATTCACCCCCTATCATTCGCACCAGCATCAAGTTAATCCCCATATTAGTCAATGGCAATCGTGTTACAATGCAACCTAACCCACTTGCCTCCATATCAGTCTACATTACAATTTTGTAGACACTTTTTCCCACAAACGAAAATAACCAGTTTTAATCTGGTTTCTTAAATAAGCATTCTAGGCAGTCTTTTTTAGAATTAAACAAAAAGTTTTTTTTATTAACAAGAGGAGTAAAGGAAGATCCCAGTAAAAGAGTAAAGGAAGATCCCAGTCCCTTCAGAAGAAGATTCTGAAGGGACTGGGATCAGATCTCTGCTAGCTGCCTGCAAAGTAGCAAACAAAAGATACCAGCCACTGATTATCTGCTTTAGTCACACCTTTATACCTTTTCCTATCTTGAACACACCAGCATTTCTTCTTTGACCATATAAGGTATTTCCTCTGCCTTTCTTTCTGTATTACTTTCCTGTGTCCTGAGTACACATCCATCACAGTGCTGATATCTATGTGTTACTTGGCATATGCATATCTTAATGAAGGAAGTCTCCTGATATTCAGAATCTGAGAGTCTGGTAGGAGCAATGGATGGCCGGCGCCATCTTGTGCTCCTACGATGTGACAGGGGCTGACCAATGGCACCGGTAGCCCCTGTGACATAGTAAGGGCAAAGGCTATGGGCGCCATTTTGATTACTGGCAGCCGACGGCCCGAGTGCAGGAGGTCACTCCCGGACTCCCGCTGGACTTTTGGCAAGTCTTGTGGGGGTCAGAAGGGTCCCCCAAGACTTACCAAAAGTCTCTGGTGGTCCAGCGGGATAGTTTAGGAGAGGGAGATTCAAGGAGACCAGTGTTTGTGGAGCGTAAATTTATTTTTGGGACTTGGAAAAGAAGTGTTGTATCTATCCAATTCGTCTTGTTGTTATACAAAGCTTTATAGATAAGAGATATTATATTATATATATATATATATATATATATATATATATATATATATATATATGTACATAGCCAGTATTTTCCTATGTGTAATCGAGTAAAATTACTAACAAATGTTACATTACCATAATAAGGTCCATATACAAAGGGACTAGTAAATCCAACCTGTCCTGGATTTATATGTTGTACACAGGGAATGGGAGGTGGGTCACTAGCCTTAGATTTATATGCATTACAAATTATATAACTGGTATTAAAATGAGTGGTCGTAAATGTCTCAGTAGCTCTCTTAATATTTTTTCGAAAGGTTTAAACACATGTACTACAATTAGGATTACTTGTTTTAATATTGCTAGTGAAATTACACTGACGCCAAGCCTCATCTATAGGACCTGGGGGTAGGACGATATCCTTAGTCAATACCCACGAATCATTTGTTCTAAAATATGGGGCAGATTTTAAATACTTGCGCGAGCGCATACTTTTGTTCGCGCAGCAGGCGCGAACAAAAGTACGCTGGATTTTATAAGATACGCGCGTAGCCGCGCGTATCTTATAAAATCCGGGGTCGGCGCGTGCAAGGGGGTGCACATTTGTGCATGCCGAGCCCAGCGCGCGCTGCCTGTTCCCTCCGAGGCCGCTCCGATTTCGGAGCGGCTTCGGAGGGAACTTTCCTTCGCCCTCCCCCCACCTTCCCCTCCCTTCCCCTACCTAACCCACACCCCCCTGGCCCTATCTAAACCCCCCCCCTTACCTTTGTCGGCAAAGTTACGCCTGCTTTCAGCAGGCGTAACTTTGCGCACATCGGCCAGCTGCCCCGGTCCGTGGTCCGGTCCCGGGGGCTGTTCCAGAGGCCACAGCCACGCCCCCGGTGCGCCCCCGGGCCGAAACCACGCCCACATCGTCGCCCCCAAAACGCCACGCCCAGCCCCCTAAATGCCACGTCATCCCACCACGCCCCCCCCCGACACGCCCCCGACAGGAAGCCCCGGGACTTACGCGCGTCCCGGGGCTCTGCGTGCGCCGGCGGCCTATGCAAAATAGGTGCGCCGGCGCGCAGGGGTTTTAAAATCCACCCCTATGTGTAATTGCATGGAATAGAGTTCTGCTCAGTGAGATTGCTGGTACATAGATATCCACTAGGTGCTACACTAGCTGACAAAGGAGGAAAATAGGTATTTCCCACGTATTGTTCCCATAACTGTCCCGCTAAGGGATCCGTTGAAATATTAGTACGACTACAAATATTGAATCCTTGAATCTGACACAGCTCTACAGGTGAGGCAATAGTGTTATAATATAGGTTGGTTGTGGATCCTGGATCGTAGTGAGCTGACTCCATCCAAAGGGGGGAGCCCTGTGGGGACTCACTAGGATGGGTGTGGCCTCAGCAGAGACGGACACAGATAGAAGAGACTTTATTGTACTAGAATCGTGGGTGATGCCCACAGCATGAAGAGAAGACACAGTCCAGAGTAGTGAGGCTGTTCAATGTTGATATCCCTGGTAGTGGCCCGCAGAGCGAGGTACGCCAGGGAACATCTCTCCAGATGGTATCCCTTAGGGTGGATCCGGTAGTGGCCCGCAGCGTGGGGTATGCCGAGGATCAGCGAGTCGTAGTTCAGAGAGGTGCAGAAGATCAGTAGAGCAAAGTAGATGATGGTACTTACTCCTGAGTGAAAGAAGGTAGCTGGGATGTGCACGGTAGTGGCCTGAGGCATGGGGTACACCGGCAGTTCAGTCAGGAAGATGGTGGAAGTGATGATAGTATTCATAATGCTGAACTGGCGGAGTCTTGAATATGGAAGACAAGAATCTCCAGGCAGGAAGGGCCTCCGAGGAGCAGATAGCCAGAACGTAACAAGGCCCCCGAGGAGCGGGTACCTAAGGCGTTCTATGTTCAGGCAGCAGTTCAGGTAGCGAAGTGTAGCGTCTCCAAAAGGAGTGAAATAAGCAGGAAGGAAGTCCTTGCTAACTCGTAGGAAGCATGGGCTGGATGGGTTAAATACTCTTGGCGGGTGATGTCATGTGAAGGGGACGCCCCCGAGGTTTCTGCCATGATGTGGATAAGAGAGGGCCTGGCGCGCACATGCACGCGCGTGCCCTAAGTAATCCCCGACTCAAGATGGCACCGGGATTGTCCACGCCATCTCAAGGATGCTGAGGAAGGCGGCGTTTGCAGGCTGAGGCCTCCATGGCCTTGAGAATCTCTGTATCAGGGAAAAGAGAGGTGAGCAGCAAAGGTCACAGCCATCTGCGACTGACGGGCGCAACAGTACCCCCTTCTTAGGGTCCCTCCCAGGGGGTTTCAGCTTCCTTGGGTGAGTTACATGAAATTGTCGGATAATATCCTTGTCAAAGATGTTATTAGCAGGTTCCCAGCTGTTTTCTTCCGGCCCATATCCTTCCCAGGATAATAGGTATTCCCAATGTTTTCCACGTTTGCGTACATCTAAGATCTCATCCACTTGGTACGTAATGTCCTCTTCAGCGGAAAGCGGCTGCGGATCCGGAGTCTTTTTTGAAAACTCGGAGAGGATGAGTGGTTTCAAGAGGGATACGTGGAAGGCGTTGTGTATTTTAATGGAAGCGGCCCAGCGGGTAATCGCAAGCTGTAAGTTACAGGTCCCAGGCAACGGAGAATAGAGAAAGGGCCAATGTAGCTTGGAGCGAATCGAACAGATGGCAGCTTGAGATGGATGAATTTGGTACTGAGCCATACCTTGTCTCATGGTTGGAACTCAGGGGCTGCTCTCTGATGAGCATCATAATATTTCTTGGCCCGTTGTCCTACCTTCTGCAAAAGGACTTTGGTTTGTTTCCAAAGATGATGGGGTTCTTCAGCTGATGCCTGGGCTGCTGGGGATGGAACTGACAAGGGTATTGGTAGTGGAGGTAATGGCTGACGGCCATACACTATCTGGAATGGGGTAGATCCGGTTGTACAAATAAGACTAATAAGTATTAGCCACATGATATAGCTGGGTGCAAATATGACAAGTGAGTGAAAACCTCGTCTCCTTCAAGCAAAACAGCAGGAGTAGTAAATTCAATTTTAAATTGTCCCAAATACACTGGTTCTTTCCAGGTTTTGTGGGTGTGATTCTTGTGATATACCAGATGTCCTTTGCTGTATCGATAGGTGGGAAGTAAGTCGTCTTTTGAAATTGCTGTTCTTGCAGCTTCAATCTGGTTTACTGCAACCTGCAAAGCAGATACATATGTTTTTATGTTCCCTGTACGTACCAGGATCAGTCCAGGACACATGGGTTGTGACTCCGCACCAGTAGATGGAGACAGAGCAAAACTTGTCGGGTTGAGCCATATATGACCCTGTGCTATTCACAGCCCCTCAGTCTTACTCTGTCTCCAGTAGATGGTGCAGGTGCAGTCACAGCCCCTGCCTGCCCTGATTCTGGTAGTTAGTCAGGGTTGGTTTATTTTTTATCAGTTCTGTAGTTCTAGGTAAGCCTAGTTTGTGGTTTTTGTTTCCAAATTGGGTTTTCTTTTGATTGAAGAGTAAAGTCCCGGCCGCCCTGCCTCCCATGGGGGTTGTGAGGTTCTTAGGGGACCATCCCCCCCTGGTCGAGGCTGCTGCTAGGGTCGAGGACCCGGCTCCACTAGTAGCAGCATCAGGGGTGACACCGGGGAGCCCGGTTCACTCACCCCTGCAGGAACAGGGCTCCAGGACCGGGGACAGAGACAAGCGTTAGTAAAAAAAAAAAAAAAAAAGTTTCTGATTTTGTTTTGCTTGCTGCCGGCTCTCCGTTACCTTGCGTCGCCGCTCCGTTTCTCTCGGGGGGGGGGCGCCGCTAGCAGGGGGGAGGTCGCCGAATTAATTTTAATTTAATTCTTGGGCGCGTCTCTCTGTTTTTTACCCGCGATCGCCGGCATGCCGCGTGGTTCTTCGTGTCAGGCCTGCGGCTCGGCGCGCCTGTCTCGGGAGGGCCTCTGCTCGGCCTGCGTCCCGGGCGGTGAGGGGTCGTCCGGGGCACCTCGGGGGACCCGCTCCAGGATCGCACGATCGCCGCCGCGAGGTGGGGGCTCGACGGATAGGCCCCAGGACCTGTTCCCACTCAGCGCTGGAGTGGCGGCCATTTTGGCCACAGGCCGCGAAATCGCGCGGGATGCGGCGGGGGATTCGGCCTTGCCTCCCGCGCTTTCCCCGCAGCGGGGCACGGCGGGAGGGGTCGTTTCGGAGGGCCTTCGGTCCCGGGGGGATTCCGGTGACGATTCTTCGGATTCAGGTTCTTTTTCTGAGGACTTTGCGCTTTTGCTGTGCAAAGTGCTTAGATACAAGTGCAGCAAGCGCAGCCGAGGGGGAGTCTCTGGGGAGGGTTCCCACAAGGCCCCACCAAGGAAGAGGAAGGCTAAGAGGGCTGCGGAGGTCGCCCAGGAGCCGTCACGGGGGAAGCGGCTCCCACGCGGCGGGCCGCAGGAGTCGGATTCAGAGGATTCCTCCGTGGCGGATACGGATTTTCCCAAGGAGCCCCTGAAGGGGGCCGAGGAGGCGGCAGCAGATGGCTCCGCCCAGCCCAGCGCGGGAAAAGGAGCACAGGCCGTGGAAGGGGATGACCCCAAGGTGGTCTGACTGTTCCGCAGAGAGGAACTGTCTCCACTCATTCCGGCCATTCTCCAGGAGCTGGGGATAGAGGCCCACCTGTGGTGGTTCGCCAAGAGGCCAACATGGATCCAGTTCTGCTAGGTCTCACAGGGCCGGCAGTTGCGTTTCCATTTCATTTTTCTTCGACGGATATCTTGTTCCGGGAATGGGATACTCCGGAATTAGGATTGAAAGTCAGCAAGGTCAGGATAAGCTCTACCCGCTACTAGAGGAGGCGCTGGAGCTTCTCAGACTTCCAAAGGTGGATTCAGTGGTCTCCGCGGTGACGAAGAGGTCTACCATCCCGGTCACGGGAGCGACGGCCCTCCGGGATATACAAGACAGGAAGCTGGAAGTGCAACTTAAGAAGATATTTGAGGTAACCGCCCTAGGGGTGCGGGTCGCAATCTGCACTAACTTCGCTATGCGAGCTAGCCTGCGCTGGGCCCAGGTCCTTCAGGCGAATGCGGGTCTGTCTGCGGAAGAGGCTTCTCAGGCAGATAGATTGGAGACGGCAATAGCGTATGGGGCAGACGCCCTTCACGATCTTCTGCGAACGTCAGCTAGGTCCATGGTGGCGGCGGTGTCGGTGCGCCGCCTCCTATGGCTGCGCAACTGGGCAGCGGATGGCTCTTCCAAGGCTCACCTCGGAGCGCTATCATTCAAGGGGAAATTGTTGTTTGGCAAGGAGTTGGACGATTTAATGATTTCTCTGGGTGAGAACAGGGCATTTAAGCTGCCCGAGGATAGAGCCAGGACGCGGTCCTCGTTTCCTGCCAGATCCCGTTTTCGAGGGCCCAGGAAATCGCGTCCTCAAAGATCCACTGGCCCTTCATACAGGTCGTCTTCCTCTCGAAACCCTCAGTGGCAGCAGTCCTTTCGGGGGAAATGTTACGGTAGACAAGGAGGAGCCCCGTCGGGCACGGGGTCTAAGCCTTCGCAATGAAGTTCGGCCGGTCCATCCCTCGCCGCGGCCTCAGCATGTCATTCCAAATGTTGGGGCGCGGTTAACCTTATTTTTCGAGGAATGGGCCAGCGTGACGTCGGACCAGTGGGTCCTCAACGTGATAAGACACGGCTACGCGTTAGATTTTGCTCGCATCCCAGCGGACAAGTTCCTGGTCTCGCCCTGCAAGGCCCCCAAGAAGAGGGCGGCGGTGCTAGACACCATCCAACGATTGGAAAGCTTGGGAGCCATTTCCCCCGTCCCTGTCAATCAGCACGACAAGGGACGTTACTCCATTTACTTCATAGTTCCCAAGAAAGATGGCACTTCAAGACCAATCCTGGATCTAAAAGGGGTAAACAGATGCCTTCGCGTTCCTCACTTCAAAATGGAAACAATTCGGTCGGTGATCGCATCGGTGTGCCCTGGCGAATTCCTGGCTTCCCTAGATCTCACAGAAGCGTACCTTCACATGGGCATTCAGCCATCGTTCCAGCGGTTCCTAAGGTGCTGCATCCTGGGAAGACACTACCAATTTCGGGCGCTCCCGTTTAGTCTCGCGACAGCTCCTCGGACATTCACGAAAGTGATGGTGGTAGTGGCGGCGCAGCTACGTCGGGAAGGACTCCTGGTTCATCCTTACCTGGACGATTGGCTTATGCGAGTGAAGTCAGAGGGTCAGTGTCGGCAGGCGGTGGCCAGGGTCCTACAGCTCTTGCAGTCCCTGGGCTGGGTGGTCAACTACAACAAGAGTCAACTGACACCCACTCAGTCCTTGGAATATCTTGGAGCCGTATTCGACACGAAACAGGGCAAAGTGGTCCTATCTCAAGAACGGATATGCAAACTGCAATCTCAATCTCTACGCCGCCCGCGAGTCTGCGATTACCTGACAGTTCTGGGGTCTATGGCTTCAACGCTCGCATTGGTCCCCTGGGCGTTCGCTCACCTGCGGCCATTGCAGTCATCTTTACTATCCCGCTGGAAGCCGGTTTCGGAGGAATTCCACCTACCGCTCCCACTCGCGGGCCAGGCGAGATCCAGCCTGTTCTGGTGGCTGGATCCCAGTCATCTGTCCTGTGGAGTGTCCCTTCTGGTGCCCAATTGGACGGTGGTGACCACGGATGCCAGTCTCTCCGGCTGGGGAGCAGTTTGCCTAGGGAAATCGGTTCAAGGCCTATGGTCAGAGTCGCAAGCCCAGTGGTCTATCAACCGACTAGAGACCAGAGCGGTCCGTATGGCACTGCAAGCCTTCCTGCCGCTGGTACGAGGAAAGGCGGTCCGAATGTTGTCGGACAACGCAACCACCGTGGCCTACATCAATCGCCAAGGCGGGATGAGAAGTCCACTAGTGGTGGAGGAGGCGCAGCTCTTGATGGCCTGGTCAGAACAACATCTCAGCAATATCGCAGCGTCTCACATTGCCGGAATCGACAACATACAGGCGGATTTTCTCAGCCGCCACCGCCTGGATCCCGGGGAGTGGGAGCTGGCGGACGATGCGTTCCTCTTCATTTGCAAGAAGTGGGGAATGCCCCACATGGATCTGATGGCCACGTGGCACAACGCGAAGGCCCCGAGGTTTTACAGTCGGCGTCGAGAAAGGGGAGCAGAAGGAGTCGACGCGTTAGTGCTTCCCTGGCTGACGGATGTGCTACTGTACGTGTTTCTTCCATGGCCGATGATCGGCAAGATTCTGCGGCGCATAGAATTGCACCCGTCCAACGTGATCATGGTGGCACTGGAGTGTTCGTGCCGTCCGTGGTTCGCAGACCTCATCCAGTTGTCTGTGGCGGCTCCCCTTCGTCTCCAGGGGTTCGCGGGGCTACTTCATCAGGGCCCCGTCTGTTTGGAGGATGCGGATCACTTCTGTCTCGCGGCATGGCTTTTGAGAGGAATCGGTTGAAGAGAAAAGGTTACTCGGATGCGGTAATAGCCATGCTGCTGAGGTCCAGGAAGCAGTCTACGTCCCTGGCTTATGTCCGGGTATGGGTAATTTTTGAGGAATGGTGTGTGAAGCGGGGTTTGGATCCCACTTCCGCTGTTGTTTCCGATATTCTGGCTTTTCTCCAGGCTGGGCTGGCCAAAGGCTTAGCGTGCAGTTCTCTACGGGTCCAAGTGGCGGCGCTTGATTGTTTGCGAGGTAAGGTCCGGGGAACCTCCCTGGCTCTTCACCCGGATATCTCCCGTTTTCTTCGGGGGGCTAAACATCTCCGTCCTCCATTGTGTCCTCCCTGTCCGTCTTGGAACCTCAATTGGGTTCTCTCCGCCTTATGCTCGGCACCGTTTGAGCCCTTGAAGCGCGCCACTGTCAAGGATCTCACGTTGAAGACGGTATTCCTGGTGGCGATTGCCTCGGCATGCCGTGTTTCGGAATTGCAGGCGCTGTCCTGTAGGGAGCCGTTTTTGCGCATTTCCGGCTCAGGGGTTTCTTTGCGGACGGTCCCTTCCTTTCTGCCTAAAGTCGTGTCGGCATTTCATTTGAATCAATCCGTTGAGCTTCCCGCTTTCGCGGTCGGGGAGTCTTCGGACCCGAAAACGAGGGAATTACGAAAACTGGATGTGCGGAGGTCCCTTCTTCGCTATCTAGAGGTCACTAATCCTTTTCGGGTAACAGATCATCTGTTTGTGCTAGTTTCTGGCCCAAAGAAAGGTTCTGCAGTGTCTCGCACGACGATCGCCCGTTGGCTCAAGGAGGCCATTAGCTCAGCGTACATAGTGCGGGGAAAACCACCGCCTGTGGGTCTTAGGGCTCATTCGATGCGGTCCCACGCTGCGTCTTGGGCGGAATCTTCTCAGATGTCGCCTCAAGAGATTTGCAGGGCGGCTACCTGGAAGTCGTTGCATACCTTCATTAGACATTACCGGTTGGATGTTCAGGCTACTGAGACCGGAGGGTTTGGAGAGAGGGTACTCCGAGCGGGACTCTCTGCTTCCCACCCTCGGTAAGTTGGCTCTGGTACATCCCAGGTGTCCTGGACTGATCCTGGTACATACAGGGAAAGGAAAATTAGTTTCTTACCTGGTAATTTTCGTTCCTGTAGTACCAAGGATCAGTCCAGGATCCTGCCCGCAGTGCTACGCTGAAGTAACGGAGAGTCCGCTCATCGTTGTTAGTTAAGCTGACCGCTTGTTTGTTTAGCTCTCCCGGTTGGGGAGTCTGGTTCCAGAAGGGGTTTGGAATTATTTCTGTTCAAGTAAAGATTTTTACTAGTTAGCTTTGGTTGCCTAATTGGTTTTCTACTTTGACATTACGTATGATTGAGGGGCTGTGACTGGCACAGGGTCATATATGGCTCAACCCGACAAGTTTTGCTCTGTCTCCATCTACTGGTGCGGAGTCACAACCCAGGTGTCCTGGACTGATCCTTGGTACTACAGGAACGAAAATTATCAGGTAAGAAACTAATTTTCCTTTATCCTGTGGGCAAGACATGTCAAGGTCATGAATCTTCATATTTCTTCCAGTGCACAACTCGAATGGAGTGAGTTGAAGTGCACATAAGGGACGATTCCTCAGAATCATTAAAGCTGAGGGTAAAGCCTGCAATCAATTTAGATGAAATCAATTTAAGCTGCCTCAGTTTTGTTTTCAACAAATCGTTACATAGTTCAACAATACCGTTACTACGTGGGCAATAAATGCTGACACGGCAGTGTGTGATATGTAGAGCTTCAGTGATTCCTGTAACCAAAGCATTTCGAAAATGAGAAACATTGTCAGTGACTATTTTATCAGGTATACCAAAGCGTGGAATCAAATGAGTAGTAAAGGCTGACACCATGACTGATGCTGTCTCACTAACACAGGGAAAGGCCTCTATCCATTGTGAGAAAACTGCAGACACAAACTAGCAAATATCTTTTATCTTGGCACTTAACAATTATGTCTGTAAAGTCACAGTGCCATTCCAGAAAAGGGCATGATGGTTTAGGGATACTTCCTGGAGAAATGCTGATTCCTCTTCTAGGTACAGTAGTGGCACAAAGGTTACAATTAGCCACTATTTCTTGACAACGTGTATGGAGCTGTGGAGCCCACCATGTAACTGTTACCTTATTGTATAATGCTCCAGCACTTTCATGATCATTTAATGTAAAAATGTCAGTAATATGTGAAGTGAAGCTGTACTACAACACCACTGTCCTCCTGGTTGTATCCAGTATTTCCCTATTGCCTCACAGCCTGCTCTTTTCCATTGCTGTATTGCACTAGTTGTAGCATTTTTTGACATATTTGAGGAGTAAGGTCAATAATCTTAACAATGTGGATCTAGTCTGCATTACATAAATGTCCTATTGTGTTTGCCATTTTGATGATTGAATAGCTTTTTCAACAACTCCTGAGTGGATCCTTTGGATTTTCAGGCAAGAAAACCAAATAAAGCTTTTATTACACTCAGTACAAAGAAGTGGTTTCTCTCCCCTGTGGATCCTTTGATGTCTATCCAGATAAGATATATTAATGAAACTTTTATCATATTCAGTACACTTAAACCTTTTCTTTACCATATGGTTCTTGTAGTGTCTTTTCAGTTGTGATAGAAAAATCTTTTATTACATACAGTACATGTAAAAGGCCTTAGTTGCACAGACTGTAATAAAGTAACATGATTTTCTACATTAGGGTACTGTTGTTCTACTCTGGAATTTAAACCTCTCAAATCATGCACTATCTGTTGCGGACAGGACGGTGGACCCTTGGGCCAGCCTGGCAGAGGGTGACGGATGGATAAGAGACCTCCGCGGAGATGTAACAGGCCAGGAGCGGGCACCATGATGGAAGAGAAGATGGGGTCTTCACCCTGGAAGTCCGAGATCCCCTGGGAGGAGCCCTGAGGATCCAGACAGCTGGGAATTAGGCGACGGCAGCGAGACTTGAAGAACCGATGGGATCTTCACCCTTGAAGCCCGAGATCTCCCGGGAGGAGCCTGTGAGGACCCGGACTGCTGGGACTTAGGTGACGTCAGTGAGACAAGAAGAAAAGACTGACCAGAAGTTGAGGCAGGCGACAGATATGGAGAATCAGAAGCAGAGCCAAAGTCAGGAACCATGGAAACGGCCGAGAGGAATCTGGAACCGGAGCAGATTCAGGAACAGCAGAATCAGGAACAGTATCAGCAGGACCAGGATCAGGATCAGGATCAGGAACAGGAACGCAGCAACTAGTGACTCCTGAGAGTTAACCTCGTTGCAAGGCAAGGAAGCTAGTCAGACGCCGGGTTTAAATCCCCGCCGGCTTCTGACGTCACTCCCAAGGGTGGGCCATGGTTTCTCGCCACTGGCCCTTTAAAAACTCCATCGCACACGCGTGTGCCTTGGAGGGGAGGACTCAAGAGACGGAGCTCAGTGGCGTCTCCCTCGTGGGGACACCGCTGCGGAGTGGCCTGCCTAGGCCTGAGAAACGCCAGCGTTTGCTGGAGAGAGCCGGCGGGGAAGAGAGGTAGGCATCCGGTCGTGAACCTTGTGACCAGGACTGCAACAGTACTCCCATCTTACACCCCTTCTTCAGAGGACCAGGTTTCCCAGGATGATCAGCATGAAATTGCTTCAGGAGCGATTTGTCAAGGATGTTACGAGCAGGTTCCCAGGTGTTCTCCTCAGAACCACATCCCTCCCAGGCAAGCAGATATTCCCCAACGCCAACGGTGAAATAGAACATCCAGAACCTCCCGAACGAGATAAGTTGGATCATCTTGAGCAGGTGGGTTGTGGACTCCGGCGATCTATGATGATATTGGGAAAGAATCACTGGTTTAAGTAGTGAAACGTGGAACACATTATGGATGCGTAGGATAGTGGGAAGGCAAAGTCGGTATGACAGAGGCCCCACCCGTTCAGCAACTCGGAAAGGTCCACAGTACTTAGGGGCTAGCTTCCGAGAAGGAAGATGTAGATGAATGTTCTTAGTACTTAGCCAAACCTTATCACCTGGTAGGAATACAGGTGCTGGTTGGCGATGGTGATCCGTACAAGACTTAGCTTTGCTTACCACCTTGGCTAGCTGAATCTGAATGGAACTCCAAAGGTCTTGCAATTGTTGAATGGACAATTGAGCTGCTGGTGAAGGAATGGATATTGGCAAGGGTAACAGTGGTTTGAGTTGTTTACCGTACACAATGTGGAAAGGTGACTTCCCCGTGACTGAGTGTGTATGGTTATTATACGAAAATTCAGCCCACGGCAGTAACGTTACCCAGTTGTCCTGCCTATCAGTAAGAAAGGCACGAAGGAATGTCTTTAGCGAGCGGTTCATACGTACTGTCTGGCCATTACTTTGGGGATGAAAAGCTATGGAAAAACTAAGTTGCACCCCAAACGTTTTGCATAACACCCTCCAGTATCGGGCTGTGAACTGAGGTCCTTGATCCAATACGATGTTTTGCAGGAGTCCATGAATTTGAAAGATGTGCTGAGTGAAAAGTTGTGCCACCTCCGCTGCAGATGGCAATTTGGGAAGTGGAACAAAATGAGCCATCTTGGAAAAACGGTCCACAGTGACCCAAATGACCGTTTTCCCATTGGATGAAGGCAAATACACTACAAAGTCCGTGGCTATATGAGTTCAAGGTTCAGTAGGTACAGGCAATGGTTGCACTAGCCCCCAAGGTTGACCTATTCGAGGTTTTTGCCTGGCGCAGGTGGGACACGAACTCACATAAGTGCGTACGCCTTGTCTCATGTTTGGCCACCAGTAATAGCGGTTCAACAAGTCCAACGTCCTGTCTCGGCCAGCGTGGCCACGAGACAGGGAATCGTGAGCCCATATTAAGGCCCTCTTTCGGAGACTCTTTGGAACTACTGTCCTCCCCAGAGGACTTACAGTCTCGGCAGCTAAGTTGATCTTGGCGGGATCCAAGATGTATTGGGGACGCTCCTCCTCCTCCTCTAGCTCCGCAGTTTGGGACAAGGCATTCGCACGGATATTTTTGGATGCTGGATGGTAGCGAAGTGTAAAATCAAAATGATTAAAGAAAAGAGACCACCGGGCTTGTCTAGGTTCAGCCGTTGTGCTTGACACAGGAACTCCAAGTTTTTATGATCGGTGTAGACTGTGATAGGGTGAGTTGCTCCTTCCAGCCATTGCCTCCACTCTTCAAAGGCCAACTTAATTGCCAAGAGTTCCTTGTCTCCTATACTGTAATTACACTCAGCCGGCAAGAACTTCTTGGAGAAATAGGAGCATGGGAGCAGTTTTCCTGTGTCAGAGTGTTGATTGAGTATCGCTCCTACCGCGATGCTGGAAGCGTCCACTTCCACAATGAAAGGGCGTCGCGGATCCGGATGGTACAAACAAGTGTCCAGCAAGAAGGCTTGTTTTAAATCCTCAAAAGCACGACAAGTTGCTTCAGGCCATTCCTTAGCATCAGTCCCCTTTCGAGTCAGCGCTGTAAGGGGTGCCACTCTAAGAGAGTAATGAGGGATAAACTGTCTGTAGAAATTTGCGAATCTGAGGAAACGCTGTAAGGCTTTCACCCTCACTGGACGAGGCCAGTTTGTGATAGCTGAGACCCCTGGATCCATGTGAAAACCAGTAGATGAAACGATGTAACCCAAGAAGGGAAGCGACTCACATTCGAACATACATTTCTCCAATTTCGCATACAGCTGATTATCTTTCAAGACTTGTAATACTTGCTTAACATGTTGGCGATGGGACTCCAGATCTCGAGAATAAATTAAAACGTCATCCAGATACACTATGATGTAAGAGTGCAGCATCTCACGCATCACCTCATTCATGAGATTTTGGAAGACTGCCGGAGCATTACATAGGCCAAACGGCATTACCAAATACTCATAATGCCTGTCTCTTGTGTTGAAGGCAGTCTTCCATTCGTCTCTGGGACGGATGCGAACTAGATTGTAAGCTCCCCGCAGATCAAGTTTGGTAAAGATCCTGGCGCCTTGTAATCTGTCCAGAAGTTCAGGAATCAATGGAAGAGGGTACTGATCTCGCTTGGTAATGGCATTTAAGCCTCTGTAATCAATACATGGCCTGAGCGTGCCATCCTTTTTCCCCACGAAGAAAAACCCCGCTCCGGCTGGCGATCGAGAGGGTCGGATAAATCCTTTGGCGAGATTCTCAGAGATATACTCCGACATTGCGCGTGTCTCTGGCAGAGATAAGGGGTACACCCTTCCACATGGCGGCGTGGTGCCTGGTAGTAGGTCTATGGCGCAGTCAAAGGGGTGATGTTGTGGCAAAATCTCCACTTTCTTTTTTGAGAACACCTCCGCAAATTCCATGTAGGGTGTAGGAGGCAAAACGGAAGTTCTTAGCATGGGCACGACAGGAGGCCTTGGAACCTTGAGACAGTTGGAGAAGCAAAAAGAGCTCCACTGAGCTATTTGTAAGGAGTCCCAATGAATTATGGGAGAATGTTGCTGCAACCACGGTAACCCCAGTACCACCGGATGAGCAGCCTTTTCCAAAATCAGGAAATATATTTCCTCAGAATGCAGTGCTCCGGTCCGGAGAGTAAGAGGAGCTGTGGAGTCAGAAATACTTCCTGGGAGAACTGTACCTCGGATAGAAGTGATTCGTAGAGGAGGGCTGAGAGGAACAGTGGGTAGCCGGAGCTGCTGCACCAAATCAGACAAGATAAAGTTCCCACCCGCTCTGGAATCGATAAAGGCAAGAGTATTAAAAGACCCTCCAGGGTACTCTAGAGTCACTGGCACAGTACATTGAGGAGCAGAATTAACACAGCCTAGGAGTAGCTCCCCAGAACTGCCTAGGCTTTGCCGTTTTCCGGACGCTGCTTGCACTGGGCTAAAAAGTGGCCCTTGCTGCCACAGTATAGACACAAGCCCAATGCCCGGCGTCTTCGCCTCTCCTCCGCAGTCAATGGCATACAGCCCAACTGTATTGGCTCCTCAGCCGACGGCTCTGGGTGCGACATCCCTTGACCTTGGGATGTCGTCATAGGTCTAGAGAAGACAGGTGCCAAAGGTATGTAACAGCATGGCGGTTGCCCCTCCTTTGCCCTTTGCTGGAGGCGATGGTCAATCCGGCCAGCTAAATCGATTACCTCATTGAGGTTGTCAGGAATGTCTCTGCGGCCAACTCGTCCTTGATGCGACCTGACAAGCCTTCCAGAAAAACTCCCACAGGCTGTCATCACGCCAGCCTACCTCCATAGCGAGAGTGCGAAACTCAATAGCATAGTCTGCCAGGGACCGAGTTCCCTGTCTTAGCTGTAATAGCTCTGACATAGCTGTAGGCAGGCTTGCGGGTTCGTCGAAGGCTTGCTTGAAATTGAGAACAAACTGCTGTAGGTTATTCAACAGTGTATCCTGACGCTCCCACATCGGTGAAGCCCAACTCAACGCATTCCCCTCCAGCAATGACAGAATATAGGCTACCTTCACGGAATCCGAAGGAAATTGACCAGGAAGTAGCGAGAACCTTATGTAGCACTGGTTCAAGAATCCCCGGCAGCCCTTGGTATGCCCGAGTAGCGTTAGGGGGCAGAAAGCTGAGTGGGAGCAGTTATGCTTACTGTGGAAACCAGAGGTTGCACCGGTGGTGGTTCTGGCGGGGTGGCATCCAGCTGATTTGCCAATCATTCGACGGTGGCAGCCAGAACTTCGAGGCAGTGTTGCTGCTGCTGCAGCCGTTGGGCCATTCCAGGAATGGCTTGCAGTCCGGAGATGTCCGCTGAGTCCATGGCCTTGCAAACTGTTGCGGACAGGACGGTGGACCCTTGGGCCGGCCTGGCGGAGGGTGACGGATGGATAAGAGACTTCCATGGAGATGTAACAGGCCGGGAGGCAGCACCAAGATGGAAGAGAAGATGGGGTCTTCACCCTGGAAGCCCGAGATCCCCCCGGGAGGAGTTCATGAGGATCCGGACCGCTGAGACTTAGGCAATGGCAGCGAGACTTGAAGAACCGATGGGATCTTCACCCTGGAAGCCCGAGATCCCCCCGGGAGGAGCCTGTGAGGACCCGGACCGCTGGGACTTAGGTGACATCAGTGAGACAAGAAGAGAAGACTGACCAGAAGTCGAGGCAGGCGGCAGACACGGAGAATCAGAAGCAGAGCCGAAGTCAGGAACCAGGGAAACAGGCCGAGAGGAATCCGGAACCGGAGTGGACTCAGGAACAGCAGAATCAGGAACAGGATCAGCAGGACCAGGATCAGGAACAGGAACACAGCAACTAGTGACTCCTGAGAGTTAACCTCGTTGCAAGGCAAGGAAGCTAGTCAGACGCCGGGTTTAAATCCCCACCGGCGTCTGACATCACTCCGAGGGCGGGCCATGGTTTCCCGCCACTGGCCCTTTAAAAACTCCCCCGTCGCGTGCGCATGCGCCTAGGACGGGAGGAGTCAAGAGACGGAGCTCGGCGGCGTCTCCCTCGTGGGGACGCCGCCGCAGAGCGGCTTGTCTAGGCCTGAGAAACGCCGGCGTTTGCCGGAGAGCCTGCGAGGAACCTCGCGACCTGGACTGCAACACTATCCTCCAGGAACCATTTGGCTTTTGCACAGGATATAATGGAGTATTATAAGGCGAGGCACTTTCTTTTATAATCCCATGCTGTTTTAAAACTTCTATTTCAGCCTGACATCCCATTAATGCTGCTTGCTCAAGGGGGTATTGGGCTAACTTTGGACCCTGTACTCCCCTCTTCAGTATGATTTTGTGTGGCTCCTCATGTTTAAGATGCCCAAATGGATTCTTATCTGATGCCCAAACCTTGTGATCAGAATCTAAGATAAGAGCTTTTATACTGCTATCAGAGGTAACCACAAATGCTCTTGCTATAGATAACAGCAAATTATCTTTTGCTGGTGCTGAAAAGTCAATCTGTACCTCAAAACTGGTTAGTAAACCTCTTCCCATTGAATTCACTGGACAGTGAGGTGAGAACAATAAATCTCTATAGATTTCTTGATCTCCTAACTGTATTGGGAGTGGGCACATAACCTGTATTTCTTGAGTAACTCCTGAAAAACATGCAGAAGTAGTGATTCCAGATAACAAAGCTTGTTTAGGTAAACATACAAGTATAGAGCATGAAGCTCCTGCATCAACTAAGAATGGCATTGTTTCTCCTGGTATATTTAAATTAAGCACTGGTTCACTGATAGTTGCTGCCACCCGAACTGGTAATAGTCATTGTTGCTGACCACCCTGTCGTTGCTGTAATTGCTGGTACTGCTGATCATAATGCCACAATCGTATTTCTCCCCTGCCTGAAGTCCTGCGCTCATTCTTATAGTGTCCAAATTTCCCGCAGGTCCAGCACTGGACTCCCACCCTTCGATTAGGGCTATCAAAACTTCCTTGACCTCAGCCTCTAAAAGTACATCTTCCTCTAAAAGAGGTCCTTCCTCTCATGTTCACATTACACTGCAAATTATTTGGGGGATACCAGAAATCATTTTTCTGGGAATCTAACTCAGTGCTAACTTTTGTCCTCTCTACAGTCTTGTCTGTCTCCTTTTTCTGTCCTTCAGTTTTCTGTTCATTCACTTGCATTGCATAAAATATAGATTTTAACTTCTTGAGATCATTTTCTGGTTTCTGTTGTTCCTGCACATATTTGCGACAGAAATGCAAAATATGCATCATCATTTTTGGCCAAGACTCGACTTCTAGACCTACACTACCTTCTAAATCTTTCTGCAGTATGGAAGGAAAGGTAGTCTTCAATATTTGGTAAAACACTGGTAATTGATTTTCTTCATTAAATTTAGTATCTGTCTTTCTTAACCAAGAGTCCTGAAACTTAGCCAAATAATCCTCAATTTTTTCTTTAACTGGGTCCCATTTGCTTGAAGTTAAAGCTGCAAAATCTTTTTGTATGGGGAAAAGATCTCTTAATGCTCCCCAGAGATGAGGGCGGATCGGATTGAAATCACTTCCATCATTCTTATTACAAGTAATATACAAGTAACCTGCTGACTGAAAGACTTTATCTAGATCTATGCCTGGTAGTTTCCCCAAAACAGCTTTCACATCTCCTACAGCCAAACGAAAACCCTGTGTCCATTTTTCAAATTCTCGTATCCATGGGTTACCACCCTTATGAATATTTGGCAATTTTTCTAATACAGAATGTGTTCTGGGTCAGGCAGACATCCAAGTTTGCCATCCAGGCAGCTAAACTTTCTCTCCAATCAGTCCTCAAGACAAAGATTCTTTAAGTTTGAAATTATTTATTGTACAGGTAATGTTACCACTCATGATCAGCAGGGTCCCGGGTCCTCGACGTTTCCAGCGTGCGGCGGCACCGGCAGGCACCGGCATCACACTACGTGCTTTGGGCTGAGGCTCCGCCCCCTTTAAGCGTGTCATTCCCGGAAGTCCGGCAAATTACGCGGGAGAACTTCAGTATTTAAAGCCTCGACTTCAGCATAACTTTGCCTCAGCTACAGGCTATCTTGTGCTGGTGCTCTGCTCGGATTCTGTTGTCTTGCTGCCTGACTTGGTTTGCCTCTCCGTTTATTCTGTTGCCTTGCTACCTGCCTCGACCCGGACCGGACGGATTACTCTCGCCTTGCTACCTGCCTCGACCTGGACCGGACTTGGATTACTCTCACCTTGCTAGCTGCTTCGACCCGGACCGGATTTGGATTACTCTCACCTTGCTACCTGCCTTGACCCGGACCGGTCTTGGATTACTCTCGCCTTGCTACCTGCCTCAACCCGGACCGGACTTGGATTACTCTTGCCTTGCTGCCTGCCTCGACCCAGGACTGGATTTGGACTATTCCTGGTGTATCTTCACTGGCTGGGTGGACACCATCATTCCTACCGCCCTATATCCTTCCTTTTGGCCTAAAGGTAAGACTGTTAACCATCAAGGATTCACAAAATTGTAACAGTTAGCTGAGGCCATGGATCCCGTGAATTTAACAGCACTACAGGCCATTCTCAGGTTAGCCTCCCGCATCCAGCAGCAGCAGGGGGAGCTTAATCAAGTCACAGGAGTACTGGAGAGACTGGTGGCAAGAATGGATGTGCTGTCAGTCTCGAACCCGGCTGCTCTAACACCTCCTCCTATAGTACGTCTAACTCCACCACCACGATTCAACGGGAATCCGCAGTTATGCCGAAGGTTTATCAACCAGTGCCGCATGCACTTCTCTCTCCAGCCAGCAGTATTCACTATGGATAGAACCAAGGTCACATTTATTTTGCCTCTATTGGAGGGACTGGCCGTTCTTCTTCAGCATTGGCAGAATTACTCCAAATAAGACAGGGGTCTCGCTCAGTGGGGGAATACGCGGTTCAGTTTCGTACATTAGCTGCAGAATTACGTTGGGGAGAGGACAGTCTCATGGCCATTTTTCGACAAGGACTTTCTGAAATCATTAAAGATCAACTGGCAGGCTGTGATATACCCGACAGTTTGGAGGAGTTAATTCGTCTGGCCATTCGATTGGATCTACGCGTCCAGGAACGCTCTCGAGATAGGGGCATGCTGCGACGACCCGTTCGCTTGGCCCCAATCTTTCAGCAACCTCTTATGAACCCTCGGATTTTGGAGACTCCAGCAGCATCCGAGGAACCTATGCAAATCGACCGATGTCACATAACTCCTCAGGAACGGCAATGGCGTAGACTGAATAATCTTTGTTTATACTGTGCGGGACCAGGACACTTTGCTAACAAATGTCCGAATAAGTCGGGAAATGCTCGGGCTTAGGTTTGGTGGAAGAGGCCTCCCTGGGTCCATTTAGTCCCTCTCCACAGATTCTGATTCCCGTATCCTTAAAGTTTGGACAAGAAACACTTCAATGTCAGGCCTTTGAAGACTCCGGAGCTGCAGGCAACTTCATCGAGGAGCAATTGGTCAATTGATTCCATATTCCCACAGAGAGTCTCAAAATTCCTTTGGTAGTCTCATCCGTTTCTGGACAACCCATTGGAGAAAGGATTATCTCCATAACTCAACCAGTCAACATGATTACGGGAGTACTTCATCATGAAACCATCCAATTATTCGTTCTTCCTTCTTCTGTCAACCAGATTATTTTAGGTTTACCCTGGTTGAGACAACACCAACCCACTTAGACTGGGGGAACTTGCAACTGGCTAAATGGAGCTCCCATTGTCAACGCAACTGTTTAACGATTGTTCATCCACCCAATATTATCACTTCTGATTCCACGAAGATTCCAGCTGCTTTACCCAGTCACTAAGCAGAATTTATTGATGTCTTTAGCAAACAACAAGCCGATACTCTACCACTACATCTTTCCTACGATTGTGAAATTGAATTACTTCCTGGTAAAGAGCCCCCCAGCGGGAGGGTTTATACCTTATCAGAACCAGAATCGAGAGCCATGACACAATATGTCCAAGAAAATCTTGCAAGAGGATTCATTAAACCTGCCTCCTCTCCGGTGGGAGCAGGATTTTTTATTGTCAAAAAGAAAGATGGCTCCTTACGGCTGTGTATCGACTATAGTGGACTAAATGCCATTACTAAGAAAAACCGGTATCCGATTCCTTTAATATCAGAACTTTTTGATTGTCTAAAAGGAGCCAAAATTTTTACTAAGCTCGATCTGCGAGGAGCCTATAACTTAGTCCGAATTTGGGAACAGGATGAATGGAAAATGGCCTTTAACACGCATGATGGACACTACGAGTAGTGTCCATCATGCGTGGCATGACCCGACACTACGAGTATCGGGTCATGCCATTTGGCCTATGTAATGCTCCGGCAGTCTTCCAGAATATGATTAATGACATTTTTCGAGATCTGCTATATTCCCATGTCATTGTTTATCTGGATGACATCCTAATTTTTTCTAAGGATCTACAACAACACCAACATCATGTCAAGCAAGTGTTACAATGCCTCTGAGACAACAAATTATTATTCGTTAAATTGGACAAATGTCTTTTCCATCAAGAGGAGCTACCATTTCTGGGGTATATTGTTTCAAAAGAAGGCCTACGCATGGATCCGGAGAAACTTAAAGCCATTTTGGATTGGTCTCAACCCACGGGGCTGAAGACCTTACAAAAATGTTTGGGGTTTTCCAACTATTATCGCCAATTCATTTCTGATTACTCCACTTTGGTAGCCCCCCTTACCGTCTTAACAAAGAAAAAAGCCCCAATTCATAACTGGCCCGTGGAAGCTATCCAGGCTTTTCAACAGCTAAAACAAGAATTTACTAAAAACCCATGCCTCATATGACCTGATCCAGCAAAGTCTTTCATTGACGCTTCAGCCGTAGGTGTTGGAGCCATTCTATTAAACCCTCTGACTCTGGAACATTACTTATCTGTGCCTATTTTTCCAAAAATGTTTCTCCAGTGGAGAGGAATTATGCCATAGGAGAAAGGGAATTATTGGCAATCAAGGCAGCACTGGAGGAATGGAGACATCTTCTAGAGGGGGCCAAATATACTGTCAATATCTATACGGATCACAAGAATCTCGCCTACCTATCACAGGTTCAACATTTAAATCCCAGACAAGCTTGTTGGGCGTTGTTTTTCAGTCGGTTTCACTTCAAGATACATTTTCGGGCCGCAAAAAAGAATGTTAGAGCAGATGCATTGTCTCAAAGTTTCATTCCGGAGGATACTTTGGAACCATGTCACCAGCGAAGATAATGGTGGCAGCCACTTTTACGGTTCCGGTGGGGAAAACGATAGTACCTAAGTGTCTTTGAAAAAAGTTCTTCAATTGGCCCACGACTCCCAGTACGTGGGACGTCCTGGTATTAGAACTGGAAACCTTGTCTCACGTTCTTATTGGTGGCCATGATGGAGATCTAATGTGAAGAGTTACATGGACTCCTGTTCCACATGCGCTGCCCAAAAGATTCTGTGACAATGCCCGGCTGGACTATTGCATCCTCTGACAATTCCAAAGAAACCCTGTTCATAGATCACCATGGACTTTATAACCGACCTTCCTCCGTCTGAGGGGAATACGGTGATTTGGGTGGTTATTGACCGATTTTCTAGAATGGCCCATTTTATCCCACTTCCTGGTCTACCCTCTGCCTCAGAATTGGCCCAACTCTTTGTATGACACATTTTCTGTATTCATGGGTTTCCCTCTAGTATTGTGTCAGACAGAGGGGTGCGATTTACGGCAAACTTTTGGAGAAGCTTGTGCAAGAAATTTCAGATTAAGTTAGAATTTTCATCAGCCTATCATCCTCAGTCCAACGGATTAACTGAATGTACCAACCAGTCTCTTAAGACCTTCTTGTGAATCAAAGACACGATGACTGGGCATCCCTTTTACCTTGGGCCGAGTTATCACATAATAATCATGTTACCCAAGCAAGTGGAACATCACCTTTCTTTTTAGTTTTTGGGAGACATCCGCGGATTCCTCTCCCCATTGCTACACCCTCATCCTGTCCGGCCGTGGAGAACACGGTGCAATCAATGACCAAACTCTGGGGGGAGACTAAAAAACTGTTGCAACGAGCTTCCAGTAAAATCAAGAGACAGGCTGACAAAAGGAGGAGAAAGGGACCTCCCCTTCAGCCAGGAGATTTGGTGTGGTTAAGCACTAAGAACCTCAAGTTACGTACCCCATCTCTAAAATTTGCACCTAAGTATGTAGGACCGTTTCCTGTTATTAAACAGATTAATGAAGTCACCTTTAAACTCCAGTTGCCTCCCACTCTTCGTATCCATAAAGTGTTTCACATCTCTTTACTTAAACCGGCAATATTGTCCTGGCCCTCCAAGAGAATCAAGAAAATGACTCCCCCTTTGATACGGGATGACACACAATATGAGATTAAAGAAATATTGGACTCCAGGAAAATCAGAGGAAGAATACAATATTTAATATCATGGTAAAATTTTGGTCCTGAGGAGAATTCTTGGGATCCACGTGAGAATATCCAAGCATCTCGTTTACTTCAACGATTTCACCAAAGATTTCCTCATAAACCTGGTCCGGGGAACCGGAGGAGAGAGCCTTGTGGGGGAGGTACTGTTACCACTCACGATCAGCAGGGTCCTGGGCTCTCGGCGTTTCGAGTGCGCGGTGTCTCCGGCAGGCAGCGGCATCACACTACGTGCTTTGGGCTGAGGCTCCACCCCCTTTAAACGCGTCATTCCCAGAAGTCTGGCAAATTGCGCGGGAGAACTTCAGTATTTAAAGCCTCGACTTCAGCATAACTTCACCTCAGCTACAGGCTATCTTGTGCTGGTGCTCTGCTCGGATTCTGTTGTCTCGCTGGCTGACTTGGTTTGCCTCTCCGTTTATTCTCTTGCCTTGCTGCCTGCCTCGACCCGGACCGGACTTGGATTACTCTCGCCTTGCTACCTGCCTCGACCCGGACCGGACTTGGATTACTTTCTCCTTGCTACCTGCCTCGACCCGGACCGGACTTGGATTACTCTCGCCTTGCTACCTGCCTCGACCCGGACTGGACTTGGATTACTCTCGCCTTGCTACCTGCCTCGACCCGGACTGGACTTGGATTACTCTTGCCTTGCTTCCTTCCTCGACCCAGGACTGGATTTGGACTATTCCTGCTGTATCTTTACTGGCTGGATGGACACCATCATACCTACCACCCTATATCCTTCCTTTTGGCCTAAAGGTAAGACTGTTAACCATCAAGGATTCACAAAATCTTAACAGGTAAATTCTACTTACAATTGTTGCATCATAAACGCAAGCCCCAAGGCAAAGATCTTTGGTAACTGGAGACAGGGTCGCAGGAGGGAGAAGGAGGGAGAAGGAGGTCTCTTGTGTTGCAGGAGTTAGTTTATGGTAGAGGTAGGAAGCTTGAGGGATATGAGGCTGATTTAGTCTTCAGACGAAGGCAGTAAGAGAGAAGGTAAAAAACCCGATCGTTTCAGGGAGTTTTACAGAGCACTGCTGGCTCAGAAGCAAGCATGGGCAAGACTGAACTCTCGTTGAGAGCTGCTAAAGGAAACACCTTCACAAGCTGGGGGCAGGGGGGCAAGGTCCAAAGGCAGCGAGCCTAAGAAACATGTGACACAGGGGGAGCATGAAGGGCAGTCCCTTGAGCCTATAACGCACCTAGGAAGACTCAAGCTAGATTGAGGGGCATTCAAGCTCTCCCGATAGTGAGAGAAAGTGGAGGGGGGAGGGAGCTTCTCTTAAGGGGAATGGAACAGCTCCCCTATGAGGAAAGACTAAAGAGGTTAGGACTTTTCAGCTTGAAGAAGAGATGGCTGAGGGGGGATATGATAGAGGTGTTTAAAATCATGAGAGGTCTAGAATGGGTAGATGTGAATCAGTTATTTACTCTTTCGGATAGTAGAAAGACTAGGGGGCACTCCATGAAGTTAGCATGTGGCACATTTAAAACTAATCGAAGAAAGTTCTTTTTTACTCAATGCACAATTAAACTCTGGAATTTGTTGCCAGAGGATGTGGTTAGTGCAGTTAGTATAGCTGTGTTTAAAAATGGATTGGATAAGTTCTTGGAGGAGAAGTCCATTACCTGCTATCAATTAAGTTGACTTAGAAAATAGCCACTGCTATTACTAGCAACGGTAACATGGAATAGACTTAGTTTTTGGGTACTTTCCAGGTTCTTATGGTCTGGATTGGCCACTGTTGGAAACAGGATGCTGGGCTTGATGGACCCTTGGTCTGACCCAGTATGGCATGTACTTATGTTCTTATGTTCTTAAGGGCAAAGGCTCACAGACTTTTATCATGGGTTACAAAAAGTGTTTCAGTATTAAGAATCCTCAGAAGGGAGGACTGCACTAAATACAGTTAAACTACAATATGTACAGATACAAACATGTACCCACTGCTGGGGACAGAACACTCCCCGTCTGGTATCGCAAGATACCACTATATCAGTTCTTATATCACTATGCAACAGTGCAAAGTTCACTATAACTGGATCCTTCGATGTTCAAGGAGATTCACGATCATCTCTGTTTCTCAGTCATCCAGGCGATGTCTTCTTCAAAGGGTTTCACCAAGCTGAAACGAGAGACAGGCAACACAAAGAGAGAAAGATTCTCTGAAGTGGCAACAGTCCACGGAGTTCAAGTCTCTTCATGCGGCATGAGGAGCACCACCTCACTGATGGGTCTGTAGAAGATCTTGGCTGTCCCTTGGTTCACAGTCTTTTCTTCAATCTTGCGAACACGTCCGTTGTTTCCAGGATAAGTCTTGATGACGAGTCCTAGAGGCCAGCTGTTGCATTGGGCTTGGCTGTTTTTGAGAAGGACGATACTGGAGAGTCGGCAAGTACTCTTTCTTCCAATGACTCCAAAAAGAGTTGGCAAGCTGTTGGACTTGTTTCCATTGATGCTTGTGGAGCTCATTGCCATCAAAGTCTCCATGTGGCACAGGAATGCTAATAGTCTTTTGCATTAAAAGCATGGCTGGAGTTAGGATCAGTGGCGACTCAGGGTCAGATGACACTGGAACTAGCAGTCTCGCATTTATGGTGGCTACCACTTCTGACAGAAAGGTGGTTAAGACTTCATGGGTGAGTCGAGTTGGCTTGGTTTCTGTTAACATGGCATTGAGAATGCGGTGTTCCATGCCGATCATGCGTTCTCATGATCCTCCCATGTGTGAAGAATGGGGTGGATTGAGTATCCACGTACATTTCTGATTACAAAGGTATCTTTTAATGGTGGGACAGTCAATTTTAACAGGTGCCATGTTCAGCTCTTTACAGGTTCCTACGAAGTTAGTTCTACAGTCAGAGCAGATCTGAGTGGCTGAACCCCAGAGTTGAGCGTACACATGGAGCATTCTTGTCTGGTTGTAGATGTAGCCCAGTACTACTTTGCTGTCCGTGTAAAGGTGGATAGCATCAATTTGCATGTCTATGTTGGCTGTTATTAACTCCACTATTTCCAGTGCTAGCACTGCTCCACACAATTCTAGATGTTGTATGGTGTGGTTAGGCTGTGGTGCTAACTTGGCTTTGCCGAAGATGAAGCCCACACGCACTATTCCTTCTGCATCTGTCACTCTCAAAAAGGCTACCGCAGCTATGGCCTTCACAGATGCGTCAGAGAAAATGCAGATCTCTTTGCGGCTGGTTGTATTGAGTGGTATTGGGACATAAGTGCGTGGTATGAGGAACTGTTCGAGCACTTTTAGGGAGCTCTTCCATTTTTCCCATTCTGGCTTCATTGCTTGAGGTAGTGGGGTGTCCCACTCGGTAGTACTTGATGACAGCTCTCTTAACGAGGCTCTTCCTTGTATCGTGACTGGAGCCACAAACCCCAGTGGATCATACAGGCTGTTGACTATGGACAAAACACCTCGGCGAGTATACGGTTTATCTTGGGTTGAGACTTGGAATGTGAAGACGTCTTTCTTTAGATCCCAATTTAATCCAAGGCTTTGTTGGAGAGGAGGTGTGTCCACTCTCAGGTCCAAGTTCTTTAAGTCCTTGGCATGATCATCTGAAGGAAATGCTCTCATTACTTCAGAACTATTTGAGGCTATTTTGTGGAGCCTTAGATTGGCGCCTGCCAGCATTGCTTGTGTCGGTCCTTATTAAATCGATTGCTTCCTCTGCAGTAGGTAAAGACTTTAGTCCATCATCTACATAGAAGTTCTTTTCCACAGTGTCTGGCATCTGCACCGTACTCTTTTTCTCCTTCTTGGGCTGTCTTTCTGAGTCCGTTCATGGCTACTGCAGGTGAATGGCTATTGCCGAAGACGTGCACTCACATCTGGTATTCCACAATCTCCTTATTGATGTCATTGTCACGGTACCACAGGAATCTTAGGTAATTTCTGTAGTCTTGGTGAATGACAAAGCAGTAGAACATTTGTTGGATGTCAGCTGTCACAGCGACTGCTTCTTTTCTGAAGCGGATCACTACTCCTAACAAGTTATTGATCATGTCAGGTCCCATGAGAAGCACATTGTTGAGTGAGATTCCGCGAAACTGCGCACTGGAATCGAAGACAATCTGGATCTGGCCCGGTTTCTGCTGATGGAATACACCAAAGGTAGGCAAGTACCAACACTCTTCATTATTCCTTATTGGTGGAGCTAGCTCCACCCATAATGAAGTGTTGTTTCGTCTCCGGTTTCCTTTCAAGAGTTCTCCGCAGTGACATAAGTCGTGAGAGTGCTTGTTCTCTGTTGTTAGGGAGTCGAGGACTGGGTATCCGGTATAGTAGAGGAGCTACCCAGCTATTTGATTCATCTATAAAGAACTCCTTATTCATAATTCTTAAAAATTCTTTGTCTTCTACAGAAAGAGTAGGTTTATCGTCATCCTTGGTGACTTGAAACACTGAGTCCCCTAGATGTTCTTCTACATCTGATGGGGAGGTGTGATCTGACTGGTAGCTGAATTGAGATTCAGTTCCTCGCAGCTTAAGATCTCCTTGGTGCTTATATGGTTAGGACATGGTTCAAATAGAGTAGGATGTCCATTCTCTAAGACACTCGTAACGTATGCATGAACACTTGGTCTCCTTGTTCGATTCAAGCAGACATCGCTGACTATCACCCATCCCAAGGCGAGTCGGTAAGCGTAGGGAGCGGTTGGCAGGCCATCACATATCTCCAGGACCTTGATCAGTGCTGGTGTGTCTCTGCCCAATAACAGCAGGATTTCTGCTTCCGGATCTAGTGGTGGGAGCTGATGCATTATGGACTTTAGATGAGAATGGTACTGAGTAGCTTCTGGTGTAGGAATCTCATCTCTGTTGTCAGGCATCTGGTCACACTTGATGAGCATGGGCAAGTTTGACTTGTTGCTGCCGTCTATCGCCTCTATTACATATCCTCTTGCTCTCCTCCCTGTCACTCAGGTAACCTCTGAGCAGGTTTTGAGGTTGTATGGAGAGTAGTGGTCATGGATATCAAACAAGTCAAAGAATTCTGGCCTTGCCAGGGATTTGTTGCTCTGCTCATCTATGATTGAGTTTGACTGCCTTCTCAGGTTGCTCTTTGGGATACACTCTAGCCAAGCATATTTTTGTGCAGGATTTCCCGTTGTTATTTCTCCCGCACACTTGTGTGCGTTTGTTCTGCCCTTTCCTCCCCGCCGTGGTTTGAACTAGGGTGTGAGGTTCCCGAAGGATGAAGTTTTGCTTTCTCAGGGTGCAGGGCGCTATCATGTTGGTCACTCCCGCACTCTGAACACTTAATGGCTATTTTACAGTCTTTAGCCATGTGGTTAAATGAAGAACAGCACCAGTAACAAATTCTGTACTTTTTTAACAGTTCTTTGCACTCTTTCAAAGGTTTCACTTTGAAACCTTGACACTTTCTGAGTGGGTGAGGTTTCTTGTGTATTGGACACTGTCAGTCTGGATCCTCTGCTCTATAGGGAGTTGATCTTCTGTAGGTGCTGCGGGTGACACTTCCGTTTTGTGCACAGAGATGGGTTTCCTGTTGCTGCTATGCTTATTTGTTGGCCTCTCGCCCACTCAGTGGCTGATTCTGTGTATTTCATGTGTACTGAATGAGAAGCCAGGGTCATTCCTATGCCTTGCTAAATCTCGTATGAACTTTGTGAGGACATGGAAAGGTGAGTACTCTTTGTGGTCTTCTTTGTACCGTGCACCATGAGATGCCCATTTATCTTGTATATCTCATGGCAGTTTGTTTATGATGGTGTGTTGGTGTTTGAGGTAGTTGAGAGTGGATCCTTGGGCTGGTGGCAGATGACCACGCCCCCGGGGGAAGATCCCGAGAGGGGCCACCAGTCAAGCTCAGAGTACGGAGTCAGACACACACTAGTTCTTTTATTAAATAGTATGTTGAACCACCAGAGGTGGCAGTAGTGAGCTGGAAGTGCCCAGCAGGGCTGTAGTCCCTCAGGTATTGGAACAGCGATCCTGGATAACTGAGCTGTAGAGAAACTGAATATAGTGAGTAGGCAGGGTATGCAGAGTTCAGGAACAGAGCCTTGATGGTAACACTCACACAATAGTCTCTAGAAGTTATCCAGGTGTTGAAATAGGTTAGGCCCTCGAGGAGCGAGTACCTGGTTCCAGGGAAAGCTCTGAGAGAGAGAAGATAACTCACTGGTGTAGTAGGCAGTGATGACTTCCAGGCAGAAAGAGTATTCAGCAACCAGTCCGGGAACATGGGCCCTCGAGGAGCGGGTGCCGGTTCCTGACTGTGACCTGAAAAACAAAGAGAGCAAGGCCCCCGAGGAGCGGGTACCCCTGGTAAGTCTGAGGAGGCAGAGCAGCTTAGGTAGAGTAACCGAGTACCAAACCTTTGCTAACTCGATTAGTTAGCGATTTCTAAGACCTTATATATCCAGTACTGATGATGTCATCTCAGGGGGACGCCCCTGAGGTTCGCACCACTGCTGGTACATCAGTCGAGGCCACGCTGTGCGTGCACCCTTAGGCCCTTGTGAATCATGGCAGATCATAGCGTTGATCCGCTCCGGGGATGCTGGAGGAAGACGGCATAGAGACGCCGTGGCAGCCAACTTTCCACTAGAGCAAGAGGGAGTCGCCAAAGAGGTGAGGAGGGCGGAGTGGAGACGTTGAGCAGCGACAGTCATAACATGGTGTCCGTGCCTCATGCTGTGTCCAGAAGGTTGAGACCCGGATAAATGAGTTCAGCCTTAGCTGTCTCCATTTCTTGGAGGAGATCTCCCAACTCTTGTAACTTTCGGTTATCTCTACTGGATATTTCTGGAAAGTTTTCCATTTTCTCAAATAACGCATTCTCTCTGGCAACTGGGTCCCCATAATATCGTTCAAGTCTCTCCCATACCTCTTTTAGCGCTGTAAAAGGATGACATGGGTAGACGTTTTTTAATCCTTTCACATGTTTGACCGATTCACGTTTCAACCATTTAACCATCAATTTTATCTCTTCCTTTGGAGTCTATCTCATATCCTTGGAAGTCAAATTTCCAAGGATCCACCCTCAACTACCTCAAACCCCACCCTCTCAGGGTGGTCATTGAACTCGTAAAGCCCTGTGGTTATGAATTCCCGGCGGGTCATGTACCTTGCTAGGTCTTCTCTTTCTGAAGACTTGTTCTGAAAGGCAGTAGGTCTTGATGGGCAGGTGTCTTCTGGTTGCATGTCACCCTTGTTGTACATTGGCTCGGGCCGAGGTTGATCAATTGTCTCCTGTTTTGGCACAGGGTACTCAATTGGAGCCCTTCTAGAGTGTAGTTGCCTAGCTCTTTCTCGGTCCCAATCCCCATGGGACACTGGGATCCATGGTTGCACGGAAGTGTTTTCCTTGGGGCGTGTGCTTGGTGCGTGAGTTAACTGCCGTGCATCCGTGTGATTTAGAGCCGGTGGATCACTGCCATGGCATTTAGTATTCACGGCATTTTGCGTTTCAGGTCCGATTTCTTGGGTCAAGGCAACCATTTGTGAGGAGGAGCGTGTTCTCCCATGATGCGAGGGTTTCTCTGCGGGAGGCGGTGTTTTGGTGCTGACGTGTGTTGGAAGGTGAGCCGTGACATACTTAAGTGTCCGCTGAGCCATATCCTGCTGGGCCATGTAACTGAGTGGGTCTTCCCCACTGTCTTGGCCTAGGGCCGCATCGAATACCTTAGCTTCAGCTTCAAGGGATGCTGCCTCGTCTTTCTGCCACAACACGTCCAAGGCGATATCTAGTCTGAGCCTTTCCATTTTAAGGGCTGCTTCTTGTTCAACAAACTGTATGCATGTCATAGCTCAGGGGTGGGCAATTCCGGTCCTCGAGGGCCACAAACCACTCTGGTTTTCAGGATATCCCTAATGAATATGCATGAGAGAGATTTGCATGCACTCTGCCTCAGTTGTATGCAAATCTATGTCATGCATATTCATTAGGATATCCTAAAACCTCGACAGGTTTGTGGCCCTCGAGGACTGGAATTGCCCACCCCTGTCATAGCTGCTTGAGACTCTGCTTTCTTTTGGATGGCAATTGCGCTGAGATGAGAACGGTTCGAGTATCTTGACCCATGTGACCTTGCGGACCTTGTTGTATACTTAGGGGTGCGAGAGTGCTGAGAGTCGATCTCGCTTATTGAATCGCTTGCTTCTGCACTGTTAATGGTATCCATTACCATTTTCTGGCATATTTGCTCTAAATTCTGTTGGCGGCCTTTTATTTCAAGGCTTTCTGCAGTGTTAGTTTGTGTTAAGAACTCGAGATACTCTTCTATGATGAGCCGATAGGTTTGGGAACGAAGCTGCAGCTGTTCTATATGGTACTTAAGATTGGTAGGGCTTTCTGAGACCTTCTCCCTTTCCTGCTCAATGCTATGCCACTCTCTTTCTATCCTGTGTTCATGTCTCTGTCTTCTTGTCTCATATCTCTGCACAGCTTTTTCTCTGTTAGTTTAGATAATCTCTTCAAATTATTGCTTTCATCCCTTCCTTTAGCATCTTCCCCTTTTTGCTCTGTGTCATCTCTTAATTCAATGGCTTCAGTTAGCTGTTTCAAGGTGTCTTTGTCTTCCTGTATTACTGCTTCAGCCATCTCAACAGCAAACACTTCTCTCAGCCACTGAGTTAAAGGGAATGAACTTTGAATTGCTTTGGAAGCAAGGGGGCAAAGCTAGCTAACACCTCAGAAAAGTTTACCTCCGGTCTTTCTGTTCCCTGTCCCTGGAGTCAGCGGAAACCTGGTATCTATGGCAACCTTCGGCGGCAAATGTGTAACAGAGGGATGGGGGAGGGGCAGAGCAGCTTTTGCAATCACTGTCCTTTCAATCTTGATCCCCAATGCTGTGGGTGCTCGGCTTGGAATTCAGTCTTTTTTTTTTTTTTTATTAGTTCTCACTGCCCTGTCTGTAGAGTCAGCAGATCTGGTATCTATGGCAACTAATTGCTCTCTGCTTCTAGTCTGCATCACCTTGCACTTATCCACATTAAATTTCATCTGCCATTTCGATGCCCAATTTTCCATAGTTCCTTGTTCTTTTTATTCCTGTAAATTTTCATTTGCAGATCAAAATTACAGCATCGGGGATCCCGAGCTGCTCGCCATAAAACTGGCTCTCGAAAAGTGGCGCCCTTGGCTAGAGGGCATACAACACAAATTTACTGTGTTCACCGATCATAAGAATCTGGAACACTTGAGTCAAGCACAACGTCTCAATGCCCGTCAAGCTAGATGGGCCTTGTTTTTCTCTTGTTTTTTCGCCCCGCTGATAAAAATCTCCAAGCATATGCCCTATCACGATCCTTTGAGCCTGAAGACACTCCGGAAGAACCCACTCATATGATAGACCTGGCCTTCGCTGGTAGGAATTTTATCAGTCCCCAGCCATTTTGGATGCTCCAACATTTCATTCGATATTTTAAATTCAAAATTGTCCATGAAACTAGGATGCAGTCAGACTAAATATCTTAATTACTCGCCTTGTTTGCACAGGATTTGTAAATTAGCTGCTGTTTTCTAGGGAGCAAGTCTTAGAGGTGACTGCTCATCTCGACACTCTGCCCCAAATTTGTGTAGTTTTGAAGACAGCTGTAGCTTTTTCTGCAATAGGTCATGAAAACTGTACCACGATTTTCTGTGGCAGATGTTTCAAGATGATGCAGCAAGAGTTACTACATTTTGGTAGATTTTTCAAAATTCTGCAGCAACTGAGTGGCTAATTGGGTAATTTTGAATTTAAAGCTTTAGAAAAATAGTCATTTTCTGACATTTTTGTGTCCAGTTAATATATTTACAAAGTTCTCCCAGATATTTAGATAAATCTGAGTGTCTAGGGCTCCCTGGAGGGGAAGCTTAACTTCAAGACCCTTTTGGGTTGTTCAACAATTATGCTGCCTCTTAAGTCCCTTATAACAACACTGATAATTCTCAAAAGTCTATAGCAAAAGAGCATAAGAAATTGCCATACTGGGTCAGTCCGAGGGTCCATCAAGTACAGCATCCTGTTTCCAACAGTGGCCAATCCAGGTTACAAGTGCCTGGCAAGTACCCAAACATTAAACACATCCCATGCTACTAATGCCAGTAACAGCAGTGGCTATTCCTTAAGTCAACTTGATTAATAACAGTTTATGGATGACTTCTCCAGGAACTTATCCAAACCTTTTTAAACCCAGCTACACTAACTGCCGTAACCATGTCCTCCAATGAATTCCAGAGCTTAATTGTGCATTGAGTGAAAAAGAATTGTCTCCAATTTGTTTTAAATGTGCTACTTGCTAGCTTCATGGAGTGCCTCCTAATTCTTCTATTATCTGAAAGAGTAAATATTATAACAGATTCACATTTACTCATTCTAGTCCTCTCATGATTTTATAGTCCTCTATCATATCCCCCCTCAGTTGTCTCTTCTCCAAGCTGAACAGCCCTAACCTCTTTAGCCTTTTCTCATAGGGGAGCCATTCCATTCCTTTTATCATTGTGGTCGCTCTTCTCTATACTGTTTCCAGTGCAACTATGTCTTTATTGAGATGCTGTAACCAGAAATGAACACAGTATTCCAGGAGCATTCTCACCATGGATACAGAGGCATTAGGACATTCTTCGTTTTATTCATCATTCCCTTCCCAGTAATTCCTAATATTGTTTGCTTTTTTGACTGCTGCAGCACACTGAGCCGATGATTTCAATGTATTATTCACTATGATGCCTAGATCTTTTTCCTGGATGGTAACTCCTAATATGGAACCTAACATCATGTAGCTACAGCAGAGGTTATTTTTCCTTATATGCATCACCTTGCATTTGTCCACCTTAAATTTCATCTGCTATTTGGATGCTTAATCTTCCAGTCTCACAAGGTCCTCCTGCAATTTATCACCATCTGCATGTGATTTAACTACTGTGAATAATTTTGTGTCATCTGCAAATTCAATCACCTCACTTGTTGTATCCTTTTCCAGATCATTTATAAATATATTGAAAAGTCTTCAGTTGATAAAGCCTTAGTCACATTTGCCTTTCCAATTAATCAAATTTATCGCAGATTCTTTCCATTGAGTAACAGTCCAAGTCTTGAGGGAGAGATGAGTCCAGTCTTGAGGGAGTCCTAGGTCGAGTGCCAGAGGGTCATCGCTCACCAGTCCGAAGTCGTGCACCAGAGAATCACCGCTTGCCAATCCAAAGTCAGGAACCAGAGAATCACCGTAAGCCAATCCGAAGTCAGGAACCAGAGAATCACCGTAAGCCAATCCGAAGTCCCAATTACAGAATGAAAAGTTACAATTACAGAATGAAAAGTTCAGATTTTCATACCTCTTCAATAGTCTTTCTGGCAGTACCAAGTTGGCACTCTCCTCCCAGGTGTAGCACACCTGGGTCAGCAGAAACAATACTATTGAATGATTCCTTCTTAATTCCTTCTCTCTGGCTATGGATGTGAATCCATTCCTCTAAGATGATACAACTCCTTTGCAGGTCCTTTCTCTAGATATTTATTTTTATTTATTTAAAACTTTTTATTTATTTTAAAGCTTTTTATTTAAAACTTAGCAAAAATTTGAACAAAACGGTTTACAACATTATCAAAAATAATAAAAGTAAACTTTAAGAATGTTATGCTCGGGCTTGTGGACCCTTGGCCGACAAGAGGGTGGTTACCTTTCGGAGGGTCCGTAGGCTCTCTTGTCGGGTGGCGAGGCAGAACAGGAGGCGGGACCAGCTGACCCTTGGCACTGGAGGCTGAGGCGAATACAGAGGCGATGAAAAGATGGGATGAGGCGCTGTGTTCTTCACCACTGGTGGTCTGCGGTCCCCCCGGGAGGAGCCCATAGGGACCCGACCGCTGGGACTTAGGTGGACCTATGGAGGTCAGAGCAACGGTGCAAAGGCCAACTGGAACTTCGCCCTGGAAGCCCGCGGTCCCCCCAGGAGGAGCCCGTAGGGACCCGGGCCGCTGGGACTTAGGTGGGCCCTTGGAGACGGAGTCTTGAGGGAGTCCTAGGTCGAGTGCCAGAGGGTCGTCGCTCACCAGTCCGAAGTCGTGCACCAGAGAATCACCGCTTGCCAATCCAAAGTCAGGAACCAGAGAATCACCGTAAGCCAATCCGAAGTCAGGAACCAGGAAGACAAAGCAGAAGCCAAGCTTGAAGAACTCACCAAAGCAAGCAGACTGGACAAAGCTCACAGGAGACGTTGCCAAGTCAAGGAATGAGCAGAGGAAGCCTCCCTATATACTTCCTCTGCTCTGGATCATTGGAAACAGGTGAGTCTAGTTAAAGGGCCCAGGTCCCTTTAAATGCAAATGAGTTGACGGCGGCCATCTTGGATCTCATGGCGGCGGCCATCTTGATCTCCCCAGTGAAGGAGAGACGCCGCTGAGGGAAGCAGGACGGCTTCTCCTGCAGCGGGCAGCACGGGCCCGAGTCGGAGCCCTCCCCCGGGCGTTCATGGAGCTGAGAAGCAGGTAGGGGAACGCGGTCGTGGGGCGCCACGGCCGCGGAGCACAACAGTACCCCCCTCTTTAGGGCGTCTCCCTGGAGGCCTGGGTTTGGACGGGTGGTCTCGGTGGAACTGATCCAATAGACTCCGATCCAGGATGTTAGCCAGGGGCTCCCAGGAGTTCTCCTCAGGGCCGAAGCCTTCCCACGCTAACAGGTACTCCCACTTCTTTCGATGCTTCCTCACATCTAGTACCTCCCAGACCTGATAGGTGAGGTCATCTTCGGAGGCGACAGGTTGGGGAGTAGGAGGCGCGCTGGAGGGCCATGACAATACCAGAGGTTTTAGGAGGGAGACGTGGAACGTGTTGTGTATCTTGAGAGACGGAGGAAGACGGAGTTGGTAAGAGACAGAACCCACCTGTCGGATAATGGGAAACGGCCCGATGAATCGCGGGGCTAGTCGCGATGATGGCAGCTTCAACCGGATGAATTGCGTACTTAGCCAAACCTTTTGGTCCGGTTTAAAAGGCGGATAAGGTCTTCTCCGTTGGTCCGCATACCTCTTAGCCGCCTGACCGGCCTTGATCAGGGCGCGTTGTGTGGATACCCACAGGTGATGTAGCTCTTCCGCCGAGAGCTGGGCCAGCGGAGATGGCACTGTGATGGGCACGGGCAGAGGTGGTCGTGGCTGCTTTCCATACACAATTTGGAATGGAGAGGATCCCGTAGCTGCAGAGAGATGGGAGTTAAGAGCGAATTCAGCCCATGATAACAAGCTAGCCCAGTCATCTTGTTTTTCATTGACGTAGATGCGGAGGAACTGCTTCAACGTCTGGTTGGTTCGCTCCGCGAGTCCATTGGTCTGAGGGTGATAGCCCGACGTATAATCCAGGGTGACGTCGAACTTTTGACAGAGAGCCCTCCAGAACTTGGCTGTGAATTGAGGGCCTCGATCCGACAGAATACTTTGGGGTAGGCCGTGTAGCCGAAAGATATGCTGGACGAACAGCTGGGCCAGCTGTGGCGTGGATGGCAATCCTGGCAATGGCACGAAATGCGCCATTTTACTAAAACGGTCGACGACCACCCAGATCACAGTGTTGCCGCTGGATCGCGGCAGGTCCACCACGAAATCAGTTGCCACATGGGTCCAGGGTTCTGAGGGCGCCGGTAAGGGTTGAAGTAGGCCTGGAACTACACCAGGGATCCTCTTGTGGCGGGCACACGATTGGCAGGACTCCACGTACGCCCGGACGTCTTTATTCATCCGCGGCCACCAGTAATATCGTCGCAAGGTCTGTAATGTCCGGGGTGGCCGGAACAACGTGAGTCGTGAGCCCAGGCCAAGGCTTGTCTCCGCCAACATGGCGGAACTAGTGTCTTCCCGGGTGGGATGGTAGTGGTGGCCGACAACAGGATACGGGATGGCTCAATTATAAACTGCGGCTCCTCGGATTCTTCCGTAGACTCAAACACCCGTGACAGGGCGTCAGCCTTAACGTTCTTCCCAGCCGGTCTGTACCTGAGGACAAAATTGAAACGGGTAAAGAACAGGGCCCAACGGGCTTGTCGTGGGTTGAGACGCTGAGCGCGATGCAAGTATTCCAGATTCTTGTGGTCTGTGAAGACTGTGAACTGGTGTTGAGCCCCTTCCACCCATGGGCGCCACTCTTCTAAGGCCACCTTGATGGCCAGGAGCTCCTTATCGCCAATGGCGTAATTCCGCTCTGCCGGAGAGAACTGGCGGGAGAGAAAGGCACACGGACGTAGCTTATGGCCGTCGGAGGCCTGACTCAGTACGGCCCCCACTCCCTCCGAGGATGCGTCCACCTCGACAAAAAATGGCTGCTGCGGGTCCGGGTGCCTGAGGCAAGGTTGTTGCATGAATGCCTCCTTGAGGCGACAAAAGGCGGTTTCTGCTCTTGGAGGCCAATTTTTGGGGTCTGCGCCCTTTTGGGTCAGGGCAGTCATAGGAGCGACAACGGAGGCGTAGTGGGGAATGAAAGAGCGGTAATAATTGGCGAAGCCCAGAAATCTTTGAAGTGCCTTTAGTCCAGACGGCTGTGGCCATTCCCGAATGGCTTTTAGCTTTAGTGGATCCATACGGAATCCCTGGCTGGAGACTATATATCCCAGGAAGGGGAGAGACTCTTGCTCAAACTGGCACTTTTCGAGCTTCGCATATAATTTATTCTCCCTGAGGCGTTGTAACACTTGGACGACGTGTTGGCGGTGAGCCGCTAAGTCCTTGGAGAATATCAAGATGTCGTCTAAGTATACGACCACGCACTGGTACAAGAGGTCACGGAGGATCTCGTTCATGGTATTCTGAAATACGGCAGGGGCGTTACAGAGCCCGAACGGCATCACCAAATACTCATAGTGGCCATCTCGGGTATTGAAGGCCGTCTTCCATTCGTCCCCCTCCTTGATTTGAATGAGGTTGTACGCCCCTCTGAGGTCTAGCTTAGAAAAGATCCTCGCTCCCTGTAATCGGTCAAAGAGTTCAGAGATGAGAGGCAGAGGGTAACGGTCCTTGACCGTTATGGCATTCAAGCCCCGGTAGTCAATACATGGGCGAAGTGTCCCGTCCTTCTTCCCGACGAAGAAGAACCCCGCCCCTGCGGGTGACTTCGACTTCTGAATGAAGCCCTTTTCCAGGTTCTCTCTGATGTACTCATTCATGGCCTGTGTCTCAGCAGGCGAGAGGGTGTAGGTGCAGCCCCGAGGAGGCTCAGTACCAGGGAGGAGATTGATGGCGCAATCGAAGGGACGATGGGGTGGAAGTACCTCGGCCTTCTTTTTTGAGAATACATCTGCAAACAAGGCATAAGGGGCCGGCAGCTCCGGAAGGCTAGTGGAAGCCACGGGACAGGGGACGGGAACCACGGTTTGGAGGCAGTGGCCGTGGCACTTCGGCCCCCAGCGAGACAACTGCAGAGTTTTCCAGTTGAACTGAGGCTCGTGCTCCTGCAGCCAGGGAAGGCCCAAGACGATTGGGTGTATGGAGTACTCTAGAACATACAATGGCATGCGCTCCTTGTGGAGGATTCCAACCCTCAGTGGGACCGGAACTGTGGTGTGAGTCACACGTTCTGGGAGAGGTTTCCCTTGAATGGAGGAGATAACCAATGGCGCTGGGAGGCGAGCTTGTGGTAACTCCAAATGCTCCGCTAGACTCTTCATGATGAAGTTACCCCCGGCGCCGGAGTCCACCAAGGCCAAAGTGTGGAACTCGCCGCCGGCGAAGGTTAACGCAACTGGTAGCTTTAGTGGAGGTACTGGAGAAGCACGGCCCAGGATGAGACCTCCTTTTGGTCCTAGGCCCGGGCGTTTCCCGGCCGAGTCGGGCATACTGCTATCTGATGGCCCGCTGCTCCGCAGTAAAAACAGAGTCCTTCCCTTATCCGCCTGCGGCGTTCCTGTGGGGAGACTCTTCCGCGACCCAACTCCATGGGTTCCTCGGCGGACGTTCCAGGAACTTCAGAAGCATTCTTGGAAGGCGGTGAGGATCTCCTCGTCCCCTTGACTACTGGGAGGCGAAACCTCATCCGGCGATCTACTCGGTTGGCCAATTCTACCAGGCCGTCGAGGTCCTCCGGAAGTTCTTTCGCCGCTAGCTCGTTCTGAAGGCGTGAGGCTAGTCCTTCCAGAAAGATCCCGTGGAGGCAGTCGTCTCTCCAATTCAGCTCTGCGGCTAGGGTACGGAACTCCATTGCGTATTCGGCCACAGTCCGAGTACCTTGGCGCAATCGGAGTAACTCAGAGACCGCAGTGGATTTTCGGACAGGTTCATCAAACAGCTGCCGGAAGGCAGACAGGAACTGGCTCAAGCTTTCAAAGATGGGGTCCTTTCTCTCCACAGATGCGAGGCCCAGATCAGAGGCCTACGGTCGAGCAGGGACATAATGTAGCTGGTTTTGACCAAGTCATTGGGAAACTGCGCGGGGAGCAAGGAAAAACGAACCTGGCACTGGCTGAGGAAACCTCGACACAGCTTTGCATCTCCGGCGTATCGAGAGGGTGCTGGGAGTTGAGTGGGAATTCCTTGTCCCAGGTCACCCCCGGAAACCTGGACAGTGTGTGGCTGAGTAGGGCGGCCTCCTTGAGCCCCAGGCGGAGATGGCAGCGTGGGGTTCATGGGCCCTAATGCCTCAAGGTGCTGGGTCAGGCTCTGTACAGCAGAGACCAAGGCATCGAGGGTCTGTTGTTGCTCCTTCAGGCGCTGGGCCATTCCCGGAATGGCCTGGCGGGCAGATGCCTCGGCCGGGTCCATGGACTTGGCAATCTGTTATGCTCGGGCTTGTGGACCCTTGGCCGACAAGAGGGTGGTGTACCTTTCGGAGGGTCCGTAGGCTCTCTTGTCGGGTGGCGAGGCAGAACAGGAGGCGGGACCAGCTGACCCTTGGCACTGGAGGCTGAGGCAAATACAGAGGCGATGAAAAGATGGGATGAGGCGCTGTGTTCTTCACCACTGGTGGTCTGCGGTCCCCCCGGGAGGAGCCCGTAGGGACCCAACCGTTGGGACTTAGGTGGACCTATGGAGGTCAGAGCAACGGTGCAAAGGCCAACTGGAACTTCGCCCTGGAAGCCCGCGGTTCCCCCAGGAGGAGCCCATAGGGACCCGGGCCGCTGGGACTTAGGTGGGCCCTTGGAGACGGAGTCTTGAGGGAGTCCTAGGTCGAGTGCCAGAGGGTCGTCGCTCACCAGTCCGAAGTCGTGCACCAGAGAATCACCGCTTGCCAATCCAAAGTCAGGAACCAGAGAATCAACGTAAGCCAATCCGAAGTCAGGAACCAGGAAGACAAAGCAGAAGCCAAGCTCGAAGAACTCACCGAAGCAAGCAGACTGGACAAAGCTCACAGGAGACGTTGCCAAGTCAAGGAATGAGCAGAGGAAGCCTCCCTATATACTTCCTCTACTCTGGATCATTGGAAACAGGTGAGTCTAGTTAAAGGGCCCAGGTCCCTTTAAATGCAAATGAGTTGACGGCGGCCATCTTGGATCTCATGGCGGCGGCCATCTTGATCTCCCCAGTGAAGGAGAGATGCCGCTGAGGGAAGCAGGACGGCTTCTCCTGCAGTGGGCAGCATGGGCCCGAGTGCGAACCCTCCCCCGGGGCGTTCATGGAGCTGAGAGGCAGGTAGAGGAATGCGATCGTGGGGCGCCACGGCCGTGGAGCACAACAAAGAAAGAAAGTAAATAAAAACAAAAAGTAAAAAATAGAAAATAGTAATAAAGTTTGAATAAAATTACATTGGTAACATATCAATCTCAATATAACTAATGTCTATAAAATAAAATAAAAGTGACATTAGATTTAAATTTTACCTTCGTTTTCATTTTAATAAAACAAATAGCGGGTGAAAAAAGAAAGTGAAATCATACTAGCTACTACTGGCCCTAGGGTTTTCAGTCAATAAAAACACAGATAAAAAAAACTCTTAATAAAAAAGGGGAATCAATTGAGAGAAAAGGTGGAAAACTTCCTTCTCCAGTAATAAAAATATCTCCAAAACTCTGAACCAAAAATAGGGCTAAAGCATTCTGTTCCAACTCTCTTTTCCCAGGTCTCTGTGACAAAGACCCATAGGTCTTTGTCACAGAGCCCCGCGTAAGTCCGCGTAAGTCCCGGGGTTCTCCGAGGGGGGCGTGTCGGTGGCGTGTCGGGGGCGTGTCGGGGGGGGCGGGCCCGGTCGTCGCGGCGTTTTGGGGGCGTGTTGGCAGTGTTTTGGGGGCGGGTACGGGGGCGTGGCTACGGCCCGGGGCCCGGGCCGATTTCGGAGCGGCCTTGGAGGGAACGGGGGTAGGCTGCACGGCTCGGCGAGCGCCGGCTATACAAAATCGATAGCCTTGCGCGCGCCGATCCAGGTTTTTAGCAGATACGCGTGGCTCCGCGCGTATGTACTAAAATCCAGCGTACTTTTGTTTGCGCCTGGAGCGCAAACAAAAGTAGGCCTATTCGCGGAGTCTGAAAATCCGCCCCACAGAGTCCTTTTCCTAGAAAAATAATCAAAAGTGGGAACTCCATAGACAGGGCAGTCCCATAGCAGGGCAAGGAAAACACAAGTTAAGAATCCACATATTAAGATGGTGTGACTCAAGCACATACCATCTACTTCCAACCTCTACTCACTACTCTCTCTGTATCTCCCCAAAATAATTGGTTCACTCCTTCTGGTAAGAAAAGCAAGGTGGGAAAGGGTCTTAGTAATGGTACTAGGAAGGATGGGAGAAAGAAAAATAGAAGGGATCTAGGGGATAGGAAGTGAGAGGGAAACTCAGAAAAGAACAATGGAGAAGGAATCTCAAGCAGGAGGGTTAGAAGGATAAAGAATGGAGGGGTAGAGGAGGCACAGAAGGGGGAAAGGATGGGGCTCAGGAAGCAGAGAGAAAGGGAGCAAGTAGAGAAAGAGTAATGGAATTCATGAGGAAGAGGAGAAAGGGGGATCCTGGATTGGGAAAAGAGAGGGATGATTAACTTATATTTATTTATTTGTTTATTTATCGAGTTTTATATACCGTCGTTCGGTTTCGCCATCACAACGGTTTACAAAGTTTCGATGTTTAACAGAGTGCTCCAAAATTCATTCGCTTGTTAACATAGTTGTCTTAGTCATTATAAATTGTACAGGTTAAATTACGTGCTATGGATTGGTTCTGCATGTTTATATGGGCTGATAGGGAGGGAAATTGTAGCATAGAGTCATAAGGCGTTTTGGTAGGCTTTGATGAACATCCAAGTTTTTAGTTCTTTTTTGAATGTTTTTAAATTTTGTTGTGTTCTCAATTCGGTTAGGAGGAGTTCCTTAGTTTGGGGCTTCCTAGGGATATGGTTCTCTTCCGAGTTGAGGTAAGTTTGTGACGAGCAGGTGTAATTTTTAATAGACCTTTGTTAGCTGAACGGAGATTTCGTTTTGGTGAGTGGAGTTTTATGGATGCACTTAGCCAATTTGTTTGTTTTTCATATATTATTTTGTGTATTATGTATAGTATTTTGTAGTCTATCCTGTATTTTATTGGGAGCCAGTGTAGTGAAATGAGAGTTGGAGTAATGTGATCATATTTTTCGTTCCTGTGAGTATTCTGGCGGCTGTGTTTTGCAGGATTTGGAGAGGTCAGATGGTGGTGAGAGGTAAATTGAATTGCAGGGAGTTGCAGTAATCCAGGTTGAAGAAGATGAGTAATTGGAGGTCTGTTCTGAAGTCGTTGGGGGAAAGGAAAGGTTTTAGGTGTCGTAGGGTTAGGAGTTTGTGATATCCGTCTTTGATTTTTGCGGAGATGTGATTCTTGAAGGATAGTTCCTTGTCAATTATGACTTCTAAGTTGCGGGCATGGGTGACAGGAGAGATTGCTGACTTTTAATTCATTATGTTGAGTGGTGGTATGTGCGTAGGGTTATTCTTTCTATCCAGCATGATTATTTCTGCCTTATCAATGTTTAGGATAAGTCTCATGTTGGTTAGTAGTTGCTTTATTTTGGTTAGGTCATTGGCTGTTTTTTTTGTAGGTGCCATCCAGAGAGTTTTGTATTGGGATAAGTATTTGGATGTCATCAGCATATATGAAATGAGTCAGTTTAAGGTTTGAAAGGAAGTGGTATATCGGGAGAAGATAAATGTTGAAGAGTGTTGCCAATAGTGCGGAGCCTTGGGGAACTCCAGTGTCGAGGTTTATTTTCTTTGAGAGGGTGTCATTGATTGAAACCTGGTAGGTCCTTTGTGATAGATAGGATGAGAACCATTGTAGGGTTTTTTCTTTTACACCTATTTCGGAGAGACGGTCAATCAGTATTGAATGGTTTACCGTGTCGAAGGCTACTGATAGGTCTAGTAGGACTAGAAGGTAGCTGTGGCCATTGTCAAATCCTTTGAGCATGGTGTCTTTTAATGATAGGAGTAGTGATTCAGTGTTTAGTTGCTTCCTGAAGCCAAATTGCGTGGGAAGTAGAATGTTGTTCCTTTCCAGGTGGTCACTGAGTTGGGAGTGGATGATTTTTTAAATGATTTTGGCAATGAATGGTAGGTTTGATATGGGTCGGTAGTTTAGTAGGATTTCTGGATCAAGGTTGTTCTTTTTCAGTATGGGTTTGATAATTGCTGATTTTAGGCAGTTGGGGTAGTTTCCTTTTGGATATTGATGGTTCGATAGCTTTGATCATCTGTATGGGTATGCTATCGATAGGGTGCTTAGCTGGGTTCATTTTTTTTAATGATATTTTGGATTTCCAGTGATGATGCTGAATCAAAGTTGGGCCAGCTTGGTGTTTGATTGATTTGTATTTTTGGGTCTTGTGTATTGTTGTTCAGGTTGTTGTTTATGAGGTTTTTGATTTTTTCATTAAAGAAGTCTGCAAAGTCGTTGCTTGAGAGCTTGGAGGTTGGTGATATCTGGTCATTGGAGGATTTGGTTAGGCAATGTACTATGTTGAAGAGAATTCTTGGGTTGTGTTGGAATATGTTTATTTTTTTTTTGAGTAGAAGTCTTTTTTGTGTTGTGGATAAGTTTTTTATAGTAAGCTAAGTGTGATCGGTAGGTGTTCAATAGCGTAGTTGTTTTGTTGTTCCTCCAGGTTTTTTCTTTTTTTCGGAGCTCGCGTTTGGCTCGCGATGTTTTCGTTGTACCATTGGTTCTGGTGTTTTGGGTTTTTTAAACTAGAACAAAGGGGAAAGCCGACAGTCGCTCAGCAGCGCATGGTTCGGAGAGAGGTATCTTCAAAGGATACTAATGATGCATTAGAATTAGGGCATCCCGACAGTGAGGTTCCAATAATAAGAAAAGTAGTCCAAGTGCCTGTAACTACAAAATCACCTGAGCTAAAAATTTCTAACTTATCCCTATCAATTAAAAAGCAGAATGAAAATGCAAATAAAAAACAAACTTTGAAATGTTTGTATGCTAATGCCAGAAGTCTAAGAAGTAAAATGGGAGAATTAGAATGTATAGCAGTGAATGATGACATAGACGTAATTGGCATCTCAGAGACATGGTGGAAGGAGGACAACCAATGGGACAGTGCTATACCGGGGTACAAATTATATCGCAATGACAGAAGAGAACCCGGGAGGCGGTGTGGCGCTTTATGTCTGGGAAGCCATAGAGTCCAACAGGATAAACATCCTGCATGAAACTAAATGCACAATTGAGTCTTTATGGGTAGAAATCCCATGTGTGTCGGGGAAGGAGTATACTACCATTCATCTGGTCAAGATGGTGAGACTGACAGTGAAATGCTAAAAGAAATTAGGGAAGCTAACCAAATTGGTAGTGCAGTAATAATGGGAGACTTCAATTACCAAAATCAACAGAAGCCAACCTTGCACATAAGCAAGTACTCACATACACATGGTGCAGGACAAAACATATAGTTCCATTGAAACTTCAAATGTATTTTTTATTATAGCGTCAAGTATTCAAAGGTGAGGCAACTCCATTCCAGGTAATCAAGTGAAACAACAATTAAAGTCCCCCGACACGGTTCGTGTTTCGAGTAAGCTGCATCAGGAGGGACCACGGCGAATGTTTAATCTTCAGTGTTGACAGCAGGAGCGCCAATTCAATTACCCCAATATTGACTGGGTAAATATATCATCGGGACACGCTAGAGAGATAAAGTTCCGGGATGGAATAAATGATAGCTTTATGGAGCAAATGGTTCAGGAACCGACAAGAGACGGAGCAATTTTAGATCTAATTCTCAGTGGAGCACAGGATTTAAGAACATAAGAACATAAGAAATTGCCATGCTGGGTCAGACCATGGGTCCATCAAGCCCAGCATCCTGTTTTCAACAGAGGCCAAAACCAGGCCACAAGAACCTGGCAATTACCCAAACACTAAGAAAAACCCATGCTACTGATGCAATTAATAGCAGTGGCTATTCCCTAAGTAAAATTAATTAATAGCCATTAATGGACTTCTCCAAGAACTTTCTCCGATTAGTCTTAAATGTGCTACTTGCTAACTTCATGGAATGCCCCCTAGTCCTTCTATTAATCGAAAGTGTAAATATAACCGAGTCACATCTACACGTTCAAGACCTCTCATGATCTTAAAGACCTCTATCATACCCCCCTCAGCCGTCTCTTCTCGAAGCTGAACAGCCCTAACCTCTTCAGCCTTTTCTCATAGGGGAGCTGTTCCATCCCCTTTATCATTTTGGTTGCCCTTCTCTGTACCTTCTCCATCGCAACTATATCTTTTTTGATATGCGGCGACCAGAATTGTACACAGTATTCAAGGTGCGGTTTCACCATGTAGCGATACAGAGGCATTATGACATTTTCCGTTCTATTAACCATACCCTTCCTAATAATTCTTAACATTCTATTTGCTTTTTTGACTGCTGCAGCACACCAAGTCGACAATTTTAAAGTATTATCCACTTTGATGCCTAGATCTTTTTCCTGGGTGGTAGCTCCTAATATGGAACCTAACATTGTGTAACTACAGCAAGGGTTATTTTTCCCTATATGCAACACCTTGCACTTGTCCACATTAAATTTCATCTGCCATTTGGATGCCCAATCTTCCAGTCTTACAAGGTCCTCCTGTAATGTATCACAGTCTGCTTGTGATTTAACTACTCTGAATAATTTTGTATCATCTGCAAATTTGATAACCTCACTCGTCGTATTCCTTTCCAGATCATTTATATATATATTGAAAAGCACCGGTCCAAGTACAGATCCCTGAGGCACTCCACTGTTTACCCTTTTCCACTGAGAAAATTGACCATTTAATCCTACTCTCTGTTTTCTGTCTTTTAACCAGTTTGTAATCCACAAAGGACATCGCCTCCTATCCCATGACATTTTATTTTTCGTAGAAGCCTCTCATGAGGGACTTTGTCAAACGCCTTCTGAAAATCCAAATACACCACATCTACCAGTTCACCTTTATCCACATGTTTATTAACCCCTTCAAAAAAATGAAGCAGAATTGGGTAAATCCATGTTGACTGTGTCCCATTAAATCATGTCTTTCTATATGCTCTATGATTTTGATCTTGAGAATAGTTTCCACTATTTTTCCCGGCACTGAAGTCAGGCTCACTGGTCTATAGTTACCCGGATCGCCCCTGGAGCCTTTTTTAAATATTGGGGTTACATTGGCCACCCTCCAGTCTTCAGGTACAATGGATGATTTTAATGATAGGTTACAAATTTTAACTAATAGATCAGAAATTTCATTTTTGAGTTCCTTCAGTACCCTAGGATGCATACCATCTGGTCCAGGTGATTTGCTACTCTTTAGTTTGTCAATCTGGCCTACTACATCTTTCAGGTTCACCATGATTTGGTTCAGTCCATCTGAATCATTACCCATGATAACCTTCTCCAGTACAGGTACCTCCCCAACATCCTCTTTGGTAAACACCAAACCAAAGAAATCATTTAATCTTTCCGCGATGGCCTTATCTTCTCTAAGTGCCCCTTTAACGCCTCGATCATCTAACGGTCCAACTGACTCCCTCACAGGCTTTCAGCTTCGGATATATTTTAAAAAGTTTTTACTGTGAGTTTTTGCTTCTACGGCCAACTTCTTTTCAAATTCTCTCTTAGCCTGTCCATTAAAAGCAAACATAGTTCATATGCCTATATGTAAAAAATCACCAAAGCTAATGATTTCTGAATTATCCCAAACAACTGAAAAGCAGGTTGTTAAAACAAGCAAAAACCACACTTTGAAATGTCTATATGCCAATGCCAGAAGTCTAAGTAGATTGTGATAAATTGCAAGAAGACCTTGGGAGACTGGAAAATTGGGCATCAAAATGGCATATGAAATTTAATGTGGATAAATGCAAGGTGATGCATAAAGGGAAAAAGAACCCATGCTATAGTTACACAATGTTAGGTTCCATATTAGGTACTACAACCTAAGAAAGAGATCTAGGCGTCATAGTGGAAAACACATTGAAATCGTCAATTCAGTGTGCTGCGGCAGTCAAAAAAGCAAATAGAATGTTGGGAATTATTAGAAAGGGAATGGTGAATAAAACAGAAAATGTCATAATGCCTCTGTATCGCTCCATGGTGAGATCGCACCTTGAATACTGAGTACAATTCTGGTCGCCGAATCTCAAAAAAGATATAATTGCGATGGAGAAGGTACAGAGAAGGGCTACCAAAATGATAAGGGGAATGGAACAGCTCCCCTATGAGGAAAGACTAAAGAGGTTAAGACTTTTCAGCTTGGAGAAGAGACTGCTGAGGGGGGATATGATAGAGGTGTTTAAAATCATGAGAGGTCTAGAATGGGTAGATGTGACTCGGTTATTTACTCTTTCGGACTAGGGGGCACTCCATGAAGTTAGCGTGTGGCACATTTAAAACTAATCGGAGAAAGTTCTTTTTCACTCAGCGCATAATTAAACTCTGGAATTTGTTGCCAGGGGATGAGGTTAGTGCAGCAGTTAGTATAGCTGTGTTTAAAAAATGATTGGATAAGTTGTTGGAGGAGAAGTCCATTACCTGCTATTAATTGAGTTGACTTAGAAAATAGCCACTGCTATTACTAGCAACGGTAACATGGAATAGACTTAGATTTTTGGGTACTTGCCAGGTTCTTATGGCCTGGATTGGCCACTGTTGGAAACAGGATGCTGAGCTTGATGGACCCTTGGTCTGACCCATTATGGCATGTTCTTATGTTCTTATGTATTGTTTTCTTTATTATGCGGTTAATCTTGTCTGCTATTGTTTTAGTGATGTTGAGCCTGGATGAGGTGGCGTTTTCAGCGTTAGTTAGGTCTATGTTTGTTAGTTCTGTTTGTAGATTATCTTGAAGTGTCTCTATGTTGAAGGGTGGCTGGTAGGAGAAGGATCTAGGTGGGCTTTTTTCTGTTGTAAGTTTACGGTTGGAAGACAGGTTGGCATAGATTAGAGCGTGGTCCGATCATGGGATATTAGTGATATTTGTGTGGTAATTAGCCCATATGTCAGTATTGATGAAGACAAGGTCTAGTGTGTGTGACCTGCTTTGTGTGTTGGGCCTTTGATTATTTGACTTAGACCTAGGGTTGATAGGGCATCTGTTATTGTGTTACATGTGGGGGAGTGGGGGATTGTGTCAGCGTGTATGTTAAAGTCTCCTAAGATGATGATGGGTTTGTTGATAGTTAGTTTTGACAGGAAGAATTCTATTACTGGTGAGCAGTTCCGATCAAGTAAGTTGGGGGGACAGTATATCAGACAGATTTGTAGCAGACGTGAGTCTAATAGTGCAATTTCCAGTGGTGGCTGAGTGTTGGATGGGAGTAGTTTCATCTGTAGGGTTTTTTTTATGGTTAGCATCAGACCTCCTCCTTTCTTTTTTGGTCAGGGGATTGAAAACGTTCTGTAGATGTTGTTATTGATTTGGTTGAGTAAGACTAAGTTGGTGTTTTTTATCCACGTATCCATGATGGCTATGAAATCTGGTTTGTGGTCGTCGAGTAGGTCGGAGATGACGGGTATTTTCTTTACTATGGATTGTGCGTTGAATAAATAGTGCTATGTAACTGCTGTAGGTCTTAGTGTTGATGTGAGTGATGTTTGATTGTTGTTACTTACAATATTTCTTTGTTTTTTTTCTTGTTTCCTTTTGTGGGTTATCGGTGCTTTGGTCATTTCTGTGGGACTTGATGTGGATGTAGTCAGGGGGTTGATTGTTTGCCATTTCTTGTGGAGTGTTGCAGCTGATTTTCTGGGTTTGGGGACTGTACTACAGTTTGCACGAAGGGGTGCACAAAGGGGAGTGCCCCTTTGTCTCGCTCCTTCGGCTCGCAATGCCTGGTGAATGCGCCTCTCTTACAGGTGGGTCCGGCGCGATTGGGTGATGTCACCAGTGGGGGCGGGCCTCCCGGCCGAGGGTGCAGTGCTGCTCCATTATTCTTCGGGGCTCCCTCTGCCCCTTCGGGTTCCTGCCTTCGCCATGGGTGCTGGGCACCTGCTTGAGCCAGCCTAGATGGACACCGCGGCTGGAGGTGATCCTTTCTTTCACATGTCCCCATTCACAGCCCCTCACTCTCTTTCTGCATCCCCTCACTCATGCCAAAGCCCTTCTGATCTCTTTTGTTCTTCACACACACCCAACCAATCACCCCATTCTTTCTCTATAGCCCCTCTGATTCCCTCACTCACTTCCCACTGATCTTCTGATCCCCTCACTCTCTCTACTCCCTATTATCCCTCCACTCATAGCCCACGCCTCACTCTTATTCATTTACTACAGTATCTATGAATGCCTTACCCCCAAACCCTTCACTCACCTTCCTCCTCCATATCCCCTCTAAACACCTCATTTACTCTCTTTTTTTTCTCTGGTTTTATCTTGCCTTTCACCTTAGTTATGTCTTACTTATTCTGTTATACAAAAAGTGTCCCGATTTCAAAAAGTGTAACAGCAAGCAATTTCTTAAAAAGGACACTTAGTTACAGAAATTATAATTTCAAAGCACAAGTCGTTTCTTACAGTACATTCTAAATTATTTCATGATGGACCTTCATAGCACTGGAGCGGATACTTTGTCATTTCAACATTTTCTCTGCTTTTTTGTCATAGATAATCATCGGTCCCGTTAGAAACATTTTTTCTTGTTTTTCAATTGGAATGCTCATAAACTACAAAAAAGAAACGCGTACATCCCATCTTAATGCTTGTGATTCTGTGCCTGTTGAGAACCCCGGCCATGGGCAGCCACGGCCAGGTCCCTCCTTACCTGCTGCTCCTCTCCGCTTCTCGCCGCTGCCTGCTTCACGCGGCTCCGGGCTGCAGCGGGGCCTTCCCACGGTGTTCTCCCCATGAGGGAAATGCCACCGACTTCCTGGTCCAGGTTCCGCCCCTTAGGCGTGCACACGCGCACCGGGCCAGAATTTAAAGGGGCCATGGCGGGAAACCTTGGTTCGGCCCCCGAGGATGATGTCAGATGCCCAGGCAGACATCAGGTTGACTCTCCGAGTAACTAGTTGCTGTCCCTGCTTACTCCAGTTCCTGTATTCCTGACTCCATGATCCTGTTCCAGCTCCAGTCCTGCCTCCGTGATCCTGCTCCTGCTCTGCTCCTGCTTCCGAGTTCCTGGTCCAGCTCCTGCTCCTGCTTCAGCTTGATTCTCTGGTTTTGATTTTGGCTTGGCTTCTGGTACTCTCTATCTGCTGCCTGTCCTAACCTTTGGCTCATCCTCCGGCTTTGCTAGTCTTCAGCCTGCCATGACCTCAGCCTGGTCATCCGTCTTGCACTGCTGCCATCTGCCTTGACCTCTGGACCATCTCCGTCTCTCCACCGCTTCTGCCTGCCTTGACCTGGACTGTTGACTGGATTTTTCGTTGCCAGGAGACCCTCGCCTAAGTCCTGCTGGCCCTGGCACCCAAGGGCTCAACCTGTGGGGAACGAGGGCTGGTATAGGTGAAGGTCCTGTCCGGTCAGCTGGTCCAGTTCCGCCTTCCGGCTACGAGTCCCGCTGTAGGTCTTCCTCCAGCGGATCCATCCAGCACTCTAGCCGGTCCAAGGGTCCACGTCCATAATAGTTTGCCAAGGCCATGGGCCCGGTGTTGTGCTCCGCGGCCGTGGCGCCCGACGACCGCGTTCCCCTACCTGAGTCTCAGGCCATGAAAGCCCCGGGGGAGGGCTCCGACTCGGGCCCGTGCTGCCCGCTGCAGGGGAAGCCTCCTGCTTCCCTCAGCGGCATCTCTCCTTCTCCACCGGGGAAATCCAAGATGGCCACCGTCAACTCATTTGCATTTAAAGGGACCTGGTCCCTTTAACTAGACTCACCTGCTTCCAATGATCCAGAGCAGAGGAAGTATATAGGGAGACTTCCTCTGCTCATTCCTTGACTTGGCAACGTCTCTTGCGAGTGTTGTTTGAGTCTGCTTGCCTCGGTGAGTTCCTGCTTCTTGCTCCTGTTACGTGTTGGTGTTTCTGGTTCCTGACTTCGGATTGGCTTACGGTGATTCTTTGGTTCCTGACTTCGGATTGGCTTACGGTGATTCTCTGGTTCCTGACCTTGGACTGGTGAGCGACGACCCTCTGGCACTCGACCTAGGACTCCTCCAGGACTCCGTCTCCAAGGGCCCACCTAAGTCCCAGCGGCCCGGGTCCCTACGGGCTCCTCCTGGGGGGACCGCGGGCTTCCAGGGCGAAGCTCCAGTTGGCCTTTGCACCATTGCTCTGACCTCCCTAGGTCCACCTAAGCCCCAGCGGTCGGGTCCCTACGGGCTCCTCTTGGGGGGACCGCAGACCACCAGTGGTGAAGACTCAGCGCCTCATCTCGTCTCTGCATCGCCTCCATATTCGTCTCAGCCTCCAGTGCCAAGGGTCAGCTGGTCCCGCCTTCTGTTCTGCCTCGCCACCCGACAAGAGAACCTACGGACCCTCCGAAAGGTATACCATCCTCTCGTCGGCCAAGGGTCCACAAGCCTGAGCATAACAGATTGCCAAGTCCATGGACCCGGCGGAGGTATCCGCCCACCAGGCCATTCCGGGAATGGCCCAGCGCCTGCTGGAGCAGCAGAAGACCCTGGACGCCCTGGTTTCCTCAGTGCAGAGCCTGAACCAGCGTTTTGACGCTTTGGCTCCTATGAACCCTACGCTGCCTTCTCCACCGATGGCTTCTGCGGGCCGGCCGGTAGTTCGCATACCCGCACCGCCACGGTTCTCCGGGGAACCTCGGGCCTACAGGGGTTTTATGAACCAGTGCAATATGCACTTCCGCCTGCAGGCCACTCTCTTCCCAGATGACGCCACCAAGACGACCTTTATCCTGGCTCTTCTAGGAGGAAAGGCCCTAGAATGGGCTTCCCCCCTCTGGGAACGGGATGACCCCGTTCTAAGGAACCTCGGGGAGTTTTGGGAGTTGTTCCGAATTAACTTCGGTGATCCGGCTCAAGAAGTTTCAGCAGGTCCGAGCCTACTGCAGTTACGTCAAGGCTCGAGGACATTGGCGGAGTACGCCATCGACTTTTGGGCCCTCTCCTCGGAGCTCGGCTGGGACTCAGACTGCCTCCGCACCATTTTTTACCAGGGGCTGAGCCCCCGAATTAAGGACGAGCTCGCGGGACGTGAGATACCGAGCTCCTTGAATGCCTTGATCGAATTGGCTGGTCGCATAGATCGACGCCACCAGGAGCGCCGCCAAGAGGCCCAGACCACATCTAAAGCTGCAACTCCCGCCAGACGTCCTCAACATTCGCCCTCACCCAAGGATAGGTTAGAGAACCCTCGGCCACCAACCGACGAACCCATGGAGTTGGGTCGCGGGAAAGTCTCTCCGCAAGAGCGTCAACGGCGAATCAGGAAGGGGCTCTGTTTCTACTGTGGTGCAGCGGGCCATCGGATTGCTGCCTGCCCGACACGTGCGGAAAACTCTCGGGCCTAGGACCTGAAGGAGGTCTCTTCCTGGGCCGTACCACTCCTGCACCTCCACTAACTCTGCCAGTGGTATTAACTGCGGCGGATGGAGAGTTCCACACGCTGGCCTTGGTGGATTCCGGTGCCGGCGGGAATTTTATCATGAAAGGCCTGGTTGAACATTTAAAGATTTCTCAAGTTCCGCTGTCCCGTCCCTTGGTCATCTCCTCCATCCAAGGGAAGCCTCTCCCGGAAAGGGTGACGCACGCCACTATTCCTGTCCAGCTGAGGGCCGGGGTCCTGCATCAGGAACAGATGTCATTTTATGTCCTGGAGTACTCTATCCATTCCATTGTCTTAGGACTCCCGTGGCTCCAGGAGCACGAGCCCCAGTTCGATTGGAAGACCTTGCAGCTGGCTCGCTGGGGGCCGAATTGCCACGGCAATTGCCTCCCAGCTGTGGCTCCAGGGCCCTGCCCGATCGCCGCCATCAATCTCCCAGGTCTGCCAGCTCCATATGTCTCGTACGCAGACGTGTTTTCTAAACAGAAGGCTGAAGTACTTCCTCCTCATCGATCGTTCGATTGTGCCATCAATCTCCTCCCTGGCACTGAGCCTCCTCAGGGACGCACCTACGCCCTCTCTCCTGCAGAGACGCAGGCTATGAATGAATATATCAGAGAGAACCTGGAGAGGGGCTTCATTCGGAAGTCAAAGTCCCCCGCAGGGGCTGGATTCTTCTTCGTCGGGAAGAAGGATGGTACGCTTCGCCCTTGCATCGACTACAGGGGCCTGAATGCCATAACGATCAAGGACCGTTACCCCCTGCCTCTCATCTCTGAGCTATTCGACCGGCTACAAGGTGCGAGGATCTTCTCCAAACTGGATCTCCGAGGGGCCTACAACCTCATTCGTATTAAGGAAGGTTACGAATGGAAGACAGCCTTCAATACCCGTGACGGCCACTATGAGTACTTGGTGATGCCGTTCGGGCTCTGTAATGCCCCCGCAGTATTTCAGAATACTATGAACGAGATACTCCGCGACCTTCTGTACCAATGCGTGGTAGTTTATTTGGATGATATCCTGATTTTTTCCGATACCTTGGCCGCTCACTGGAGGCACGTCGTTCAAGTGTTACAACGCCTCAGAGAACATAAGCTGTATGCAAAGCTCGAAAAGTGCCAGTTTGAGCAGGAGTCTCTTCCCTTCCTGGGATATATAGTCTCCAGTCAGGGATTCCGCATGGATCCGCAGAAGCTAAGTGCCATTCGGAAATGGCCACAGCCGTCCGGGCTCAAGGCACTCCAAAGATTTTTAGGCTTTGCCAACTATTACCGCTCTTTCATCCCTCACTACGCGTCAATTGTTGCCCCGATGACAGCCCTGACCCGGAAAGGCGCGGATCCCAAAAAATGGCCTCCGGCAGCAGAGGTCGCCTTTTGTCGTCTCAAGGAGGCATTCCTGCAGCAACCATGTCTTCGACACCCAAATCCGCAACGACCCTTCTTTATAGAGGTGGACGCATCCTCAGAGGGTATAGGGGCTGTCCTGAGCCAAACCTCCGAGGGCCATAAGCTGCATCCGTGTGCCTTCCTCTCCCGCCAGTTCTCGCCTGCCGAGCGGAATTATGCCATCGGCGACAAGGAGCTCTTGGCCATCAAGGTGGCCTTGGAGGAATGGCACCCATGGCTGGAAGGGGCTCCGCACCAGTTTACGGTCTTCACGGACCATAAGAACTTAGAATACTTGCACCGGGCACAACGGCTCAACCCACGACAAGCCCGGTGGGCCCTGTTCTTCACCCGTTTTAATTTCGTTCTCCGGTACCGTCCGGCTGGGAAGAACATCAAGGCTGATGCCCTATCTCGAGTATTTGATTCAACAGAAGGTTCTGTGGAACCTCAGTACATTATTGAGCCATCCCGCATCCTCCTGTCGGCTACCTCCATCATTCCACCTGGGAAAACTCTGGTTCCGCCACGTTTACGGAAACAAGTGCTGGCATGGGCTCATGATTCCCGCTGCTCCGGCCACCCAGGGCAATCCCGCACATTGCAGACTCTGCGCCGATATTACTGGTGGCCAAAGGTAAATAAGGATGTCCGGGCCTATGTGGAGTCCTGCCAGACCTGTGCCCGCCACAAGAGAATCTTCGGGTCCACCCCAGGCTTACTTCAACCATTACCGGCGCCTTCTGAACCGTGGAGCTACGTGGCGACGGACTTCGTGGTGGACCTGCCACTATCCAATGGCAACACGGTAATTTGGGTGGTAGTCGATCGTTTTAGCAAGATGGCGCACTTCATACCTTTGCCAGGATTGCCATCAGCACCCCAGCTGGCCCAGCTGTTCGTCCAGCACGTCTTCAGGCTTCACGGCCTACCTAAAGGCATCTTGTCTGATCGAGGGCCTCAATTTACGGCCAAATTCTGGAGGGCTCTCTGCCAGAAGTTCGACGTCACGCTAGATTATACATCCGGCTACCATCCACAAACTAACGGTCTCGCAGAGAGAACCAACCAGACCTTGAAGCAATTTCTTCGGTTATATGTTAACGAAAAACAAGATGACTGGGCTAGCCTGTTACCCTGGGCCGAATTCGCACTGAATTCTCTTATCTCTGCTGCTACGGGGGCCTTCCCCTTTCAGATAGTGTATGGGAAACAGCCACGGCCGCCATTGCCGGTTCCCATCACGGTTGCATCTCCGACAGCTCAACTCTCTGCCGATGAACTGCATCGGCTGTGGATATCCACACAACGCGCCCTGGTCAGGGCAGGCCAGGCAGCTAAGAGTTATGCTGACTGGCACAGAAGACCGTACCCGCCTCTCAAGCCAGGCCAGAAGGTTTGGTTGAGCACGCAGTTCATCCGCTTGAAGCTGCCATCATTGCGATTGGCCCCTCGATTTATTGGACCGTTTCCCATCATTAGGCAGGTGGGAGCAGTCTCGTATCAACTTCGTCTTCCCCCTTCGCTCAAGATTCACAACACATTCCACGTCTCCCTACTGAAGCCTCTGGTATTATCATGGCCTTCCAGCACGCCTCCGACTCCACAGCCTGTTGCCTCTGAAGATGACCTCACGTATCAAGTCCGAGAGGTCCTAGATGTAAGGAAACACAGGAAGAAATGGGAATACCTGTTAGCATGGGAAGGCTTCGGCCCCGAGGAGAACTCCTGGGAGCCTCTGGCTAACATCCTGGATCGGAATCTATTGGACCAGTTCCACCGAGACCACCCGTCTAAACCCAGACCTCCAGGGAGACGCCCTAAAGAGGGGGGTACTGTTGTGCTCCGCGGCCGTGGCGCCCCACGACCGCGTTCCCCTACCTGAGTCTCAGGCCATGAAAGCCCCGGGGGAGGGCTCCGACTCGGGCCCGTGCTGCCCGCTGCAGGGGAAGCCTCCTGCTTCTCTCAGCGGCGTCTCTCCTTCTCCACCGGGGAAATCCAAGATGGCCGCCGTCAACTCATTTGCATTTAAAGGGACCTGGTCCCTTTAACTAGACTCACCTGCTTCCAATGATCCAGAGCAGAGGAAGTATATAGGGAGGCTTCCTCTGCTCATTCCTTGACTTGGCAACGTCTCTTGCGAGTGGTGTTTGAGTCTGCTTGCCTCGGTGAGTTCCTGCTTCTTGCTCCTGTTACGTGTTGGTGTTTCTGGTTCCTGACTTCGGATTGGCTTACAGTGATTCTCTGGTTCCTGACTTCGGATTGGCTTATGGTGATTCTCTGGTTCCTGATCTTGGACTGGTGAGAGACGACCCTCTGGCACTCGACCTAGGACTCCTCCAGGACTCTGTCTCCAAGGGCCCACCTAAGTCCCAGCGGCCCGGGTCCCTACGGGCTCCTCCTGGGGGGACCGCGGGCTTCCAGGGTGAAGCTCCAGTTGGCCTTTGCACCATTGCTCTGACCTCCCTAGGTCCACCTAAGCCCCAGCGGTCGGGTCCCTACGGGCTCCTCTCGGGGAGACCGCAGACCACCAGTGGTGAAGACTCAGCGCCTCATCTCGTCTCTGCATCGCCTCCGTATTCATCTCAGCCTCCAGTGCCAAGGGTCAGCTGGTCCCGCCTCCTGTTCTGCCTCGCCACCCGACAAGAGAACCTGCGGACCCTCCGAAAGGTATACCATCCTCTTGTCGGCCAAGGGTCCACAAGCCTGAGCATAACACCCGGCAGACATCTCTGGCCTCCAGGCTATCCCAGGCATGGCCCTGCGCCTGCAGCAGCAGCACTGCCTAGATGTTTTTTTTTTTTTTTTTTGTAAATTTGTTTTTATTCAGCCAAAGAACATAACTTCACAGGTACACAGAATCATGAACAAGTACAGTCATATATGAAAATTCTGTGCTAACAAAGCTGGCTCCCCAGTTATGGTAATCAGTACCCCGTGGGCTACAGCAAGAAAGAAAGAAAAAACAAACTATCAGGAGTACAAATAGAATCACACAGAATACAAGAAGATGCGTGTAACAGAAAGCACGAAAGGCTACATGCCCATGTAGAGACCAACCTTGGCGTTTTCCAAGCCCCCCTCCCCCCATTCCCTCCCCCCCATTACCCCCCCCTCCCCCCCCCCAACCCCTAAGGAAAATCACCACAGTCGTGAGAGGCTCTTCCAGCCTACTTCGCCAGCCTTGCTTGGTAAGGTGCCCATACTTCACGAAATCTATGAACTCGATCATGCTTGAGCGCAGTTAGGTAACCCATCTGATATATCCTGTCTAAACGTGAATGAAGGTGCTTCATAGTAGGAGCATCAGCATTTTTCCAACGAAACGCAAGTTCGCTCCGTGCAGCGACGTATATTTGTAATAGAAGCAATTTATGCTTATCACTAAGTGTGCTATCTACCAGGCTTAAGAGACAACCTTTGGGATCTGGTTGCACGTCGACTCCTAGAATCTCTCTTGCATACCCTGTAATCATTGCCCAGAAAACCTGTATCTTGGGACAGGTCCACCACATATGATAAAATGTGCCCCGCTCTCCACATTGCCGCCAACAGGCATCACTAATCTGGGGATTCATGCGGTGTAAGCGTTCCGGTGGCAAATACCATCTATAAAGTAATTTATAGCTATTTTCCTTAATGAGCGCGGAAATGGAGCTCCGGCCCGTAATCATATGACATTGGTCCCATTCCGAGTCTTGAAGTGTTTGACCCAAATCAGATTCCCAGTGTAATTGGTAAGATACTTTAGCCTTCTCCCCACTATTAATGAGTGTATATAGCCGAGAAATCGGTTTAGAGATGGGCCCCCGCTTATCACAAAAGGACTCAAATAGGGATTTGCCCTTGGAAAGCTCCCCAGGTGCCCCTTCCGATCGGAGGAAATGAATAATTTGCTGATAGGTATACCAGTCCCCCGGCGTTCCCGCATATGTATCCTGGAGCTCAGCCACGCTCAGCATAGTGGACCCCCTGAAGAATTGCCCTGCCTTAGTGAGACCTAGGTGGTGCCATCTCTGCGAGAAAGCCGAATCAAGGCCTGGAGGAAAACCAGGATGACCCAAAATAGATGTTAAGTGGTAAATCCGTTTAGACCCCGCCATCCTATCCCTCCATTGAACCCATAGTCGCAGAACGGCCTTTGTGAAGGGCGTTAGAGAAGGAACGATAGCTTTCCTTAAGTCTCTACTCCAAACCCGAGAGGCAAGTGGAATATCTCCAGAGACTGCTTGCTCTATAGTAACCCACTGTTTAGGAGTATCCATTGCATGCCAATTCACTATTACCCCTAATATTATGGCAACATAGTACCAACATAGATTAGGAACATTGAGGCCCCCCCGCATACGATCTCGGTATAAAATAGAACGGGACACCCTCGGAGGTTTGCGTTTCCAGATAAAGCGAAACAGCTTTCTTTGCCAGATCTGCATAGCCCCATCCGGCACCGCCACAGGCAGCGTTTGGAACACATAACAAAGTCTGGGTAAAATATTCATTTTAATGGCAGCTATCCTGCCAAACCAAGATAGATCGGATCTGTCCCACCTGTCCATATCTTGTTGAATCTGAGACCACAATGGCTCATAATTGAGGCCATAAAGCCCGTCAAGGTGGGACCCCAGTTTGACCCCCAAATATTTTATGGAATCCCTAGCACATCGAAAAGGCAAGGCTTTCCCCAAATTCTCAAATTGGGCCTTTGGTATGGAAACATTTAACAATTCCGACTTTTCAGCATTAATCTTGAAGCCAGATAGTCTTCCAAACGCCCTGAGTTCCTCTAAAAGAAAGGGCAGGGAAGTTTCAGGCTTAGTAATAGTAAATAATAGATCATCGGCAAAAAGCGAGATCTTGTAATCTGCGTCACGGATCGATACCCCGTGTATGGCAGGGAGTCTCCGTATTTTCTCTGCCAGGGGTTCTAACGAAAGGGCGAACAACAAGGGAGATAGAGGGCAGCCTTGGCGAGTACCCCGTTTGACTGCCCCATTGATTTTGATCCGAGCTTGAGGGCTGCCATATAGCTTTTGAACCCAGGTGATAAAAAATTCCCCAATTCCCATAGCTTCCAGAACCTTAAATAAAAACGGCCAATGCACCCGGTCGAACGCCTTTTCGGCATCCACCGTAAGCAAAAGCATGGGAATGTCCTTGTTCTGCGCCCACCACATTAGTTCAACCACCCTCCTCACGTTATCCGAGGCAAGTCTGCCTGGAATAAAGCCGGACTGATCCGTTGCTACCAACCAAGGAGCTACTCTGCCTAAACGGACAGCCAATGCCCTCGCCATCACTTTCAGATCGATGTTGATGAGGGAAATCGGCCGGTATGACCCGCACAGTGTGTGATCCCTGCCCGGCTTAGCCAGCACCGTGATCCCCGCAGTGTTAGATTCCTTAGAGAAAGTGCCCTGTGATCTGGTATCATTAAACATCGCCACTAACGGCAGAGTCAACTCTGCACTAAAAACTTTATAGAATTTTCCCGTAAATCCATCCAGACCAGGAGATTTCCCCAGTTTAAGATCCTTGATGATAAGAGACACCTCCCCCTCCCTCAATTCCGCATTAAGCATATCCCTCTGGGCTTGGGAAAGCACCGGCAGGTTAATATCCCTCAGATATTGGCTGATCTCCTCAGGCGTGCATAGCGTTTCTTCCTCATAAAGTTTCTGATAAAACTTATTAAAGCATGCCCCAATATCCCTCTGCGAATACAAATACTGACCCAGCTCCCCCTTAATCTTTGTGATTTGGGATTGCGCTACTTTTTCTTTTAGTTTACGGGCCAGACACCGCCCGGCCTTATTGCCCCACTCATAATGGTGCTGTTTCAATAATTGAAGCTGATAGGCTATCTGGTCCCCCTCCAAGCCCTGCAGTGTTTGCCGGGCTACCACAAGGTGCCGAAAAGTATCAGGATCTAGTGTCCGCTTATGCCTTAGCTCTAATTTGGCCACTCTCTCCATCAGATGAAGGCGTTCCCGGGCCCTCTCCTTCTTTACATGGGTTGCTCGTGCTATACAGAGACCCCGGACGTACACCTTTAAACTATCCCAAACTACCCCGGGTGACACTTCACCATTCTCATTGATAACCAGAAACTCAGCAATCTGTGTCCTAAGCTGTGTCACAAACTCCTTGTCATCCAGCAACCTATCATTTAGTCGCCAGAACCTAGCGCCCGCCTGGGGGGCTCTGGATTGGAACGTGAGCCAAACTGGGGCATGGTCCGACCAGGTAATAGTACCCACTTCCGCATCCAGGACCGTCTCCACCAAATTTTTATCTATTAGGAAGAAGTCGATTCTGGAATAAGATTTGTGGGGAGAAGAAAAGAACGTATAGTTCCGTACAGTGGGATTGCGCAGTCGCCAAACATCAATTAGCCCACGATCCTCTATCAAGTGTTTAAGTGCTTTCCGTGCTGCTTTCCCCCCAATGCCTCCACTGTGTGTATTGTCGAGATAGGGATATCGCGTAATGTTGAAATCCCCCCCCCCCACAAGGAGTCGACCTTCCACCCACTCGCTAATGACGGTCGAAAGTTTGGCATAAAACCCAGATTGTTCCACATTTGGGGCATACACATTAAGGAAGGTATACAGTTCCTCGTTAATTTTAGCTTTTACCAAAATATATCTTCCCTCCACATCCCGGATCTCGGATTTGACATCCACTACCAAGGAGCTCGCAAACAATATCCCCACCCCAGTATACTTGTGTTGGACAGTGGCCGCTGCGTGAGAGACCTGTGGGTACCCTTTGGAGACCAGTAAACGCTCGTACCGCTTCCTGAGATGGGTATCCTGACAGAAAACAATGTCCGCCTGATGATGGGCCATATCTCGCACAAACAGCTGCCTTTTGGTATATGTATTAAGGCCCTTGACATTAAGGGAAAGTAACTTTATAGGCCTCATATTGAAGTAAGGACGCTGGGTGTTAACCAGCCTTGAGCACCAGCAGTACATCGGCGGAAACGCTCAGCAAAAACTATGCACTGTGTGAACCCTCTCACTTCCTGTGGGAAAATGCCAGCCCCTGTGAAAATCCCATCCCCACTTCCCGCCCTAGCCCCCCCTTCCCTCCCCTCCCCACCCAACTGCCAGCCACTCTGCCTCGAGTGGTGTGTCACCATAGGAGACCGGACGTCACCACATGACCCAAACGTGGTCCCCCCTCCTCCCTCAAATAGCCAGAAATAGCAGAGCGCCCCCTGCCAGAGCCAATAATGCAAGAGAACCAATACTTTAACAATAAAATTAACTCCTATTGCAAGAGTTTTACCTCCCAAAGGGCCTTTATAAACCCATGCCCCTTGGAGGCAACATTAAACTTTCTCAGACACTGTGCACCAGAAATTAGCCTGTTGTGCAAACAAACCAGAGTAAATCACAGTCCTGTACAGTCTCAGCCGGGCTCCTCCAGGCCTGAGGGTTCTCCGGATCTGCGACGCAATCTTCTTCCACCATTGTCCACTCTCTTCCACCTGGGTCTCTCACTACTTCGGGAATCACTCCCACGGGCATGATTACTAGATCCGTCCGAGTCCACAGCCGGTAAGCCGGCAGCCCGCAAGATGTCTTCAGCCTCCATAACCCGCTGCACACGGGACTGTACTCCATTGATTGTAAAATGGAGGCCGAAAGGAAAGAGCCATCGATACCTGATGTTCTGGGAGCGAAGAATATTGATGACATCTCTGAATGCACGCCTTTTCCTAATAGTAGAGATCGCTAAGTCCTGGAACACCTCAATTTTACATTCCTTCCAAGTGATAGTGCCCATGTCCCGTGCTGCTCTTGCCACCGCCTCTTTAACCAGAAAGCTATGAAAGCAGGCAATAATATCCCGGGTCTGTTTATTCTTGGGATTGCCAAAAGCTCTATGTGCTCTCTCTAGCACCACTTCCCGTGGCTTCTCTTTGGCACTCCCCGGATCCAGCAAATAAGCACAGATATCTTGCACCACCTGCGAGTAGTCTGTAAAGGCCTCACCTTCCGGAACCCCACGAAATCGTAGATTCACTCTCCGCGTTCTGTTCTCCAAATCCTCTACGTGAGCTTGCAGCTCTTCATGAGAGTCTCGGAGCTGCCCCAGCTCCTCTCGGGCCGACTCCAGCTCAGTTTGCACTTCTTGCAGCCCAGTTTCCGTGGCGTCTGCCCGCTGCTCAAGGTCCCGGACGTCCCGTTTGGTGCTCTCAATCATGTCGCCTAATTCCTGGCGAAAACGGGCCATATCTCCCCTCAGTTCCTGAAACCAGGTCCTAAATTCGTTCCGGGTAGGTACCTCCGTGCCCGGCAGTGCTGGAGCAGGCTCCGATTCCTCTGCAAGCTCCGGGACCGGCGCCATTTTGTCTTCCTCCCCGAGTGCCGCTATAGTGCTCGCCGCCGCGAACGAGAAGCGATTTAGATCGGGCTTTTTTCTGGGAGTTGCCATCGTTAGAGCTGTGGGGCCCCGGTTCGGTCAAATTCTGGGGCCGCAAGCCCAATGGTGCCGCGATGCAGGAGGATTAGCGTCGGAGGAGGGGGGAGCCGAGGTCTTATGCGGCCATCTTAGCTGGTGACGTCACCCGTCCTGCCTAGATGTTTTAGTGGCTACCGTTAAGAGGTTAGCCAACCACCTGGACGCTACTCCTCCAGCTGCAACTCCATCTCCGGCTTCCGTTTCTGCTGTAGGACCTGCTGCATCTCTACACTTGCCTGCACCACCACGCTATGCAGGGGATCTGAAACAGTGATGTGGCTTCTTGAATCACTGTTTTATGCGGTTCACCCTACAGCCTGCGCAGTTCCCGTTGGACCAGATTAAGACAACATACTTATTGTCTCTTTTGGATGGTCGAGCCCTAGCCTGGACTTCACCACTATGGAAGCGAGGCGACCCCTTGCTTGGGGATATGCAGCAGTTTGTTCACACCTTTAAGCTTGTTTTCGATGAGCCAGGCCAGCAATCTGCTGCTGCTACAGAACTCCTTCATCTTCGTCAGTGGCACAGCCTCTGGTTGACTATGCAGCTGAGTTTCATACCCTGGTGTTGGAGCTGGGTTGGCTGGAGGACAGCTTAAGAAGTATTTACCTAGAGGGTTTGTCTCCACGAATAAAAGACGAACTCGCTGCTCAGGATCTCCCAGAGAACCTTGAGACTTTAATTGACTTCACAGGGTGGATCGACCGCTGGCTTCAGCAACGAGCCCGAGAAGTCAAGTCTGCTCGGAGACCGGTCCCACTACTCCCTCCTTCTCTTATCCGCTTGCTCCCTCTCCTGAACCTCAGGCCAACCAAGAGGAAGAACCCATGCAGCTCGGTCGCAGCCCACTTACTCCAGAGGAGAGGAAGCGCTGCCGTTCACTAGGCCTCTGCCTTTACTGTAGAGGCATGGGTCACTTGCTGGCCCAATGCAGCGAGCGGCCGGAAAACTCCCGAGCCTAGGCGCCACTGGGGAGCTGACCCTAGGCTGCGTGAACCCTGCTCCCCAATGCACCAACCCAGTATCCCTTGAATATCCTGATGGGATGTTTTCTACCTTGGCCTTTATTGACTCTGGGGCGGGAGGAAACTTTATCCTTGCTGACCTAGTGCAACAGCTGTGGCTTCCGGTACTGCCTCACACAGCGCCCTTACGGTTATCTTTCATCCACGGTACCCTGCTCCCAGGCTGTGTCTCGGCCACAACAGTTCCGGTGAACCTCCACACCGGGGTTCTTCATTAAGAGGAGATCTCTTTTTTTGTCCTGGGGAAGGCAATCCACCCCATTGTCTTGGGCCTACCCTGGCTCCAGAAGCACTCACCAATCATTGTGGGACACCCTTCAAATTGCTGTCTGGAGCCCAACTTGCTTCTCTTCATGTCTGCCAGCATTACCTCAGCCGTGCATCCCTCTGCCCATCACTCCACTGTCACTGCCACCACAGTACTCAGAGTACATGGACGTCTTTTCTAAGGAGAAGGCCGAACTCCTCCCGGAATATTGCCCCTTTGATTGTTCCATTGATTTGCTACCGGGCGCCATGCCTCCCTGAGGACGTGTCTACCCTCTGTCCTTTCCAGAGACACAAGCAATGTCCCACTATATCTAGGAGAGTTTGGATCATGGCTTTATCCGACCCTCGACCTCACCAGTGGGAGCCGGCTTCTTTTTCATCGCTAACAAGGATGGCTCTCTCAGACCCTGCATAGATTATCGTGGTCTCAATGCCATCACCCGCCGGGACAGATATCCACTTCCACTATCCCGGAACTCTTAGATCGCCTACAAGGGGCTAAGGTCTTTACCAAGCTCAACCTTCGTGGTGCCTACAACCTGGTACGAATCCGGCCAGGTGATGTATGGAAAACTGCATTCAATACTCGTGATGGGCATTACAAGTATCTTGTCATGCCCTTCGGGTTATGTAATGCCCCAGTGGTTTTTCAAAATCTTATGAATGAGGTCCTCCATGATATGCTTCACTCATCGGTAATCGTCTATCTCAACAACGTTCTTATATACTCCAAAGACCTCACTACTCATTGACAGCAAGTGAAGCAAGTACTACAATGACTCCGAGACAACCGCTTGTTCGCCAATTTGGAGAAATGTCTGTTTGAACAAGAATCTCTCCCGTTCTTGGGAAAGATTGTATCCTACACAGGATTTCACATGGACCCCGAGAAAGTATCAGCCATCAAAGACTGGCCTCGTCCAGTAGGGACCAAGGCTCTTCAGTGCTTTCTCAGATTTGCGAATTTCTACTGACAGTTCATACACCACTATTCGCAAAAGGTAGCTCCACTCATTGCCCTCACTAAAAAGGAAGTGAATGCCAAGGATTAGCCACCAGCGGCACTTCAGGCCTTTGAAGAACTAAAACAAGCTTTTCTCTTGGACTCTTGCCTACATCACCCAGATCCCCTTTTGTTGTGGACGTAGACACTTTGGACCTAGCAGTGGGAGCAGTCCTCAGTCAAATTTCTAACAAAGGCACGTTACTCTCTTGCTCCTACTTCTCTCGGAAGTTCTCTGCTGCCGAGAGAAATTACGGCATAGGAGATAAAGAACTCCTAGCCATAAAATTGGCCTTTGAAGAGTGGCGTCAGTGGCTGGAGGGAGCCTAGCATCCAATTGTGGTATATATGGACCACAAAAACTGGGAATATCTATGTTGAGCCCAATGCCTTAATCCCAGACAAGCTAGTTGGTCCTTGTTTTCTAGCCGCTTCAATTTCTCCTTACGGTACCGACCAGCATCAAAGAATCTTCGTGCAGATGCGCTCTCCCATACCACTGAGACAGAGGATACACCCATTTCACCACAGTACATCCTAGATCCAGCTAAGGTCATTGTTGCTGCCTCTGAAGTTGTCCCCGCTGGCAAGACGTTGTGCTCATCCGCTTGTGAAAGAAACTCCTCTCCTGGGCACATGATTTCCTAACAGTGGGCATCCGGGCAGGGCCCGAACCTTAGAATTTTTAATGCGTTACTACTGGTAGCCACACGTCAATCAAGACATCTGGGCATATGTCAGTTCCTGCCCCAACTGTGCTAGTTGGGGCAGGAACGTGGGAACCTGCCTCCAAAATCCTGGATAAATCTCTCCTCCGTCAACCATCCTCCGTCGACCATCCTCCGTCGACCATCCCAGTAAGCTAAGATCCCCAGGGAGGAGGCGAAAGAGGGAGGGTACTGTTGAGCACCCCGGCCATCCCCCCTCACCTGCTGCTCCTCTCCGCTTCTCGCCGCTGCCTGCTTCACGCGGCTCCAGGCCACGGCAGGGCCTTCCTGTGGCATTCTCTCCATGAAGGAGACGCCGCCGACTTCCTGGTCCAGGCTCTGCCCCTTAGGCGCGCACGCACTGGGCTGGAATTTAAAGGGGCCATGGCGGGAAACCTAGGCCTGGCTCCTGAAGATGACTTCAGATGCCCGGGCTATTTAAGCCCAGCTTGGATCTGTCTTCTCTGCCTTGGCAACAGATCAACTCTCCGAGTAACTAGTTGCTGTCCCTGCGTACTCCAGTTTCTGTGTTCTTGACTCCGTGATCCTGTTCCAGCTCCGTTCCTGCCTCCGTGATCCTGCTCCTGCTCCACTCCGGCTCCCGAGTTCCTGGTCCAACTCCTGCTCCTGCTTGATTCTCTGGTTTTGACTTCGGCTTGGCTTCTGGTACTCTCTGTCTGCTGCCTGTCCTGACCTTTGGCTCATCCTCCGGCTTCGCTAGTCTTCAGCCTGCCCCGACCTCTGGCCTGGTCATCCGCTTGCACCGCTGCCACGACCTCTGGACCATCTCCTTCTCTTCAACACCTTGATACATCCAGATCAAACTGGATTTGTCCCTGGGAGACTTGCTGCCGATAATGTGAGAAGAGTGGTGAATCTCATATGGTGGGTGCAGGAAGCAAAAATCCCTACAGTGCTTCTCACTGTCGATGCTGAAAAGGCCTTCGACATGGTCCATTGGGAGTATTTATTTGCAGTGCTAGATAAGTTAGGCCTATGGGGTAATTTCTCAAAATGGATCCGACAACTATATCGAAATCCGAGTGCGTGTATTAAAGTTAATGGGAGATTTTTGAGAGCCTTTCCGATAGAACGTGGTACCATACAGGGGTGCCCTTTGTCTCCGCTCCTTTTTGCTTTATATTTGGAACCTTTGGCAGCATTCATTCGGGAATCCGGGGTAATCCAGGGGGTCAGAGTGGGACAACATGAATACAAACTCTCCATGCTTGCAGATGACATTCTGTTTACTATTGCACATCCTGACAAGTCCCTTTCACCAATGGTTGAGGAACTTACCAGGTTTGGAGAAGTCTCTGGTTATCAACTAAATGCAGACAAGTCCGAGCTTTTAAAAATCACAGTTGCAGGGAAACAATTTAGTGCATTAAAGGAGAAATATCCTTTTAAAGTAGTTCAGAAATGTCTGAAATACTTGGGGGTCAAGGTGGGCCCTAGACTGGAGGATTTATTCCAGTTGAATTATGAAGGGGTTTGGACAAAAATTTTAAATGACTTGCAAGTCTGGGAAAGGAAAGGACTCTCTTGGCTGGGTGGGATATCTACAGTCAAGATGAACATATTGTCTAGAATTAATTATCTGTTCCAGACCTTGCCCATAGAGATCCCTACAGACTATCTCAAATAATGGCAGCGGAAATTATTTCGCTTCATTTGGAGGCAGAGACCACCTAGAGTTAGTGGCAAGGTGCTATATCTCCTAAAACCCGGGGTGGCCTTGGTGTGCTATGTCTTTTGTGGTACTATGTGGCAGCCCAACTAAAAACAAAAGGGCACACAAAAGGGGAATGTAAGCAATGGCACACAAAAGGGGAATGTAAGCGATGGGTATAACTGGAAAAGGATTTATTAAAGGGTACCTCACCAGCATCCTTGGTGTGGTTGCCACGTGGAGCTCGTTGTCTCCCAGACATGATCCCACCTACCGTTTGACTTACCTTGAAAATCTGGGATAGTTGGAAAACAGGTATAGTGGGAGATAGAGACTACTTTTACAGCACTCCAATATTTTTTAATGCTTCCTTTAGCCCTGGACGATCAAGAGTTGTGGCACGTAGATGGGAGGAAAGTGGGTGTTCTCGTCTAGGGCATCTCCTACAGGAGGGTAAGGTGCGGGATTATCTTGAACTAGCAAGTCAATATGGAATACCTTTCTCTGATTAGTACTTTTATACACAGCTTCGTTATTTTATGTCTCAAAATAAGGTGAAACGTGGGTAAATCTTTGAAGGATTTTGTGATAAGGCAGACCTTATTATGAAGGTTATCTCTAGAGTATATATGCTTCTGAATGGTGACTTGCGGGAAAAGCCATCCCACATAAAGAATTGGGAGAAAGATATTCCAGAATTACTCAATCCTCAGCGCTGGACGCATAATTTTTATATGATCAAGCAGTGCTCTATTTCTACTTCGCTTGTAGAGCATGGCTATAAGATGCTTTACCGCTGGCACCTTACTCCAGCTAAGCTGTACAAATTCTACCCAACAGCTGATAATATGTGCTGGAGAAAGTGTAGTGGGATGGGTACATATTTTCATGTGTGGTGGACCTGCCCCAAGATGGTTTTATATTGGGAATGGTGGGGCAGCTGTTGCGACCGTCGCTGCCCTATGTCTTCACTCCGCCCTCTTTACCTCTGCGGTGGCTCGCTCCAGATCTGAAGGATGGCTGGCTGCCGCGGCATCTCCCTGCCGTCTCTCTCCGGCGTCCCCAGACAGGCTCGATGCTGCAGATCTGCCATGTTGCCTGAAGCCTAGGGCGTGTGCGCGTGCTCAGAGTGAAGTACCAGCAAGGGCGCGAACCTTAGGGGTGTCCCCCTGAGATGACATCATCCACTTCCGATATTTAAAGGTCTCTGATCTATCCGTTTTTCTTGGTTTAGGCTCATGAGGTTATTACAGATTAATCGTATATGTGCCTATTTTCTGCCCATTCAGGGGAACCCTGATTTTACTCCTGGATCACACTCAGCTATGTTTCAAGGGTGGGGCTCCAAGGGGATTCATTTACTAGGTCATGTGCTATCGCCAGAGGGTCAGATATTACCCTTCTCGGAACTTCGGGAGATTTATGCCCTTTCTGCTAAGGAAGTCTTCCCCTATTTACAGTTACAACATTATGTTAGGTCCCTTCCCTCCACTGCTAGACAGGCCTCTCATTTCTGATCCCTAGATAATATTTTTTCCTTCGAACACGACAAAATACCTTCGCTATCGCAGTATTACAAACTTCTTAAACAATTGATGGTCCTGGATACCTGCACTGTTCTAGTTGACAGATGGAACAGTGATGGGGTCTTCACGGTTACGATGACTATACTTAAAGCTTGTTTTAAACGAGTACCCCAAATCTTGGTGAATTCTTATTTCAGAGAAATGCAGTATAAATTCTTGCTTCAGAGCTTTGTCTCGGCACAAGGGGCATTCCATCTAAGAATATGATGAATTCTTGCGGGACCTGCTGTACAAGAACGTTGTGGTCTACCTGGATGACATATTAATATTCTCCCAGGATTTGGACACCCTTATTGCAGATGTCAAGCAAGTACTCCACCGTCTCCGTGAACACCGGCTGTATGCCAAACTCTCCAAGTGTGAATTTCATAAAGACTCTGTGCCTTTTCTAGACTACATAGTGTCAAAAGAAAGCTTTCAAATGGACTCTCACAAACTTGAAAGTATCAAGAATTGGTCCCGACCTATCAGTTTGAAGGCTTTAAGGAGATTTCTGGGGGTTACCAACTATTATCGAAGCTTTATTAAAAACTTAACCGTACCCTTGACGGCAATGACTCGCAAGGGTGCCAATGCTTCAAAATGGTCAGCAGAGGCCATTTCCGCGTTCGAGAAATTGAAGACCGTCTTCTCCACAGAACCATGCTTGCAGCATCCAGACCCAAACAAGCCCTTCATAGTTGAAGTTGATGCTTCAGATGTAGGGGTAGGGCCTTTGTTGAGCCAAGCGGGAGACTCAAAAACCTTACGACCCTGTTCATTCTTCTCCCGAAGATTTTCTCCAGCCGAGAAGAACTACGGGATCGGCGACAAGGAGCTCCTGGCAATAAAACTTGCATTCGAGGAGTGGCGGCCTTGGCTTGAAGGCACTCAACATCAAATAACCGTCTTCACGGATTGTAAGAACCTTGAGTATCTCCGCCACGCACAACGTTTGAATTTTGTGTTTAAGTTCCGACCTGGAGATCGAAACACCAGAGCAGATGCTCTGTCACGTTCGTTTCACTCAGAAGATGTGCCTGATGAACCACAGCACATAATAGACCCGAAGAAGATACCCTTGGCATCCAGCCAGTCTGTTTCTGCTGGCGATGCCATCAACTCTCATCCAGCAACATCTACTGGAGAATCACCAATTGAAGTGGTTTCTGGACGTTCCCTATCACTGCCATTTCCACTGAATCCCTCAGTGACGTCCACAGCATCTCAATCCATTGCTGCTGATATCTACAAACAAAATTCTTCCAAGACTCAAGATCCACCTGTCATCAATGCAGAAGACGACTTAGAGATTAAGATTAAAGAGATTCTGGATGTTCGTATAAGAAGCAAGACTTTTTTTTTTTTATTTTTTTAATTTATTGTTTATTAAATTTTCTTAAACATTTTACAATGAATAAAGAAAAGGAAAATTTTGAGTTACATTCATATTATCAACATACGTATGTACTTTACAAAAAGAAAAAGTTATACATGTACTCCTAAATAAAGTCCACATTAAGGGAGGCATTTAGCAATTTGACAAAAGAAATTTTTCATTCAAGCATGAAATAATGTGGAGTAATTTATCTATTACAACCAGGATCTTTAATCTGTTGTGATAACATCTCGTCCTTCTTTATCAATTAGGAAAGTTTCTAGGTGTGTAGGCTCAAGGAATACAAATTTATTTTTATTAAACATTACTATACATCGACAAGGAAACTTGAGAAAATATGTGGCTCCAAGGGCCACTACTCTCTCTTTTAAAGCAAGAAACATTTTTCTTCTCATCTGAGTGTTCCTAGAGACATCAGGAAAGACCTGAATGGTCTGCCCACAAAACTTAAATACCTTATTTCTAAAGTACTTTTGTAGGACTAAATTTTTCTCCTGCGCCAATCCAAAAGCAACAATCAATGTTGCTCTGGTTTGTATATCATCCACAGACGCCTCTAGAAAAGATGTTAAATTAGGGCTCTGTACCGATAACATATCTATTCCCCCCTCCGGTGCCACAATAGCTCTTTTTTGATTAGAAAGATAATAAATCTTAGAAATTAACAGATCTTTGGTTATTCCCAAAATTTCTCTAATGTATTTCTTAAACAGTTCTTCTGCTGACAAAAGTCTTGTAATTGGAAAATTCAGGAGACGCAAGTTCTTAGCTCTCAAATTATTTTCTAAATTTTCCATTTGTTTATAAATAATCATAGAATCTTTCATAAATGTGGCCCCAGCACTTTGAAGAGATGAAATTTGGGATATTGAGGTAACGTTTGTAGCTTCCAACACTTCAATTCGTTTACCTTGTTCCTCAACCACCTTCTTAACATTTGTAAGGTTAATAGTGGACTGAGCTATGGATTGGGATAATTTTCCCTCCATGTTTTTCACAACCCTCCAAACATCCAGCAGAGTAATATTTTCAGGTTCTGATGTTAAACCCTGGTCTCTTTCCCCTAGGGTCTCTCCTTCTTCCACTATTTCTCCTGTCATATTTTCTGCTGGTGCACTTGATATTATTGTCTCTGTTAAGCGTGGATTAGCTTGAAGCATGCTAATCCCATCGCTTCCTAGAGATTCATTTGGAGCTGGTTCTTGGGCAGGGCTGGCTGATGCACCCGATGATGATGACATATCAAACTCTGTCTCCTTAGAGAGTGAACTCACCCTTCTCACATGCGAGTCCATGGGTCCTCTCACTTCTTTTGGTACCGGTGTGGAGGCTACGATCTTCAATTTTCGCTTTTTCCCCATCTCTAACTCAGGAACTGAGACAAAAAAAAAAATCGCCCAGGGGCGCGCCCCTTTGGCGCGCGGCTTAGGCGCGCCGGCGGCTGCGCGCCGCTGGTCGCAGTTTTTAATCGAGCAGCCCTTCACTTCCGGTTTCCCAAAAAAGGAAGGGGGCGGGGTTCTCAACAGCTGGTCTCTCAGTCCTCTCACCCGGATGCCGAACGGCGCGTTGTCTCCACGGTAGGCCTCCAGAAGCAAGACTTTTGAATACCTTCTGATATGGGAGGGTTTTGGCCCCGACATAATCTCTTGGGAGCCTCAGACCAATATCTTGGACAAAGAGATGCTTCGTCAGTTTCACCTCATGCATCCTTCTAAACCTAAGCCTGGTACCCAAAGAGGAGATCACCCTTTGAAGGAGGTACTGTTGTGACCGTTGCTGCCCGACGTCTTCACTCCGCCCTCTTTACCTCTGTGGCGACTCCCTCCAGGTCTGAAGAATGGCTGGCTGCTGTGGCGTCTCCCTGCCATCTCTCTCCGGCGTCCCCGGACCAGCTCGACGCTGCAGATCCGCCATGTTGTCTGAAGCATAGGGCGCGTGCATGCGCGCACGCTCCGAGTAAAGTACCAGCAAGGGCGCGCACCTCAGGGGCGTCCCCTGAGATGATGTCATCCGTTTCTGATATTTAAAGGTCTCTGATATTGCTGACAAACCGAGTTAGCAACGGGTTAGGACAAGGTTTACTCAGGTTTCCCTGCCTAAGCTACTCTGCCTCCTCGGACTTACCAGAGGTACCCGCTCCTCGGGGGCCTCGCTCTCTCTTTGCTTTTCAGGTTACAGACAGGAACCGGTACTTGCTCCTCGAGGGCCCTCGTTCCTGACTATCTGCTGATTCTCTTCTGCCTGGAAGCCATCACTGTCTACATCATTGTGAGTTACCATCGCTCTCTCAGAGCTTTCCCTGGAACCAGGTACTTGCTCCTCAAGGGCCTATCCTTTCCAGCTCCTGAGCTCCCTGAGACCAAAAGGGGCACTCCCCTTTGTGCACCCCTTCGTGCAATCCTTTGTGCTATGCTTATTTTAATTCCCTTAAGTTTTCCTTTGTTAATTAACCTTTTTCATAGTGTTTAGTAATCCTTTGTTTATTAAATATGTTCAATGTATTTGACTTAGGAAACCTATTTTCCTGCATACTCTGTTTTTAATGTAAACCGGTATGATTTGTATCTGATACAAGAATGTCGGTATATAAAAATGCAAAATAAAATAAATAAATAAATAAATATGTGAGTGTTGTCATCTAAGTTCTGTTCATGAACGCTGCATACCCTGCCTATTCACTGTCTACAGTTTCTCAACAGCTCAGCCATCCAGGGATCGCTGTTCCAGTATCTGAGGGACTTCAGCCCTGCCGGGCACTTCAGCTCACTACTGCCACCTCTGGTGGTTTCAAGACCTGTTTAATAAAAGAACTAGTGTGTGTCTGTCTCCATACTCTAAGCCTAGCCGGTGGTCCCTCTCGGGATCTTCCCCCAGGGGCGTGGTCATCTGCCACCGGCCCAAGGTTCCACCCAATATCTCCAGCAGTCTATAAAAACAGATTGCTACTCCACCTACGGAATACATCAGATTGTTACTCCTATCTGATTGCTCCTCCCATCAGCATAGTGGATTATGACAGCAGCTTATATTTGATATGGCGAAAATTCAGGTGCCTAGGGATCCTCTTTTATTTTTACTCTACATTTACCCAAAGGAGATAATACCTTCTGACTTTCTTTTTTTTTTTTTCAATTTATTCTTTATTAGATTTTCAAAAAAGCTTAACAACAAAATCTTGCATTGTACATGCATAAATCAAGTAAATTGAATATAACAGCAATAATTCACCAATATATAGAAAAACAAAATTTTCATACATAAAAAACACTGCTGTATTCAAACCTTATAACATGGGGGCCAATTAAAGAAACATCTTACATTCCCAATAATAATTTATCAAGAAAGCAGGAGCACTAACTATTATTTTTATGTTTGGCCCAACGTTGGTGATGTTTCGTTCTCTAACTTTGCTTGAGTTTTATCAGTCAAAAAATTCTCCAAATGTGAAGGTTGTGAAAAAATATATTTTTTCCCCTGATAATTAATACAGCATTTGCTGGGGTACTTTAAAAAAAAGGTAGCCCCCAGCTCCAATACTGCATTTGTTAGGGCTAAAAACTGCCTCCTCCTAACCTGAGTTGGTTTGGAGACATCAGGAAAAATAAAAACCTTCTGTCCGCAAAAGTGTATATCTTTATTCTTAAAGAATTTTTCCATAATCTTCTCCTTATCTCTCTCTAAAGCAAAGGAAACAAACATGGTTGTCCTCTTAGTTATTAAATCTATTGATTCCTCCAAGAAGGTAGATACACCTGGAGAGTTTTCTACTTTTCTCCCTGGTGCAGTATCTAATTGGCGTGGGAAGTAATACATTTTCGAAATAGCTGGAACCTCTTCACATACTAAAATTTCTCTTACATATTTCGAAAACATCTCTAATGGTGAGAGTAATCTAGTAATAGGGAAGTTCACAATGCGGAGGTTTTTTATTCGCATAAAAAAGTTTTCCATATTTGCATGCAATATAACATTATCTACCGTATGTAAATCTTCCATTTTCTTAACATTATCTACTTCTATAGATAAATTAGACATAGTTGTTTCATTCCCATTTAACTTCTTCCCCTGTTCCTGTATTAAGATCTTATTACGATTTACAATTGCTCCAAGAGATATATTCATCTTTTGCATGTTAGAGTCCAATTTTATCATCATCCTCCATATATCCCCCAATGTCACATTGTTTGTGTCAACGGTATCCAACCTTGCACTCTCAATGTTAAGTACTGGAGGATCCTCATCCATACCCTGTCTGTCTAGCTCAGACTGGGAAGTCCCTGCAACATTCAGCGATTGAGAAATATTATCCAAATCACTTACTCTTGCTTGATCTTGCAAATTAGATTCTCCTCCTGATTTTCCGGGTGGGGGTTGTAGAGGTGTTGGGCCTGTGCCGGGACTCAGCGAGGCCTCAAAAGAGTCTCTAATGCAGTCCCTTTGTGGCGAAATCCTACACACGTGGGCGTCCATCGGTCTGAGTCCATGTAAGGCTGGAGATGAGGTGACAAATTTCGCCTTCCTTTTACGCCCCATAAAAGGTCTAATAAATCTCAAAAACGATCCAAGCCGATCAAAGTCAATCTAAGTCGCGCATGCCCCTTGGACGTGCGCGGCTTAGACAGTACGTCGGCGGCTACGGTGCGCTGCTGTCCCGCGGGCTTTTCAGCTCGCGGTCTCCAGCCGATGACGTCAGGGGGCAGGAGTCTCACAGGTGCAGGCGATCTCAAAACCTCACCGCTCCACTGTGCCGGGTAGGTCAGGTCGGCTCCTTCCTTTCTCACAGGTCAGGCCCCGAACTCCACTCTGTCCCATGGGCTTTTCAGCTCGCGATCTCCGGCCGATGACGTCAGGGGGCAGGAGTCCCACAGGTGCAGGCGATCTCAACTCCTCACCGCTCCACTGTGCCGGGTAGGTCAGGTCGGCTCCTTCCTTCCTCACAGGTCAGGCCCCGAACTCCACTTTGTCCCACGGGCTTTTCAGCTCGTGGTCTCCGGCCGATACCTTCTGACTTTCATTTGATTGTGCAGATATTATTAGCAGCACAAGCAGAGGTTGCCTGTAGCTGGAAGCAACCTGAGGCACCAACAAAGCAGAAGATTAACCAGAGGTTGGCAAACATATATTATTTAGAAAAACTAACAGCTATTCGACACAAACAGCTAGATAGGTTTACGAAACAATGGCAGTGTTATATAATTCTGGCAGGAGCAGAGGTTGAAGGCAGAGACTGATGTTCAGCCTTCCCTGAATGGTTAGCATAACAGTTGTCTGTCTTAGCTTTCGATATAACAGACTGTTTTCTGTTTTTCTTCTGCTTCTCTGTTCTTTGTGGCATAAGAGCTTGAATTGGGAATAGGGGGGGGGGGGGGGATCTAAGGGGATGGTGGGGGGAGGTGGGATACTCTGGGGGGGGGGGGGGGTATCAAACATGTATGGGATACTATAGAGCTACACAGGATGGGCCAGCTTGATGTGATGGTTGATGTAACATTGTGCATATTATCCTGTTGTATTGTTTGCGGGCCGTATATCCTAGATTTGATGTTCAATCCCTTGAAAACATTAAATAATAAAAAAAAAAGGATACAATTCCATACTAATAATGTATACAAAAATTCATTAATTATTTGCAATGGAGGTTCTGAGTTTGAAGTATTTTCAATTACCTCAATTTAAGGCCTTGCACATCTGTATTTATAATGCTGTAATTATAATGCTTTAATTGCTCTTGCCTTTGGTTCCCGTTTTCCTGTGCTTGGTGAAACTTGAAAAAAACCATATGAATAGCCTTTCGATTATTCCAAAATGTAGTGTCTACAGGATTCCCAGAAGCGGCATGCACACTGGCTAGAATAAGACAATGTGCAAATTCAGTTTCTTGCAAAATATTTGCTTGCACTCCATTGAACTTACTTGCCATATTTGTCCCACTGTCTTAGCCTTGCCCTCTTGCACTTTTTCATTCATTTCCATCCATTAATAACTTAATTCAGAATCTCTGATACTAATCCACTGCCCACTTTGTCATGTGAGTGGATGAAATCAATGAAAAACTCTTCTATGAAAACCTTTTCTAAACTTTTGGCAGATCTTTATTGTTTTGGCTAGTTATAAATATATTTAGTACATTTACTATAATTTTGCTAGAATTCACAGGGGCCACATGCACCAACATCTTAGGAGCGTGCTGAGCTGGGTAGCTTGCTGGGAGCTAAGCACGTGCGTGTTGCACAAAACTCCTCTTGGTCCTGGTTCACTAAGCTTTTCTCCCATAGCATGTTAGAAAATTCTTAGTGAAACATGCCCCATAAATCCAGTGCACATTGAGTAGTTGGTTTTATGTGGCTGTCAGATAAAGATGCAGAAATATGATAAAAATCTTTTTTTTTAAAGTAAACAGTAGAACACAACTTGCTTACTACATAATGTTGTTCCATAAATGGCTCTCTTTTCCTTCCACAGGAAAAGAAGGCTGGTTCATATCGTAAATCGTAAATTTCACTCAATGCACAATTAAGCTCTGGAATTTGTTGCCAGAGGATGTGGTTAGTGCAGTTAGTGAGGCTGGGTTTAAAAAAAGTTTGGATAAGTTCTTGGAGGAGAAGTCCATTAACTGCTATTAATCAAGTTTACTTAGGGAATAGCCACTGCTATTAATTGCATCAGTAACATGGGATCTTCTTAGTGTTTGGGTAATTGCCAGGTTCTTGTGGCCTGGTTTGGCCTCTGTTGGAAACAGGATGCTGGGCTTGATGGACCCTTGGTCTGACCCAGCATGGTTATTTCTTATGTTCTTATATAAAGGGCATATAGCAATTCATGATTCATTGCTTCTGAATCAGAAGTGGCAGGACGCTGTGTCACTCTGTGTAAACAGTTCCTGCTCAAGTGCATTTACAAGAAAAAAAGGAAAGATGAGCGAGAATATATGGGTATAATATTTGAGGATAGGGGCATATGCCCAATTAATGCCTTTGTCAACCTTTGCTACTCAATAATATATTTTGTTATGTTTTAAATATCAGAAGTAAAAGATTGAATTCAAATTTTCATTGCTTTGCGTCTGCTTACATATTGCATTCAAGATGGGTTTCTTGCTCATGTTCCTTTTCCCTGGCTCCAACTGTAGCATGCACCAGCAGGAAGAGGCTGCGGTTCTTTCAAAGTCCACCCAGCTTTGTATGTGCTTTGAAGGCAGCTTGATTTGTTGATAGGGTACTGCTACTGAACCTTTTGCTGTTTTTTTTTGAGAATCAGGCTTGGTTGGATCCATGAGGTGAATGAAAAAGGAGAGAAGACTGGGATTCAGCTGGGAAAAGGGAGAGAGAAAGAGAGGGAAAGAGGACAAGGAATTAGGCTGGAAAAAGGGAGGACTGATCTGGGGGATCAAGCTGGAGGACAGGAAGTTGAGAGAGGGTGAGAGAACCTGTTAATGAACTGAGTCACTCTCAATAAGTGGATGAACCCCATGAACTCAATGGGGGGGTTCAGCTCCCCATTCTTTCTGTCTAGGGTTGCAACTACCTCAGTGCCATCTGTTTAGGATTGAAGCTGTGGCTCTGTACATGCCTTTCCAGGAAGAATATTTCAATGTGGTTTTGGGTAGAACTGTGTGTCATATATCCTTTAAACCTTTTTTTATATTTTTTCCCCATAATTTTTATCCCTTTAATAATTTCTTTGATTACACTTATTCTCTTTCAGAGATTTGTGAGGTTCCACTCTTATTTTAGGTGATACTTACGTGTCCTTTTATGCTTTATTTATGTCCCATTGCTTTTCTTCCCTTGCCTTGTATATTTTGCATATTTCACTATTTTTCTTTTGTCAACTGTGGTGCTTGCTTTGCATTATTATCATTTTTTCCTCTCTATTATTTATTTTCTGCACCCTTATCCTCCAGTTCGCCTGCACTCTACATTTGAGTAATTTATGCTTTAATACCTTCTCTAACATATTTTTATCCCTCTGATAATTCCCTTGATGCTACTTTTTCTCTTTCACAATTAAGAGGTTCCACTCTTAATTGGGGTGAGGCATATGTTTCCTTTTACACTTTATTGATGCCCCTTTTTTTATCTCCTCTTATTTTATTATTATTTATCTCTTATGTTTTCACTTTTCTTCCTTCCTCCTGGTGTTTTGCTAGATTATCTATTGCTTTGTGTTTCCTTGCCTTTATTTGTCCACTATTTAAAATGCTGAATTTTTCTCATTTTAGATGTGACTTAAGAACATAAGAACATAAGAAAATGCCATACTGGGTCAGACCAAGGGTCCATCAAGCCCAGCATCCTGTTTCCAACAGTGGTCAATCCAGGCCATAAGAACCTGGCAAGTACCCAAAAACTAAGTCTATTCCATGTAACCATTGCTAATGGCAGTGGCTATTCTCTAAGTGAACTTAATAGCAGGTAATGGACTTCTCCTCCAAGAACTTATCCAATCCTTTTTTAAACACAGCTATATGAACTGCACTAACCACATCCTTTGGCAACAAATTCCAGAGTCTAATTGTGCGTTGAGTAAAAAAGAACTTTCTCCGATTAGTTTTAAATGTGCCCCATGCTAACTTCATGGAGTGCCCCCTAGTCTTTCTACTATCCGAAAGAGTAAATAACCGATTCACATCTAACCGATCTAGACCTCTCATGATTTTAAACACCTCTATCATATCCCCCCTCAGTCGTCTCTTCGCCAAGCTGAAAAGTCCTAACCTCTTTAGTCTTTCCTCATAGGAGAGTTGTTCCATTCCCCTTATCATTTTGGTAGCCCTTCTCTGTACCTTCTCCATCGCAATTATATCTTTTTTGAGATGCGGCGACCAGAATTGTACACAGTATTCAAGGTGCGGTCTCACCATGGAGCGATACAGAGGCATTATGACATTTTCCGTTTTATTCACCATTCCCTTTCTAATAATTCCCAACATTCTGTTTGCTTTTTTGACTGCCGCAGCACACTGTACCGACGATTTCAATGTGTTATCCACTATGACACCTAGATCTCTTTCTTGGGTTGTAGCACCTAATATGGAACCCAACATTGTGTAATTATAGCATGGGTTATTTTTCCCTATATGCATCACCTTGCACTTATCCACATTAAATTTCATCTGCCATTTGGATGCCCAGTTTTCCAGTCTCACAAGGTCTTCCTGCAATTTATCACAATCTGCTTGTGATTTAACTACTCTGAACAATTTTGTGTCATCTGCAAATTTGATTATCTCACTCATCGTATTTCTTTCCAGATCATTTATAAATATATTGAAAAGTAAGGGTCCCAATACAGATCCCTGAGGCACTCCACTGTCCACTCCCTTCCACTGAGAAAATTGCCCATTTAATCCTACTCTCTGTTTCCTGTCTTTTAGCCAGTTTGCAATCCACGAAAGGGCATCGCCACCTATCCCATGACTTTTTACTTTTCCTAGAAGCCTCTCATGAGAAACTTTGTCAAATGCCTTCTGAAAATCCAAGTATACTATATCTACCGGTTCACCTTTATCCACATGTTTATTAACTCCTTCAAAAAAGTGAAGCAGATTTGTGAGGCAAGACTTGCCCTGGGTAAAGCCATGCTGACTTTTTCCATTAAACCATGTCTTTCTATATGGTCTGTGATTTTGATGTTTAGAACATTTTCCACTATTTTTCCTGGCACTGAAGTCAGGCTAACCGGTCTGTAGTTTCCCGGATCGCCCCTGGAGCCCTTTTTAAATATTGGGGTTACATTTGCTATCCTCCAGTCTTCAGGTACAATGGATGATTTTAATGATAAGTTACAAATTTTTACTAATAGGTCTGAAATTTCATTTTTTAGTTCCTTCAGAACTCTGGGGTGTATACCATCCAGTCCAGGTGATTTACTACTCTTCAGTTTGTCAATCAGGCCTACCACATCTTCTAGGTTCACCGTGATTTGGTTCAGTCCATCTGAATCATTACCCATGAAAACCTTCTCCATTACGGGTACCTCCCCAACATCCTCTTCAGTAAACACCGAAACAAAGAAATCATTTAATCTTTCCGCGATGGCCTTATCTTCTCTAAGTGCCCCTTTAACCCCTCGATCATCTAACGGTCCAACTGACTCCCTCACAGGCTTTCTGCTTCGGATATATTTAAAAAAGTTTTTACTGTGAGTTTTTGCCTCTACAGCCAACTTCTTTTCAAATTCTCTCTTAGCCTGTCTTATCAATGTCTTACATTTAACTTGCCAATGTTTATGCTTTATCCTATTTTCTTCTGTTGGATCCTTCTTCCAATTTTTGAATGAAGATCTTTTGGCTAAAATAGCTTCTTTCACCTCCCCTTTTAACCATGCTGGTAATTGTTTTGCCTTCTTTCCACCTTTCTTAATGTGTGGAATACATCTGGACTGTGCTTCTAGAATGGTATTTTTTAACAATGACCACGCCTCTTGGACATTTTTTACTTTTGTAGCTGCTCCTTTCAGTTTTTTTCTAACAAATTTTCTCATTTTATCAAAGTTTCCCTTTTGAAAGTTTAGCACGAGAGCCTTGGATTTGCACACTGTTCCTTTTCCAGTCATTAATTCAAATTTGATCATATTATGATCACTATTGCCAAGCGGCCCCCACCACCATTACCTCTCTCACCAAGTCCTGTGCTCCACTGAGAATTAGATCTAAAATTGCTCCCTCTCTCGTCGGTTCCTGAACCAATTGCTCCATAAAGCTATCATTTATTCCATCCAGGAACGTTATCTCTCTAGAGCAGGGGTGGGCAATTAATTTTCCCATGGGGCCGCATGAGAAATTGGGATGGTTTTAGAGGGCCGGACTAATATAATTAACTCAGTTCTCAATAGCCCTACTTATGAAAAGACTGCAGTTCACCACCAATGCATGTCCTCTGAGAAAACACAACAAATAAGACCGATACAAACGCTTACATGCTAGCAAAATATCTCATCTCGGTAACAGACACAGAACCGACCTAACATACTCCCAGGATCTGTAGTAATGCACATAAACTAATCCGCACACAGTTACACCTGTATTATGGAATACACTCAAACAGGAGCAACCCTATCTATGAAAAGGCAACACTACAAATATTAAATCAGGTACTAAAAACCAATACACCTCTTATTAGGAAAACAGAACTAGCAAGCACTATAGATCCCCACACAGAAATAATTGTAAAACTATACTAATAAGCAGAATAAATGTTTCAAAAACAGCTATGAACAGAATAACATCCAACAATTAAAAACTCATAAAAACTATTAAACATTCTCCAAACACCAATAAAATATTTCAAAAAAGCAGACATCACACAATTAAAATGGCAGTCAAGAAAAATAAACTTAAAGCCACCTTTACTTACCCCCTCCAGCAGCTCTCCCACTCCCCTTCCCTGCAGGCCGTGGCACACACCAGAAGCAGCAGTAGAAGCTAAGTTCTATACTTATGGTCCTCTTCCTTAGTGCCCATGTCTCTCACACACACACCATACCAGTCATGCCCCCATGACCAGTTTCTGTCTCTCACACACCAATCATCTCCCAAACAGTCTTTGGCACACACACACCAGTCACCTTCCTGAACAGTTTCTCTCATGCCATACACACATACACACAGGCTTCCCACTCCCGTGTTCTACTTACATATATGGGCTTCTCACTCTCATAATCACTTTCTCTGTCTCTCTCTCTCACACACACACTCACTCACCAGTCTCTCACTCCCATGCTTGTTCTCTCCACATGCACAGGCTTCTCATTCCCATAATCACTTTCTTTCTCTCTCTCACACACACACACACACACACACACACACACCAGTCACCTGATCTCACTCATGCATACACACACACAGGCTTCCCACTCCCAAGTTCTCTTTCAGATATACAGGCTTCTCCCTCCCATGCTGTGTCTCACACACACCCAGGTTTCTCACTCTCATGCTCACTCTCTTCACATCAGTGGTGTAGCCAGAATTGATTTTTTGGGTGGGCACAAGGTTAACATGGGTGGGCTGTAGGCATGCAGGTCTACTAGTTGTTTTTTTACTGATAAATAATGCCAAATTATGCAGCATAGCATTCACATCTACGCCTAAGTATGAGGTTTACATAATGATACAAACATAATTCATGGTGATTTGTGGTACTTTAGCCTTCTTATTATTACGATTTTATACACGGCTCCTACCTGTCCATAAATTTTGAGAGAGCGGTTGTGTTGCTTATATTTAAATTGCTAACATCTCAAAATATAGATATATATTTTTACCTTTGTTGTCTGATCTTTGTATGTTTCTAATCAGTTGGTCCTGGTCTCTTTTTCCCATTTTTTCCCTTATAGCTCATTTCCTAATTCCTTTTCAGTGTCTTTCTTCTATTACTGTCTTCTTCCCTTCCACACACACACACACACACTTTCTCTCACAGACTCCCTCTCACACACTCAAGCTCTCACTCTCATATGCTCTCCCCCCCCAAGCTCACTTTCTCTGCAGACACACATACAAGTTCTCACTTTCTCACCCCTCCCCAGGCTTATATTCTTATGCACACACAGATGCACATCCAGGCACCCATTCTCACCCACACACATAAACCCAGACTCCCATTCTCACCCACAAACCCATGCTCCCAGTCTCACCCACACATATTCAAGCTCCCATTCTCATCCATACATATACACATTTAAGGTCCTATTCTCACCCACACATACACACATTCAAGCACCCATTCTTATCCACATATTCAAGCTTCCATTCTCACCCACCCACACAAACCCAGGCTCTCATTCTCACCCACACATACACACATTCAAGCTCCCATTCACCCACATATTCAAGCTTCCATTCTCACCCACATACACACCCAGGCTCCAGTTTTCACCCACACACACTCCCATTCTCATCCACACATACACATTCAAGCACGTGCACAGCTTCCGCTTCCTCCCCCCAAAGCAGGAAGATCAGCTGTCTCTCCTGCTGCCACTGGACTCCTGCTATCTTCGGGCGTCGGGCGGTATGGCCCGCCGAACTTCCTGTCGGGGGGGGGGGAGCGGAAGCACAGCGCACAACATCCGCTTCCTCCCTCCCCCCCTAAGCAGGAAGATCGGCGGGCCATAGGGCCCGACGCCCGAAGATAGCAGGAGGCCGGTGGCAGCAGGAGAGGCCAGCTGATCTTCCTGTTTTGGGGGAGAAAGCGGAAGCTGTGCGCGGCGCTTCCGCTCCCCACCCCCAAACAGGAAGTTCGGCGGGCCCAAAGATAGCTGGAGAACGGGTGGCAGCAGGAGAGGCCAGCTGATCTTCCTGCATTGGGTGGGAGGAAGCGGAAGCTGCGCGCAGCGCTTCCACTCCCCCCCCCCTCAACAGGAAGACCGGTTGGCCATACGGCCGCAGCAGCGCTTCCACATGTGTGCCGTGATGGCACGCGAGGCGTGGGTTCTCTTGTTCGCTGTCGCGGGGATGGGATCCCGCGACAGCCTTGTAGTTCGTGTGCCAGTTGGGTGGGCCTGGGTCTAAGTTGGGTGGGCACCTGCCCACCCAGGCCCACCCGTGGCTACGTCGTCTTCTAACACCGCTGCCATTACCACTGGGCTTGAACGTGCTGACAGCCCAGCGGCAACGGCAGCGGGAGAGACCGGGAGCGCGCGCCGCGGACCGGTGGTTGGGGACCCCTGAAAAAAGACCACGAAAGGCGGAACTGTGACATATGTAGGAAAGAAACTCGAGCGAAGGCACGCTGCCTGATTGGCCGGTGCTGGGCAAGCCTTGCCCAGCACCGGCCAATCGGGCAGCGTGCCTTCGCTTGAGTCACTTCCTCCCCCCCACCGGACGCTGTAAAAAAAAAAACCAGTTCATTCTCCGCTCCCTCGCTCCCCGATTGGCCGGCCAATCGGGGAGCGAGGGAGCGGAGAATGAACTGCTGCCTTCCCTCTGCAAGGGAAGGCAGCGTGCCTCATTCCCCGTCTGCTCTCAGCAGTGGGCGGGCCGGTCACAGACCGTAGGCGGGCCGGATTCAGCCTGCGGGCCGCCCCTTGCCCAGGTCTGCTCTAGAGTGACCTGATGATACATTTACCCAGTCTATATTGGGGTAATTGAAGTCTCCCATTATTACTGCACTACCAATTTGGTTAGCTTCCCTAATTTCTCTTAGCATTTCACTGTCCATCTCACCATCTTGACCAGGTGGACGGTAGTATACCCCTATCACTATAGTCTTCCCTGACACACAAGGGATTTCTACCCATAAAGATTCAATTTTGTATTTAGTCTCATGCAGGATGTTTATCCTGTTGGACTCTATGCCATCCCGGACATAAAGTGCCACACCTCCTCCCGAGTGCTCCTCTCTGTCATTGCGATATAATTTGTACCCTGGTATAGCACTGTCCCATTGGTTATCCTCTTTCCACCATGTCTCTGAGATGCCAATTAAGTCTATGTCATCATTTACTGCTATACATTCTAATTCTCCCATCTTACTTCTTAGACTTCTGGCATTAGCATACAAACATTTCAAAGTTTGTTTTTTGTTTGTATTTTCATTCTGCTTTTTAATTGATAGGGATAAGTTAGAATTTTTTAGCTCAGGTGAGTTTTTAGTTACAGGCACTTGGACTACTTTTCTAATTATTGGAACCTCACTGTCGGGATGCCCTAATTCTAATGCATCATTAGTATCCTTTAAAGATACCTCTCTCCGAACCATGCGCTGCTGAGCGACTGTCGGCTTTCTCCTTTGTTCTAGTTTAAAAGCTGCTCTATCTCCTTTTTAAAGGTTAGCGCCAGCAGTCTGGTTCCATCGTGGTTAAGGTGGAGCCCATCCCTTCGGAAGAGACTCCCCCTTCCCCAAAAGGTTCCCCAGTTCCTAACAAAACTGAATCCCTCTTCCTTGCACCATCGTCTCATCCACGCATTGAGACTCCGGAGCTCTGCCTGCCTCTGGTGACCTGCACGTGGAACAGGGAGCATTTCAGAGAATGCTACCCTGGAGGTTCTGGATTTAATCTTTCTACCTAAGAGCCTAAATTTGGCTTCCAGAACCTCCCTTCCACATTTTCCTATGTCGTTGGTGCCCACATGTACCACGACAGCCGGCTCCTCCCCAGCACTGTCTAAAATCCTATCTATGTGACGCGTGAGGTCCGCCACCTTCGCACCAGGTAGGCATGTTACCAGGCGATCCTCACGCCCACCAGCCACCCAGCTATCTACATTCCTAATAATCGAATCACCAACTATGATGGCCGACCTAACCCTTCCCTCCTGGGCAGTAGGCCTTGGGGAGATATCCTCAGTGCGAAAGGATAATGCATCACCTAGAGAGCAGGTCCTTGCTACAGGATCCTTTCCTGCTACACCTGGTTGGTGCTCTCCCATCATGAGAGCTTCTTCCTCCAAGGCAGCACCAGGGCTGCCAGTCTGAAGTTGGGACTTGACTACTATGTCCCTGAAGGTCTCATCTATATACCTCTCTGTCTGCCTAAGCTCCTCCAGGTCTGCCACTCTAGCCTCCAGAGATCGGACTCGTTCTCTGAGAGCCAGGAGCTCTTTGCATCGCATGCACATGTACAACTTCTCACCGGTGGGTAAAAAATCATACATGTGACACTCGATACAAAAGACTGGGAAGCCCCCCTCTTGCTGCTGGACTGCTGCCTTCATCTCAATTTTGATCAGTTCCTAGTTAAGTTTTAGGTTGCTATGGGAGTAGGAATGTGTCTAACTTCCTTTAAATGTATTAGTGAATTCACTATGTGTCTGGTAGTGGCCTACCGGGGTCTGATCGAATTCTCAATAAAGTTTTTGTTGATTTTTTTTTTGTGAAAGTGGCACCTGCCTATAAATTAAGGGATGAGCTAGGGGTGGGTGGGCAAGGGGTGGGAGGGTTGGGAAATACAAACAGTCTAACTTCAGTTAGTCAGCCTGAGTGACTCACTGCTCCCTTGATTAACAAATGTTGCTCCCTATTCAAACCCAATCACACTACCTCAACACCTTTCCAAGGTGAGTAACTGAGCTGAACTATTCAACTTTTTTACTTTGGTATATACTGCTCCTAGCTTATTTCTAGCTTCTGGCTACTTTTTGTGGTTTTTTTTTTTTTTTTCAATACAAGCACTCAGTTAGTATTAAATAAAAACACTCAGCTCTTTAAAAGTCTGGAGAACACTCAGTTCTGCAGACTTTAAAAAATAAACACACTACCTGGTCTTGGTCCCTCCCAATGCAGTTCTCGAAATGCGGCCCATGTCGAGGGACCGCTAATCTCTTGTTTTTTTTAAGCCTGCTCTTATTTGCTACTCTTTATTAAACGCTTCTTGGGAACAGCATTGGACAGCAAACTGTTGATCTTCTCCTGTTTTACTTTACCTGTGCTTTTGGTTTGGGTTTTATCCATCATTTTTGTTTTGTTTTTCCAAATTTATTAGTACCATTTATTAGCTTTTCTTTAAAAGAGGATAATGTTCCTGAGCCTTTGAAAGCTGCCTCCGTGAGGCCGGTATTAAAAAAATCAAATCTTCACCCCACTGATTTTAAAAACTATTGCCGCATCTCGAATCTTCCATTTATAGCTAAGATTCTTGAAAAAGTGGTCCTGAAGCAACTACAAATAACCAAACCAGAACAGGAAGACAGGACTAACAAACTCAAAGAAAACCAGTAGGCCATAACTAAGGTCACAACCAAGCAGAACCAAATAAGACAGGAACAAGAATCATCTGGAGCAAGAAGGCTGTTAGGATCCTGTCTGCTATGCAGCCTCCCTGCAACCAGAGGTCCCTATGGAGCTATACTTGCTTTCATTCCAGCCATAGTCTCCAAGAGCTCATGACTCAGAGGGCCTTGTCCTATTTAACCCTGCCTCTTGTAATACTCCATGATGTCATCAAGTCTACATAGATCCCTGCTTGGCCTCTTTTTATCTTGTATTGATCTTTGGCCTCTGGGCCCCCCAGCTCTGTCTTGCATAACTGAGGCCCTCTCAGGCCTTCTGCCTAGCTCTGTGGCCTTCAGGCCTTCTGCCTAGCCCTATGGCCTTCTCAGACCTTCTGCCTAGACCTGTGGCCTTCTCAGGCTTCCTACCTAGCCTGTGGACTTCAGGCCTCCTAGTATCTCCTTGTCTAGCCTTCAGGCTTTATGGTTTGTGGCCTACAGGCCTTCTGAACCGTTGCCTTCGGGCCTCTGTGTTCCTCGTTCTCTGTTCTCTCTTGTCTTTCTTGTCCTTGTTTGGCCTAGTCCTGTCCCCTAAATCCAGCACTTGCTTTGCCTCAGACTCCAGCCCTGCACTGCCTCAGTCTCCAACTGTTGTGCTTTCTCTTTCCCACTTACCGGTGGCTCTCGGGTTGGGTTCGTTTTTGTGCCAGTGCGCTCAGGTTGGACCTGGTTGCAGCGGTTTCTTTTCGGCGCGTGCGGGACTCTCGGGCGTTTTGTGCATGGTCGGTCCTAGGGGGAGCGCACCGGTTCTCGGGCCAAAAGTGGGGCTTTGTTTCTGAGATGGATGGGAGATTGGGGCGCTGCTGAGTGCGCGACCAGGGCGGTGCAAGTGAATTGGCCTCAGTCATCTTCCTGCTTTCCCCTGACATCGGGTCTCCATTGCATAGTTTGTTTTCATTTAAATTTAAAGGGCCAGAGTTCTTTTTATCTCGAGACCTTTTTCTATGACTTCACAGTGCAGGGACTATATAGGGATGATCCCTGTACTGCACTAGTGTCTTGACAATGTGTTTTTCAAAGTGCCAGGATCTTTATTTTAATCTCTTGCGGCTCCCGAGTTTCTGGGTTTTCCTGAGATGATTTTGGCTTGTTGAATATTTCAGATTTTTTCCTGTGTTTCTATTTCTTGTTGTTAAACTACCATTGATTGTTTGTTTTTTAATAAATCCTTTGATTTTGCTGACATCCTTCGAACTTTACTGACTACCTCAAATTTCTCCATCTGTCTGTGCTGAGTCGGTGCTCTATCTGCGATCCCACGTAGATCCAGCCAACCCCGGCACCCGAGGGCTCAACCTAAGGGGAACGTGGGTTGGTGCTGGTGAAGTTTAGCAGGGTTTCAGTGTTGTTCAGTCTCGCCTCTTGAAGGAAGGATTCCATGTCACGTACTGGACCTTTTTCCTTCAGCTTAAGGGTCCACTTCATAATAGATTTAGAACATCAACCCTACCTTGCCTTCCTATCCACTCCTTGTCTCCAGCCTGTGTTTCCAAACTCCAGCCTGCACCTTGACTCCAGCCACAGCCTAACTCCTGCAGGCCACCAGAATCCAATGACTCAACCTGCAGGCGGAAGATCCTCTCTGCATTGACCTGAAGTCCTGGTCTGCCCTATGGGAGTCCTCCAGCTCTAGCTAGACCCACCTCTAGACAGACCAAATACCAAACTAGAACTCGGGGGGGGGGGGGGCAGAACTAGGAGCAAGGAGACTCCAAGCAGAGGCAATGGTAGTGAGCATGAGGCAAGCTTATAAGGGGGGGGGGGGGGCACTACTGACTCAGCCCTCAAGGCAATCGTGTGCAGCTCAGACTGTGGCCCACTGAGATCCCCTGCAGGCAGGAGGGCCACACTGTAGCCCAGGATTCTTGCAGTACCCCCCCTAAAAAGGTTAGATTCTAGACACCCCTAGAAGTGCCTCCTCCCCTCGTATCTCAACTGAAAGGGAGGTGTAGGGCAGCTGGAACAGGGTTAGAGTCCAGCTGGAGCATAGTGGTGCCTGGAACAGAGTTGAAGTCCAGCTGGGGCAGAGTGGTGCTTGGAACAGAGTTGAAGTCCAGCTGGAGCAGAGTGGTTCCTGGAACGGAGTCAGCACCTGGAAGTGGAGTGCTAGAATTGGAATCTGGAAAGGAGCCAGAGTCTTGGAATGATACAAGACTTAGAGCTGAATCCAGAAGCGGAGTCTGCAGAGCTGCAAGGCATGGAACAGAATCTGAAAGCGAAGTCTGAAGTGCTACAATGCCTGGAAAAGAATCTGAAGTGGAGTCTGCAGAATTCTTTCTTCAGGGGACCCAACATGGCACCAACCTTCATAAATCATTTTTCAGGACAATTTATTAAAATCTGAAGATGGTTGATCAGTAGTCAGAGCTCCCTCGGGCACTTATTTTAAAAAATATATTGTCTTTACCGATTCCTGAATGGGGAAAAAGCGGAAGCCTAGGATGGAGACTACCCCTGCAGCCCCCCCGACGATTCCTTTATCGTGCCCGATGGATGCCCACATCATGCGTAGCAGTCCATTGTCAGGGACTCAGCCGCTGGAGGGTGGGGGAGGGGAATTTGAGCTCCCCTCTATCCTGGGCTATTTATCACCTTTGAGCCCCATTGAAGGAACACCTCCCGGGAATCCTGCCACCGCCAGAAATGCTCGTGAGCTGGAGGAGTCTGCGACTGACACGGGAAGTGTTGAGCCGTTCCCTGCAGGGGATGGTGGAGCAGCAGCGGTAGCAATGTGTCCAATGTTCGTTCTGGGACAGCCGGGTAGAAGCAATGCATGAGAGGATGGTCTCGGAGGTCTTGAGAGTGCCAGGCCAGAGGAACCCTCATCAAAACTACCATCATTGTTACCTGGAGTGCAAAGGCCTTTGGTGTTTTCCCTAGAGACTATCTGGGATGCAATACTTGATCTTCAGAGCTCAGTATTTCAGCAGTTTTCTCCTATGCTATTGAAGTACAAAAATCTGGAGGAAAATATTTCAGCACTATCCAATACTACGAATGAACTGGGTCGACAAATTTCAAACATAAGGAATCAAGTGAGTACTGTTCAACAAATACAGTCTGTAATGATCAAAGAAAAGGTTAATATGGCTCTAAGGATTGAAAATCTTGAGAAATCAGTCAGAAAAAGGAATTTATTAATTTCCCTTGGGTTCCCTTGATACCACCTAGGGAAATGTTTCTTAGGTATTTGATGGAGACTTTACATGTCCCGGAAAATGTAATCCCTCCTGTGTCTAAGATATTCTATCTACCGCAGCTTAAAAGAGCTGAAGAAGACATACAAATAGAAGGAATAACACCGTTAATTCCGGCTGTGGAACCAAATGTGGATTTATCAACGATACTGGAGACATCAGATACAGAATTGGCTGTTCCATCTACCTGAATGACTCTAGCACTTGAGCCTGACAAAGATTGGCTAATGAGACTCTATTTTCGCCTTAGATCAGAGTTGTTTCTTATTTATTTATTTATTTGTTTTTTCTATACCGACATTCAATATGGAATATGACATCGGTTTACAGAGTAACTCATGGGATAATATAACAACAGTGTTTTATTATTTTACATCATAACAGAATAAAATAAAAGTTTAACAATTAGAAACTATTATATAATATATGATATACAAAGAAACAAACAGGCCGATACAGTAAAGTTCGCGGGAAAGCGATTCAGTAAACCAAAATATTTAAATTAGGGCCCGCGGTAAAAAGAGGCGCTAGGGACACTAGCACGTCCCTAGCACCTCTTTTTGGACAGGAGTGGCGGCTGTCAGCGGGTTTGACAGCCGACGCTCAATTTTGCCGGCGTCGGTTCTCGAGCCCACTGCAACCATGGGTTCGGAAATCGGACGCCGGCAAAATTGAGCGTCCGGTTTTCAACCCGCGAGCCGCGGGCTGATGTTACTTTTTTTTTAAAAAACTTTTGGGGCCTCCGAATTAATATTGCCATGATATTAAGTCGGAGGGTGCACAGAAAAGCAGTAAAAACTGTTTTCTGTGCACTTCCCCGGCGCTGGCAGAAATTAACGTCTACCTTTGGGTAGGCGCTAATTTCTTAAAGTAAAATATGCGGCTTGGTTGCACATTTTACTTACTGTATCGCGCTGGAATGACTAATAGGGCCATCAACATGCATTTGCATGTTGCGGGCGCTATTAGTCTCGGGGGGTGGGGGGGTTGGATGTGCATTTTCGACGCCCTATTACCCCTTACTGAATAAGGGGTAAAGCTAGTGTGTCGAAAACGCGCATCCAAATGCCGGTTAACAGTGCGCTCCGGTGGAGCGCACTGTACTGTATCGGCCTGAAAGTGACTTAGTTTAACCATTTGGAACTCTAGTTTGGAACATATAGGGAGCATGAGATGCTGAAATAGCGGTGTCTTATTTTTCCTTGATGGGGTAACTAATAACTAACTGGCAGTTTAGACACTTGAATAAGGGCTCGGTGGCTGAGGTGGGGGAGGGGAAGGGCGATGAAATGGACAATTTTCTCAGTGGAAGGGAGTGGGCAGTGGAGTGCCTCAGGGATCTGTATTGGGACCCTTACTTTTCAATATATTTATAAATGATCTGGAAAGAAATACGACAAGTGAGATAATCAAATTTGCAGATGATACAAAATTGTTCAGAGTAGTTAAATCACAAGCAGATTGTGATAAATTGCAAGAAGACCTTGTGAGACTGGAAGATTGGGCATCCAAATGGCAGATGAAATTTAATGTGGATAAGTGCAAGGTGATGCATATAGGGAAAAATAACCCATGCTATAATTACACAATGTTAGGTTCCATATTACGTGCTACAACCCAAGAAAGAGATCTAGGTGTCATAGTGGATAACACATTGAAATCGTCGGTTCAGTGTGCTGCAGAAGTCAAAAGAGCAAACAGAATGTTGGGAATTATTAGAAAGGGAATGGTGAATAAAACGGAAAATGTCATAATGCCTCTGTATCGCTCCATGGTGAGACCACACCTTGAATACTGTGTACAATTCTGGTCGCCGAATCTCAAAAAAGATATAATTGCGATGGTACAGAGAAGGGCTACCAGAATGATAAGGGGAATGGAACAGCTCCCCTATGAGGAAAGACTAAAGAGGTTAGGACTTTTCAGCTTGGAGAAGAGATGGCTGAGGGGGGATATGATAGAGGTGTTTAAAATCATGAGAGGTCTAGAATGGGTAGATGTGAATCAGTTATTTACTCTTTTGGATAATAGAAAGACTAGGGGGCACTCCATGAAGTTAGCGTGTGGCACATTTAAAACTAATTGGAGAAAGTTCTTTTTCAATCAACGCACAATTAAACTCTGGAATTTGTTGCCAGAGGATGTGATTAGTGCAGTTAGTATAGCTGTATTTAAAAAAGGATTGGATAAGTTCTTGGAGGAGAAGTCCATTCCCTGCTATTAATTGAGCTGACTTAGAAAATAGCCACTGCTATTACTAGCAATGGTAACATGGAATAGACTTAGTTTTTGGGTACTTGGCAGGTTCTTATGGCCTGGATTGGCCACTGTTGGAATCAGGATGCTGGGCTTGACGGACCCTTGGTCTGACCCAGTATGGCATGTTCTTATGTTCTTAAAGGAGTGCGTTTCTTCAGTGTAGAGTTAGTTTTCCCAGATGTCTCGAAGGAAACTCAAAAAAGGAGAAGATTATTTCTTTTGATGAGACCTCAGGTTCAGTCACTTGGGGGAATTTTCCTTTTGAAATTTCCATGCAAGTGCTTGATTAAATATCAGAATAATTCTTATATATTTTATGATCCCCCACAGTTAACTCAATTTTTGATTGGGAAGACCCCTAGGGCGGACAGTAACCCCCAGGTGTAACCACCTCCGTAGTTTCCTACAGGTAGTAGACTGCTACTGGATTACTGTTTTTTCCTTCTGTGAAAATATTACTTTGGGTTGGGAGATGGATCCCCCTCATATAGAGGACTGTTATTATGGGTATGAGAATGTTAAGGTATTTTTCTTCTTTTATCTTAATGATGTTATTTGCTTTATTCCTATTCTATCCCATATTTCTGATCAAGATTAATGTCTTGTATAATTTGAAAATGCATTAAAAAAATAAAAAAAAATAAAAAAATCTAAATATCAATGTCCGCCATTCCCCAAATTAAGCTTCTTTTTTAGCTGATTACATATTCATTGTGGTTTCATCAAACTTCTTAAAATGCCTATTTACTTATGTAACACCGCCTCAATAGTGATTGAAGTAAGAATCAACATGTCCTGACAAAAGATTTGTGAAGTTTGGTGCCATGTCGGGTCCCCTGAAGAAGGAGTTTTTCTGAAACTCGGCGATGTTGGAAGTCATATAAGAGAAGTTAAGTACATTATTCTCCTACAATAAATTCGCTCAATGAGTGATTTTTTTTAATATCACTTTTCATGGTTACTTTTCATTTATTTCACATTTTTGGGGCATTATATTGATGTATTTAAAAATAGGCGGCTGGAGGTTGGTTAATGATTATATTGGATCTTTTTAGGTAACCTGTGGCGGTACCTTTAAAAAATACATATGAAACCAACTCCATCCACCTTTACATATTTTTATGATAATTTTTTTTATATATTATGTAGTTTTCCTCATTTATACATAAACTAGTAGTGAGTAATATTGTTGTTGCTGAGAGATTATTTACTTTTTTCTCACTACATGTAGATTTGATTTGTGTATTTTGGTTTGTTCCTTGGTGCTATGATAAGTTTCATTAATGCAAGGTTTGAATCAGCTGGCTGCTTTAGAGTCATCAGGGCTCAGCTGAAAACAGATAACTGGGATGGAGACACAAAAACTGATGGTAAGACATCCCTAGGTGAGGCTGAGATTTGGCTGAGGCTGTAGTTCAGTGTTTCCCACCCTCTCCTGGAGGCACAACTAACCAGTCAGATTTTCAGTATTTCTACAATGAATATACATGAGATAGATTTGCATATATTGGAAGTATGCCAATTTATCTCATGCATATTCATTGTGGAAATCCTGAAAACCCGACTGACTAGGTGTGCCTGAAGGAGAGGGTTGGGAAACACTGCTGTAGTAGTTAAGGCAGGCTTGGCTGAAGCTGGGTCTGTGAAAACAGCAGGGGCTGCCTTCCCCCGATGCTAATGCAGGTGTGGTTAGTGCAAGACTAGATCCAGCTGGGTTGCATGGGAGTCTCCGATGCTAAGATGAGAGCAGCTTTTATCTGCTGGAACAAAGATAGGGTGACAGGACCTGTGCTGGAATCTGGAGCAAAGTACAGTTTAACTGGCACTGGCTTCTTAGAAGTTAGGTCAGATTTGATTGGAGCTGAAACTGGAATCTGACATCCAGACTAGTAACATGACCAAAAACATCAGAGGTACTATTATCAAAAGATATGGGCCAATGTTAAAAGGGTCATGAGTGAGAATGTGTCTAGTTAAATTTGTTACAGGGTCAGAAAAATTTTCCCCTGACTCACCACGCTTTGCCATTCCCTGGTGATTTGCTGGCCTCTGCTTGGTGTCAGGGCTTGACTGCCAGCAAGGGGTAACCTCCAGGACAGGAGTGGCTGGCAGGCTGGATTCAGGGATAGGACTGGGATAAGGCAGACTGGAGCAAGACCAGGACAAGACTTGTACCTGCTACCTCCCCCTCAGGTTTAGGCTTTGGGTTCTGGTGGCTGGCAGGACCCTAAGGGCACCCACAAAAGTAGGGCAACTGCAGGGACAACACACAGCAAAACAAGGTGCCCACTAGAGACAGACAAACAGTGACGAACAAACAAACCAGAACAGAGAGACAAGACTAACAAACACAAAGAAAGGAACAAGAATCACATGAAGCAAGAAGGCCTCTACAGAGTGAGACCAAATACCAGCCTGGAACTTGGGGGGTCCAGAGCTAGGAGCAAGGAGAGTCCAAGTAGAGGCAATGGTTATGAGCAAGAGGCAGGCTTATAAGGATGGCACTATCGACCCATGAGCCTTCGAGGCAAGCCTGTGCAACTCAGACTGCAGCCCACTGAGGGCCCCTGCAGGCAGCAGGACTGCACTGCAATCCAGGATCCTCCGATACAGGGTTGGACTATCTTCTCAAACTAGCCTGGAAAATCTGCTTCCATTGCCCCTGCATTCTTTCAGCCTTCTCTCACTCTACCTCCTGCTGCTGTTCTTGTCCTCTTGTTTCACTCCAACTGTCTTCCGCCTTGCAAACTCTCAACAAGTGCTCTACCCACTCCTTCCATCCATCCTCTCAATCTCCCATTCTCCCAGCACTCTGGTTCCATTGGCCCTTCTCTGCCTCACCATTTCGCTCTTGTCCCTCCATCTGTTTCCAAATTCTTCCCTCAATCTTCCAACCACCATCCCATCTATCTCTTCTTCCCTACTTGGAGGAGGTTGAAGAGAGAATGTTACAACATGACCCAACCTCCAAAAGAAATGTCAAAAGTAGTATTTGTTAAATAGATCAGAAGATAGATTTTACATAACTGAAGGAGTGCTATGTGTCTCCAAATCCCCATTCTGGATCCCTCTTTCCCTCAAATCCCCAGACCATCTTTTCCTTTGCCCCTTGCCATTTTGGTTCCCTCCTTCCACCACTCTTTCTCTTCTCCCTTCCCTGCTGGTGGGAGGAAAATATGCTTAACTGTGTCGGGTCTCCAGACATGCAGTACAAGATCTATAGCAGCAACCGCATGATGCCATCAGTTTCTGCAAGAAGGGTCTAAGGGTCTTAGGTGGTTCCAACTGCAGGACACAAATCACAGGCTGGATGCAGTTAAGTGCACCTTCCTTTTACCAGGGCAGAAGGGAAGAGAGAGGTAGATAGAATAGAAAGGATGGACTGCAGTGGGGTGGCGGGAAGAGCATGCAAGAACCAGTCCATTGGGAACATGGTGCAGTAATTCAACCCTGTACAAATGTTACACTGGATTAAACTATAGTAAGGATTTGGAAGACCGGTCGGACCCTGTGTCCGGCCGGTCGGATTAATACGGGCCCAGGCCCACTCTTAGAGCGGGTGGCGATCGGGGGGGGGGGGGGAAGGGGGAGGTGAAGCGGCGCGAGGAATTAGGCAGGGAGGCGAGGGATCTCGTGGCAGAGGGAAGGGAGGGGGGGGGGGGGTCAGGAGCGAGTGAGTAGGGAGAGCGTGACGGCTGGGGATTGGACCGAGGGAGTCGGAGGGCATCGTGGCGGAGGCTGATTGGTCCGGGAGAAATTCGAATCGCGGGTTAGGGGGGGAGCGGGAGCGCGGCGCGTCAGTCGGGGGTTCAAGCAAGCTAAGCCGGTCGGCAGGTTTTTGCGAGGAGGCAAGTGGTGGGCCTTGGCTTTGACAACGTACCGTCGGTTTGGAAGCAAGCAGTTGACGTGGTGGTCTGCGCGGGAGGCGGGTTGTCGCGGAGTCGAGGCAGCAGTCGGGTTCAGGAATGGAGAGCAGGAGATCGGAGTGGGAGGCTGAGGAGATGGAGCAAGTACTAGCAGCATTTCTGGAGTCGGAGGAGGCGGCGTGGGTGCCGGAGGAGGAAGCAGTGGCAAGTGGAGAAATGGAGGCGGTCCCGGAGCGGGTGAGCTGCATCGGCGTCCGGAAAAGAGGCGGGCTAGGAAGGATGGGAGGGGCTGGAGTCCGGGGAATGGTTACGGGCGGCAGTGGTGAGCTACCGGAGGGGCCTTGTCAGCCGGCTCAGGAGGCTGCGATTAGAGGAGGAGTTAGGGGGAGGGGCGCGAGATCTGTTCGGCCTCGGGCAAAGGGGAGGAGTGGAAGAGCAGCGCCGTGGGGCGGGGTGCCCAGTTCAGCCGGGGGAGTGAGTATTGGGGAGTTTGAAGTACTTTCAGGAGCTGATGGCTGGGGCTCTGGAAGCGGGAGGGGACACACGGGATCGCGTGGTCGGAGGGGTAGAGGGGTGAATGCGGGGGTGTCAGGTGTGCTAGGCGCAAGGGGGGCTCGTGGTTCAAAAGGGGGGTTGCTCTGCTGTGGGTGACAGGGGCGTGATATGTTTACCGCAGGCCCCTGAGCAGGCAGAGGGTATAAAGAGGAGTGGGGGAATTCCAGCTTTGGGACAAGGAGGAGGAAGGGGAATGAGCAGTGGCACAGGGCAGGGGGGCCGCGGCGGTGGGAGGCCTCCGCTGAGCACGTTACTGTCCGGTAGTGCGGTGGGAGTGGAAAGGGGGAGGGGGGGCCGAGGCCTTGGTAGGCCATTGGGGGGGGTATGGGGGGAAGCAACTGGGGGATGGTAGGGTTGGGGTCGGGGAGCGAGTGGGACCTTGTGGCAGGTATGGCCTCTTCTCTTGCTCCTGCCGTTTTTCCGCAGGGGGACTGGGCTGAGGATGACGGTGAAGTACCGGGCCCTTCCCGATGGGAGGCCTGGCGAAATGAGGCGCCTATGGAAGAAGAAAGAGGTCCGAGGGAGCAGTTAAACGTAGCCGACTTGTTGACGGAGGAGCCTGACCAGTCGGGTGAGTTTATTATTTTCCCAAGGCTGGGCAAGGAGGTTGTCCCAAGGGCCCGGGGGGGTAGGAGAGAGTGAGGATGGGAAGATAGGTAGTGGGGGAGCGGGACGCAGGGGAGTGTTACAAAGGGCTAAGGAAGATGACGGAGTGGGGGAAAAAAGGGGGTCTTCTAGGTCGGGGAAGGCTAAGAAGAAAAGGAAGAGGGTGCGTTCTAGTTTGTCTGATTTGTCTTCGTCGTCTTCTTCTTCCTCCTCGTCGTCGTCTAGCTCTGCGAGCTCAGGGATGGCTGTGAAGGCGGGGGCAGTGGGGGGGGGGGGGCAATGGTGCATGGAGCCCCTGGGCTTGTGGCTTTTACGGAACTCTGGGAGGAAGTGCCGCGTTCCATTCGTAAGCGAATCCGGCGTCGCCAGTTTATTGATATTTTCCAGCTATTGGAAGGCAGGCGGGGTAAGCGCAAGGGGAAGAAGAAGCGTGGTAAGGGTGAGCGATTCCCGGGTGCGCAACAAAAGGTGGCCCGAAATATTCATAATTGGATGCGGGCTTTTCTAAGACCAGCGAGTGTAGTAGGAAAGCAGGACCCAACACAGTATGGGGCCCTATTGTCGTATGCAGATGCAATTTTGGCGGCTAGTAAGACTTATGATGGCTGGTCTTGGTTGAATTATGATGAGCGCTTCTGAGATCACATGGAGGAGAATAAGTTTATTTCATGGGGCACGCAAGACGTGGGGTTATGGCTAATGCAGATGGCCTCTAAGGCGTCAGCGGGAGGATCGGGACAGGGTCTAGCGGTAGGTGCCGGGCTAGGGCGGTCCTTTCGGAAAGACGCCCCCGTTAGTGGCGCAGGAAAGCATGGCGCGGGGCGTAGTGATGTGTGCTGGCGATTTAATCGCTCCACCTGCAACTTCCCGGATTGTAAATTCCGGCACACTTGCTCCACTTGCGGAGCAGGACACCCTGCTCCCAGGTACGTCAAACGTCAAGGGGACGGTTCATCCCCGGCCCAGTCCACAAAAGGTTCGGGCAAGCCAGGGGTGTGAACGAGCGTCGACCCCTAGCAGGATTGCTGCCATGAGGCCTTGGCTAAGGTTGTACCCGAACAGGGAGGCGGCGGTTTTATTATATCAGGGTTTTAAGGGGGGCTTTAGAATCCCGTTTAGTGGGGGGAGGGAAATAGGGGGGGCGACAATTGTCCGTCGGTGGGGCAGTTAGTGGAGGTGGTAAAGGATAAGTTGCAGGCGGAAATTGCACTTGGACGAATCGCCGGTCCATTCAAGGAAACTCTGTTTAGGGATTTGGTGCTGTCACCTTTGGCAGTAATTCCTAAAAGGGAGCCGGGCAAATTTAGGCTAATTCACAATCTTTCTTTCCCTGAGGGCAAGTCGGTGAATGATGGTATCCCTAGAGAATTATGTACTGTGCGATACACATCCTTTGACTCAGCGGTTCGTGTAGTCAGGTGGTGCGGCCCGGGTGCCCTGATGGCGAAGGCCAATATTGAAGCGGCTTTTCGATTGTTGCCGGTTCACCCGGAAAGTTTTCGCTTGTTCGGGTTTCGATTCCAACAAGAGTACTACTTCGATAAGTGCATGCCGATGGGTTGCTCCATAGCATGCGCTTATTTTGAAGCATTTAGTTCATTTGTGCACTGGGTTGTACAGACTAGAGCAGGATCCAGACTTTTAGTGCATTATTTGGATGATTTTTTGTTCGTGGGTGGAGCTGGGTCAGGGGACTGTGATTGTTTGTTGGATTGTTTTCAAGGGGTGGCAGCTGAGTTCGGAATTCCTCTCGCGGCGAGTAAGACTGAAGGGCCTAGTACTAGCCTGGTTTTTCTAGGAATCGAGCTCAATTCAGTGGCCATGGTATCGCGTTTGCCGGCGGATAAGGTAGAGCGTTTAAGGGGGGTTGGTGCGCGAGGCTGTGGGTCGGCCTAAGTTGTCCTTGCGAGAACTGCAGTCCTTAGTGGGCAGTCTCAATTTCGCCTGTCGAGTAATTCCTATGGGCAGAGTTTTTTTGCGCAGATTGTCGCATGCGATGTCCGGTCTAAAAAAGCGTCATCATCGAGTGAGGAATTTGCGTTTTCTACGTGAGGATCTGCGGCTATGGGATAAATTTCTGGGGAATTTTAATGGCGTGGCGTTGTGGCAATCCAATCCGATGTCTAATCACGACTTGGAGCTGTTCACAGATGCAGCGGGATCATTGGGTTTCGGGGCTTATTTTCAAGGAGCTTGGTGTGCGGCGGGTTGGCCTGAAGCATGGGTAACATCTGGGGTTACAAAAAACATTGCGTTCCTGGAGTTATTTCCGATTGTGGTGGTGGTGCATATCTGGGGAGCTCGGTTGAGGGGGAAGAGAGTGGTGTTCTGGAGTGATAACATGGGGGTAGTCGAGGTCATAAACAAGAGAACGGCGCGATGCATTAGGGTTTCGGAGCTTTTGCGTGAGTTGATTTTAAGTTGTATGTCCTTAAATGTGACAATATGGGCTCGACATGTACCGGGAGTATCTAACGGTGTGGCTGACTCTCTTTCTCGTTTCAAGTGGGAGTTGTTTCGAGAGCTGGCCCCGGAAGTGGAGCTTTGTGGAACTCCGGTGCCGTCTTCCCTTTGGAGATTTGGTTCCCAGAGTCCTGGAAAATGCTGCGAGCTTCATTAGTGCCTTCAACATGGACAAGTTATGTGGGTGGTGCCAGAAGGGTGACAGCGTTTTTGTCTGCCTCGGGTTGGGCGGGAGGTCCGATTTCGGATATGGCGCTAGTGCGGTTCATTGAACAGGCTAGGGCGAGTGGTTGCTCGCGGTCGGCGGTAGGACAACAGTTGGCAGGTTTCTCCTTCTTTATGAAAGCTCATGGTTGGGGAGTTCCATCGGGTCGATTCATCGTGCGACGGTTGCTGGCGGGTTGGTCTAGGGGGGTGGTAAACAGGCCAGATCAGCGATTTCCAATCACACATGATATATTAGTCATGCTGTGGGAAGTTTTGTCCGAGGTGTGTTCGTCCACGTATGAAACAGGCTTATTCAGGGTTGCTTTTGTCCTTGCATTTTTTGGTGCCTTCCGGATTAGTGAGTTGGTTGCTCGAGCGGCTGGTAACAAGGATTACCCGGGAATATTGGCTAGGAATGTACTGGTGACAAATAGAGCAGTGGTGATTGTGATTCCTAGATCTAAAACAGATCAGCAGGGGCGCGGTTCGTCCGTGGTGCTTTCGGCAGTCCCAGGGTTAATTTCTTGTCCAGTGCGGAATGCAGTGTTATATTGTCAAAGGCGTCCGGAGGGGGCGGAACACTTTTTGGTGCATGAGAACCTACGGCCATTGACTAAGTATCAGTTTGAGATGGTACTTCGTAGGGCTTTGAACTCTGTGGGTTTGGATGGGCGTCGTTTTGGGACGCATTCCTTCCGAATTGGGGCGGCGACTTCGGCGGCAAGTGCGGGTTTGACTGGAGGAGTAATACAGAGGATTGGCAGGTGGCGGTCTGGAGCGTACAGGAGTTATGTTCGCCCAGAAGTTGGGCGTAAATGAGCAATGTCTAACTTCCGTTTCTTTGCAGGTGCGGCGCCCGAGAAAATGGCGGTGTGGATCATTGGGCATTCATACACTTATTGGGCGCACAGACACGCCTGCGGCCGTCCTTACGGTCCTCATTTGGATTTACAATGCAGAGGGGTGCGGGTTCATTGGTTGGGGCGCAGAGGAATGCTTTGGGACGAGCTCGTTCCTTGCGTGAAGAGGGAGCGAGAATGTCGCGCGGCACCTCGAGCCCTGGTAGTTCATTTGGGGGGAAATGACTGGGGTAAGATGCCGGGTAAGCAATTCATCAGCATAGTTCGTAAGGACTTAATGACGGTGTCAATATTGCTACCTACGACCATCTTGTGCTGGTCGGACATTGTGGTTAGGCCAGCTGAATGGGAAAACATTATGTGGCGGAGGAGTAGGTCTAAGGCAAACCAACAAATTGGGGCCTGGTTGGCACGCCTGGGTGGGCGCCACATTAAATACGATTGGTCCTGGGGTAAGGTTACGGGTTTGTTCCGGAAGGATGGGATTCACCTTTCCTTTTTAGGGATGGACCTGTTTCTGAATTCCATTCAGGAGGCCTTAGAGGAGTTATTTCCGTTGTAAGCGAGGCCGCATCTTTGGGGGGTCACAGGGCATAGGTTGCCTGTGCCTGTGGCGGTTGGCCCGAGCCATAACAGCTCTATTATGGTGGTTATGCGAAATGGATTTTGGTAATAAGCAAACGGTTGACAACGGGGGCTGTTGTCAGTGATTGGCTCCTTGCCGGAAGGTGGCGGGGGCCGCTTGGCCAGACTCCTTGCAGGTCGGCGGCGGGAGTCCACCCAGGTTGGCTCCTTGCAGGTGAGTGGCGGGAGTCAGAACCTGGCGTGTGGGGGGCCAAAGAGCGAGCCGAGTGGCTGGTTAAGCTATCCTGCCGGAAGGTGGCGGATAGACCGGTGGGGGGGTGTTTGCTATACCGAATTTGTGTTGTATTGTTAATTCTGTGATGAAGGCTTGATGATTAAAGCTACGGCCTTGTTTTACCCAAATAATGTCTCTGTATTTATTGGATTGTATGAGGGTGGTTGCGAGTGAGTGAGGTCCTGGATGCCTGTATTATGACTAAAGAATTATTTTTGATACTGTATTTACTAAATTAATAAGTATAATTTCAGTCCTTGTAGATGTTTCCATTAAGTTTAGCTCATAATGGTTAAGTGGTTCTGATTGCTGAGTAGAGTCAAGACCTTTACTAGCAATGGTTACATGGAATAGACTTAGTTTTTGGGTACTTGCCAGGTTCTTATGGCCTGGATTGGCCACTGTTGGAAACAGGATGCTGGGCTTGATGGACCCTTGGTCTGACCCAGTATGGCATTTTCTTAGGTTCTTATGTTGACCTTCTGAAAAAAAAGCATATTTCTCGAAAGCAAATCAGAGATGTATTGAGTTAATCCAATAAAAAGGTAACATCTGCAACTTGTTTGACTCTTATTTCCAAATACAAATGTCACTCTTGCCTCAACGTCTTCTGGTCTACAGGGGCTCACGTGGGAGGTCATGGGCTATAGCAGCACTCATTCTCCTGGGTTCTTCCTGCACCAGGCTTTCAGGGCCCTTAGAGTTCATGATTGCATATTTGAGTTTACTTAATCACTTATCTTAATACATTGAAACTTAAAAAAAAAAGAACTTAAAAGAAGGATCGGGGAAGAAGAAGATTCAAATAGTGTCAGATAAGTATACTTATGTTTGTCTGTCCTCTGTTACCTGATCACTTTCTCTCTCCTTCCTCCCATTACCTCTGGGAGCTGCTAAATATCAATTTTGACAAGAGGTGAATGCTCTTAACTTGCGTTATTTGTTGGTTGATGGTTACTATGGCAGATCTTCCTGAGCTGCTGGCCTGACCTGGGCTCTAATCTCTCCATGAGTCAATAGTGCATTATCTGAGGATTGACCAATAATGATTTTTTTTTTTTTTTACATGGCTCACTTGCTGCCTATTTTTATCCTATGGCTGGATTTCTTCTTGGTTGAGATTAAGAACCTATACAATTCAGGGAATTAATACCCTGCACCTGACCACATTGGAGACATGATACTTGTAATGACCATTGCCAAAACAGGAGAATTAAACCTTCTGCAAAGAAAGCACGCAGAAAAGCTGTTCTTTTAGAAAGGATTAGACTTGATTTATTTGTTTATAGACCTTTCTCCAAGCTCTGTGCACAACAAGGTAAGACTTTAATTCATCTATTAAAGCTACATATCAATACATATACAAACATAAGAATATCAGAGATATTGTACAGAGACTGTTTTCAACATATAAATTAAAGTTAATAATTTGCCAATAGAATAGTATTTTGTGATTTGTGGATTATACCCAGCTTTCATTTATAACCAATGTTAAATTACTGCAGTTTTTACTGCTAATGTTCTAACTTTGGAAGTCTCGGCCTATACTGTAGTGACCAGAGTTTTCATCTCTAAAACAGCTTGAATTAGTTGGTAGGCAGTCAGCAGAGACAAGGACAGAAAATGAAATTTCACAAACCAGACTTGCAAAAGGAAAGAAGAGAACGAACGTCAGACCAATGTTCCCTAAATGCGACAGGCAAGAAGTGGTCGATCACAGAAGGAATAGTATGAAATAATTATTTGTTAAAACTGTATGAGGCTTAGACAATTAAGCCTTTTCACTGCTACTTGCCTGCACCCAGTTTTTGCATTTGAAATTCCCATCAGAGACGCCAGACGGATTTAGCACAAAAGCCTGAAATGTCCTCTCGTATTTGCAAAGCAAGGGTACACAATCCAAGAAGAGCAGAAAGAGAGCATTTAGAGTCACTAGAAGAGGACCTGGCACTGCTGCTGCCTGTGCTGTACCTGTTCTGTGCTGGGGGAAGTGCACGAGGAAGTTTCTTTAAAACAAAAGTATAAATAGATTTATATATAGATAAAAATGTACAGGAAATTATTGACATAAATTAAATTATATTAGACATAAACAAGCAGAAGTAAATAACTGGAACAGAAAAAGAAAAGCAATTTCCTGACCCTATTATTCATGTCCATAATTTTTTTGGTTATTTTTTTCTCATTGGTTTCAATGTCTTTGTTTTTGGTTATTTTAATGACTTTAATGTTTGTATTGCAATATTATGTTCTGACATTTCATAATTTTTTAAGGGAGATGAAACTTGCATTCCATAGATAAGTAAACTGTAATAACGCTGATTAACCAAATTGCTCTGACATGAGGGTTTTGTTGTCCAAATTGAATAGGTCAAGTAAAGCAGGAGAAGGTAAACAGCTCACTATCCACAATTTTGTGCTGTTCACAAAAGGCATTTATTAAATAGCAGCAATAAGAAATGGGTTTAAGTGCAACAAAAGATTAGCGGTCCCTTGACACGGGCTGCATTTCGAGAACTGCATTGGGAGGGACCGAGTCACATCATGGTTACAGGGAAAACCTCATAGTGCAGTTCAGTGGCGTAGCCAGAATTGATTTTTTGGGTGGGCACAAGGTTAACATGGGTGGGCTATAGGCATGCAGGTGTGAGACCTACTAATTGATAAATAATGCCATATACTGCAGCCTGTAATGGCTTTCTAAGTAGTTTGCAACAGCTATTATGCATCATGTAAGAAACTTTAAAATATTTTACCTCAATTATTTCCAGCACTTACCAGCATTAAAAATTCCTTATTAATCTGTATTAATTAATTTTATATTTTTTGCAGTTTATAAATGCACAAGTATATCATGTAAAAAGCAAAGAAAACAAACAGATCCAATCAATCATGTAATAAAACAAAAATTAATGTATTGTTTCATGAATCCTCTTTGCAGAAAGCCAGAAATCATAACTACAATAAAACAGCATTTAACATCAGAACAGGTGCAGAGCAGAGCTAGGACAATTCACATGGAACAGCTCCCCTGTGAGGAAAGACTAAAGAGGTTAGGACTGTTCAGCTTGGAGTAGAGACGGCTGAGGGGGGATATGATAGAGGTCTTTAAGATCATGAGAGGTCTAGTACGGGTAGATGTGAATCGGTTATTTACTCTTTCGGATAATAGAAAGACTAGGGGGCACTCCATGAAGATAGCATGTGGCACATTTAAAACTAATCGGAGAAAGTTCTTTTTCCTCAACACACAATTAAACTCTGGAATTTGTTGCCAGGAGATATGCTTAGTGCAGTTAGTGTAGCTGGGCTTAAAAAAGAATTGGATAAGTTCTTGGAGAAGAAGTTCATTACCTGCTATTAATTAAGCTGACTTAGAAAATAGCCACTGCTATTACCAGCATCAGTAACATGGGATAGACTTAGTTTTTGGGAACTTTTCAGGTTCTTATGGCCTGGATTGGCCACTGTTGGAGACAGGATGCTGGGCTTGATGGACCCTTGGTCTGACCCAGTCAGTATGGCATGTTCTTATGTTAACATGTAAAAACGAATATTCAAATTCTGGTGTCACCTCAGCAAAATAATCCCTCCACTGCTATTTTGTGAAGTAATACAAACTCCTGCAAAGAGACATCTAGAACCTTGACATACCATACAGTCACAGCACTGACTCTCAGGATTCAAATAACAGCAACCTTATGAAAAAGTAGCAATGCAAATACTAAACCAGACCCTAGAACATTAATATATCATCTATCAGAGTTACAGAACAAGCTGGACTACTACAGAGAAACTACACGCTAGCAGAAATACTGCACTTCAGTCACACACACACACACACACAGGCAAAACAGATACCAACCCTTACCTAATATAGAAATAAGAGACTACAAATTAGAAACAGAACTATACAGACAAAACCAAAATAGAAAGCCCGAGAAACTAGACTCTGAACAGTGGAATACTGAAGAAAGAGCCAAATTAAAAAATATAAGAAATGCACATTCCCAAAGATGGCATAGTCCAATTACTAAAATCCCAAAATAATTTATTTTTACTTTTGTTGTCTGATGTTTGTACTTTTCTAATCAGTTGGTCCTGGTCTCTTTTTCCCATTTTTACCTTGTCACTCATTTCCTAATCCTTTTCAGTGTCTCTCTTCTCCTACTGTCTTCTTCCTTTCCTCCCTCAAACACACACACACATGCGCGCTTTCTCTCACAGACTCCCTAACACACAAGCTCTCACTCTCTCACCCCCCCCCCCCGGCTCCCATTCTTATGCACATAGAGACGCGCACCCAGGCTCCCATTCTCACCCACACACACACAGGGCTTTTTCATTAGGCACAGCCAAAGTCCTACTTCTGCCACCGTGGGGATGGAATCCTACGGTGACCTGTCTGGCCCCTTCCTGTCCACATTGACTCTTTAATGCAGTGGTTCTCAACCTTTTTCCCCATCGTGACAGACCATGCTCACATGTGTGACACATTGCTCATTACAATTCAAGGCGGAAATAAAAAATAAAGGTCCAGTATTATTTTTATTGTTAAGAATGACACAAGGAAAGATACATATTCTGTCTGAACAGAAATTGCATAAATAGTAAACATCCCACACCAAAACAGCACCAATTTCCAGCACTTAAACAGTAACCACCTTACCTAAGAAAAGGCAACACTGAAAATATTACACCAGGCCTTAAGACACCAATACATCTCCTATTAGGAAAATGGACAGAGTCAGGCTGCTATAGAGCCCTACACAGAAACTACACGCCAGCAGAAAACCTCACCTAAATCACATGTGCTGACCCTCACCTAACAAAGAAGAAAGAGACCAAAACGCATAACTAGAAGCATGCAGAAAAAACTGAATTGGAAACCACAACAAGCCAGAGTCTCTGCATGCAGTGCAATAAAGGAAAAAAGAAACATCACCCATCCTTATAAAACAAATCAAGAAATATAAAATCAGTAGCAGTAAAACCATATTAACAAAAAGAACATATTTCAAAACAGCTGATGAATGAAATATCCAATAATTAAAATATCAAAAAAAAAATGTCTAGATACCAATAAAATATTTCAAAATAGCAGACACAAAGACCCAGTAATGAAAAATAATAAGGATACAAAAATTGTTTGCTCTGTATTTTTGATAAGGTTTGATATCCAGGTGCCCTGAAAATGTTTTGAATTAGCAGGAGGAAGGATGGTTTGCTTGCAACTTTCTTCTTTCTCTCACACACTGGTTCTCAATCGCTCACATATATACATGCTTTTTCTCTCTCACTTATATAGGCTCTTAATTACACATTTACACACATGCTGTCTATCTTTTCACGCTTACACACACAGGCTTTCAATCACACACATACATGCTGCCTTTTTCTCTCGCTCACAGACTCTCATTCACATCGGCGCCTCAAAGGTGATCCAGCGGTGAACTTGGCCTGCGCAATCGGCGCTGGAGCCCGTCGGGGTAAGGCCTCCTGTTCCGCTCACCCCGATCGAGCTCCCTCGCCGATCGCCGGCCTAACTCGCCTGCCGTCCAGCCGATCGCCGGCCTAACCCGACTGCCGTCCAGCCGCTGTCCTTACCTGCAAGGCCGCGAACCTCCTCCCACAGCCGACGACCATCAGGGCCACGAGCCCTCGCCTCCAGCCGGCCTCGATCCGGGCCGTAGGCCCTCGCACGAACCGCCGACCACAGACCAAGCTCCGCCCACGAACCCGGCGCAGCGGTGACGTCAGAGGCGCGACCAGCGGGGTATTTAAATCGCCGCTCTCCCCGACTTACTCCTCTTCTTCCATCGGCGCCTCAAAGGTGATCCAGCGGTGAACTTGGCCTGCGCAATCGGCGCTGGAGCCCGTCGGGGTAAGGCCTCCTGTTCCGCTCACCCCGATCGAGCTCCCTCGCCGATCGCCGGCCTAACTCGCCTGCCGTCCAGCCGATCGCCGGCCTAACCCGACTGCCGTCCAGCCGCTGTCCTTACCTGCAAGGCCGCGAACCTCCTCCCACAGCCGACGACCATCAGGGCCACGAGCCCTCGCCTCCAGCCGGCCTCGATCCGGGCCGTAGGCCCTCGCACGAACCGCCGACCACAGACCAAGCTCCGCCCACGAACCCGGCGCAGCGGTGACGTCAGAGGCGCGACCAGCGGGGTATTTAAATCGCCGCTCTCCCCGACTTACTCCTCTTCTTCCATCGGCGCCTCAAAGGTGATCCAGCGGTGAACTTGGCCTGCGCAATCGGCGCTGGAGCCCGTCGGGGTAAGGCCTCCTGTTCCGCTCACCCCGATCGAGCTCCCTCGCCGATCGCCGGCCTAACTCGCCTGCCGTCCAGCCGATCGCCGGCCTAACCCGACTGCCGTCCAGCCGCTGTCCTTACCTGCAAGGCCGCGAACCTCCTCCCACAGCCGACGACCATCAGGGCCACGAGCCCTCGCCTCCAGCCGGCCTCGATCCGGGCCGTAGGCCCTCGCACGAACCGCCGACCACAGACCAAGCTCCGCCCACGAACCCGGCGCAGCGGTGACGTCAGAGGCGCGACCAGCGGGGTATTTAAATCGCCGCTCTCCCCGACTTACTCCTCTTCTTCCATCGGCGCCTCAAAGGTGATCCAGCGGTGAACTTGGCCTGCGCAATCGGCGCTGGAGCCCGTCGGGGTAAGGCCTCCTGTTCCGCTCACCCCGATCGAGCTCCCTCGCCGATCGCCGGCCTAACTCGCCTGCCGTCCAGCCGATCGCCGGCCTAACCCGACTGCCGTCCAGCCGCTGTCCTTACCTGCAAGGCCGCGAACCTCCTCCCACAGCCGACGACCATCAGGGCCACGAGCCCTCGCCTCCAGCCGGCCTCGATCCGGGCCGTAGGCCCTCGCACGAACCGCCGACCACAGACCAAGCTCCGCCCACGAACCCGGCGCAGCGGTGACGTCAGAGGCGCGACCAGCGGGGTATTTAAATCACCCCTCTCCCTGGCGTCGCGCGCCGAGCGTCGCGCGCCGAGCGTCGCGCGCACGAAGGAGCGCGACAAAGGGGCCTGCCCCTTTGTTTCGCCCCTTCGGTTCGCCCTGCATCCAGCAAGGCACCTAAGGCCAAGAACACCCCGTCAAAATCCGACGCTTGTCATGTGGAGACAAGAACTAACACCAAGAGAACACTTTCACTAAGGACAGGCCATGAACAGCTCACTAAGGTCTGCCCCCCATGCTAAATGCTTCCTTCCTCGTGCTCCTCACATCAAGCGCATCAAACGTAAGTGTGTCCTGCACTTTCACTCCTCTCAATCAATGGACATAACAGTATCTGCAATTCATAAACTATGCTATTTAAATGCCTACCTACCATGTTCAATTGCTTTTAGTTTGTTATTTTGCATTAAGCCATTCACCTGGTTCACTCTTATCAACTGCTTTCAGCTGTTAAATTTACATCTTACATACTCCTGCTACACCACGATAACTTGTTTAAGTTGCCTTAATCTGTTCTTTTGCAGTACGCTGCATGCATCTGCAGTAACCTGCTACAATTGCTGTAAAACTGTTTAAAATTGCATTCTGTTTAATTGCATTCTGTGCCCACATTTCACAATTTGTTTAATTGCATTCTGTGCCAACACTTCAAAATTTGTCCTCCTCTCCACCTGTCCTCACTCCCCCCCCCAAAAAAACAAAAATGTGTTTCCCTACTATACCTATCATACACCATCCCAACCGGCGAATCCTACGCCAAGTACACCCTCACCTCCTAACCCAACAAAAATCCCTAATCCCCATCATGACTTCCCCCATCACACAACTCCTAGGCCTAGCCACGCTCGCCATCTCCCTCTTCAATGCACAATCCATTCTTAAAAAAGCCCCCATACTCCAAGATTTGCTCACTGACACCAACCCTGATATCTGTGCGATCACAGAATCCTGGTTAAAAAAGTCTGACCATGTTTTTATCAACCAACTCCCCACACAGTCATACGACATTTTCTCAATCCCAAGGCCTAAAAAAAGAGGAGGAGGCTTACTCCTAGCTACCAAGAAACGCCTCAACCTTAAGCTACAAACCATCTCCCCCCCACCAAGACTTGAAATTGGCCTACTTAAATCGAAATCCCTGCAGATATGCCTTATCTACGCCCCTCCTGGAATACTCGAACAGGACCCATCCCCCTTCATCGAATACATCACTGAAAACATAAAACCAGATATACCCGCAGTAATTCTCGGAGACTTCAATCTCCATATTGACACCCTCCCCGCAACGCCTGCCTGTGAAACCCTACTCGTCACCTTAAACGCCCTGGGTTTCAGACAACTTATCTCCAAGCCTACACACAAAGCTGGTCACACACTCGACCTCCTTTTCGTAAATACAGACATCATAGTACCACACGCACCCACCACCACCCCCATCCCCTGGTCCGACCACTTTCTCATCAATGCCCACCTTGCTATCAACACCAACACACCAATCTCAAATCCACTAAAAAAGAAAACGATCTCTTTCCGTAAACCATGTCCTTCTGAGCAACTCTCCCTAGCATTCAACAATATTAGTGAATATCTCGACCTCACCAATCCAGATACTGCTCTACAGTCCTGGGATAAGTCCATCTCCGACATCGCTAATGCCCTCTGCCCCACCATCCACAAAACCATAACACCGACACACACTGAAAAAAAAAAACCATGGTACACAAATGAACTAAGAACACTAAAGCAAGAACTCCGATCCAAGGAACGCACCTGGCGTAAACAACCCACACCCTCCCTCAATATGGCTTACAAGCATACTTTGCATACATACCGGCAAGCTATTCTCCTCGCCAAACGTGATTATTATGCAGCCAAAATCCATAACTACACTTTCAACCCCAACGCCTTATTCTCCTTCGTTTCAGATCTCACAAAATCCCCCTTTCCCTCCCCCCAAGATGAAAACAGCTTAGAGAAATGTGAGAAGCTTGCCGACTATTTTAAAAATAAAATCTCCAAAATCTTAACTCGGCTCCCATCCAACCCTGCCCCTACAGACCCACTACCTTTCCACAATGGAGGTACCCTCAGCTCCCTTGACCTCACCTCCTTGAAGGAAATTGAATCCATACTAAAAAAGATGCGGCCAGCCACCCACACCGCAGACACCATCCCATCAAAAATCCTCCTTACCATTCCTACCGCCATTGCAAAACCAATAGCAGACATTATAAATTGCTCCATCACCACCGGCAAAGTTCCCGACCCCCTTAAGCTTGCTATTGTAAAGCCCCTACTAAAAAAACCCACCCTTGACCACAATGATCCTGCAAACTACAGACCCATATCGAATCTACCTTTTATCTCCAAAATCATGGAGAAGGTGGTCAACACCCAACTCACAGAATTCCTAGAAGAAAACAATATTTTACACCCTTCCCAATATGGCTTCCGCCAAGACCGAAGCACCGAAAAACTCCTACTCGCCATAACAGATACCATCCTTAAGGGCATGGACCACAGCCAATCCTACATCCTTGCCCTCCTAGATATCTCAGCCGCATTTGATACTGTGAACCATCAAATCCTAGTATCACGCTTAGCCGAGATAGGCATATCAAACACAGCCCTATCGTGGTTCTCCTCATACCTAGATCATAGAATGTACTTAGTCAAACTCGATGACTTCGAATCCGCTCACATTCCCCTCACGCAGGGCGTCCCACAAGGCTCCTCCCTATCATCCACCCTCTTCAATATTTACTTACTCCCACTCTGCCACTTACTCTCTAAACTAGGACTGAAATTCTTCCTATACGCAGATGACGTACAAATTTTGATTCCCATTCGAATATCCCTCAACGAAACCCTGCAGTACTGGGAAACTTGTCTGACCTCCATAAACTCACTCCTCTCCAATCTCCACCTTGCACTCAACACCTCCAAAACTGAAATCCTTATCCTAACAAATCAATCTTCCGACTCGATCCACCATACGATCCAAAATGCCTCACAAGCTCAATCACTACCACATAGCGTCAGAGACTTAGGAGTTTACCTAGACAACCAACTAAATTTGAAATCCCACATTAAATCACTGCTAAAAGGAGGCTTCTTTAAACTCCAAACCCTCAAAAAACTGAAGCCCCTCCTTCACGCCCATGATTTCCGCACCGTCATGCAAACCACCATGTTATCCAAACTCGATTATTGCAACGCCCTTTTCCTAGGCCTCCCAGCCTCTACTACTAAACCTCTTCAAATCCTCCAAAATGCCATGGCACGTATCCTAACAAACACAAGAAAATCCGATCATATCACTCCCATACTACAAAATCTCCACTGGCTCCCCATTGCATTCCGTTCCCAATACAAAACACTTACCATCCTACATAACACTCTATACAAAAACAGCTCCCCCTGGCTTGAAGATATGCCTCAATTCCGACAATCGAACCGCCCCACCAGAAACGCCCTCGCCGGCACCCTCCAAACCCCCCTCACTCAAAATTGGGCACCTCACCGCCACCAGGGAAAGAGCCTTCTCTATCGCAGGCCCCTCCCTCTGGAACTCCCTCCCGGCCAAACTCCGACTAGAACCATCCCTGAGCCACTTCAAAAAAGGAATAAAAACATGGCTGTTTAAACAGGCCTACCCCAACTCCTCTCAACCCTAGGCCTCCCACGCATACAGGAACCTGCATTCTCCATACAGCCCTTCCCACCTTTCCCACCCTGGTAACCCTTCCAACACACCCCATGCTCCCCCATAACTCCCCCCCTCCACTCCCCCCCCCCCCCCCCCCCCCCCGCCTCTTAGCCTCTTCAGCCCCCCCCCCCCGCCTTCTTTACCATATCAATCTCTCCATTACCTTTACCTCCCCTCTCGCATATTTTCTCCCCCCCTTTCCCTCTCCCCTCACCCCTCCCCCCAACGTTGTAAATAAGTTCACATATGTAATATGTAATTTTAAACCCATATTTTTCCAATTAAGTTATCCATGCTTGCTTTCTCTTTTCTCTCGTTCTTCGCTTTTTACCTTGTTCCTTTTATCCAATTATTATCCAATTCTCCCAGTTAAACCCCCCTTGTTCAATGTAATTTCCTTTCTCAGTTAATTGTGAACCGACATGATGTGTCCTACGAATGCCGGTATATAAAAAAAATTTTAAATAAATAAATAAATAATGCTTACAAACATGCTCTCTCTCTTTCTCTCATTTACACACTGGCTCCCTCACCTAAACCAGCTTTCAATCACACACAGACACTCATGCTCTCTCTTTCTCTCACACACAGACTCTCATTCACATGCTTACAAACATGTCTTCTTTCTCTCATTTACACACAGGCTGTCAATCACATACTCACATGATCTCTCACCTAAACCAGCTCTCAATCACACAAAGACACACATGCTCTCTCTCTTTCTCTTATTTACACACAGGCTCTCAATCTCATACTCCCTCACCTAAACCAGCTCTCAATCATTCACATGCATGCTATCTCACACACACACAGGATCTCAGCACACATGCTTACTCATTCACTCACTCACTCCCCCCCCCCACCCTGAATTAGCGGCAGCAACAGCCTCCTCCACGTCCAACCTTAAAGGCAGCAGCAACCTACTTCACTTTCAGCCCTCGTGGAGGAGGAGTCCCATCGGTGGCGGGGGTTGACGATCTTCTTCATTTTCCTCCGAGCCGCGCTGCACATTCTTCAGGCCGTGCCTCTCCTTTTCTTCGGCCGACGCTGCCTGCACTAGCATGGTCTCTCCTTCCCGCGCATGCACTCGCTGCTCACCACTTCCACTTCCGGGCCCCGGGGGGGGGGGGGGGGTGGGGGCGGGAAGAAGAGACCATGCTGGTGCCGCTCAGCTGACTCCAGCTGTCCTGCCGCATTCTGCCCGGGGCCCGGGCTGACAGCATTTTAAGCCCGGGCGGAGGAGGACCGGAGAGCAGCTGGGTCAGCGGGGATCGGATCCTACGACGGCATTGCTCCAAAAGGCTTCTTCTGGTTGGGTGGGCCTGGGTCCAAATTGGGTGGGCAACTGCCCACCCAGGCCCACCCGTGGCTACGCCACTGGTGCAGTTGTCACAGTTCAAAGCAGGAAAATCGTGGAGCACTTGTTACAGAACTGCGACAACTGCACTATGAGCTTTTCCCTGTAACCATGAGGAAAACCTCATAGTGCAGTTGTCGCAGTTCAAAGCAGGAAAATCGTGGAGCACTTGTTACAGAACTGCGACAACTGCACTATGAGCTTTTCCCTGTAACCATGATGTGACTCAGTCCCGTGTCGAGGGACCGCTAATCTTTAGTTGCACTTAAACCCGTTTCTTATTGCTGCTATTTAGTAAATGCCTCTTCTGAACAGCACAAAATTGTGGATAGCGAGCTGATTACCATCTCCTGCTTTACTTGACCCATGATTGTGATTTGGATTTCTTCCACCATTGTTTTTTGCTCGTCCAAATTGAACAGCATATGCTGCATTTTTAACTAAGGGAAATTTTAGGACCTAGGATGTATGCTTCCATACTCTGACTGCAAATGGATGTTCTGTCAGGAAATGCTCCCCAAGCTTTTAAATGCCAGCACAGCTTGGTCTTGAGCAGCCTCTAACTTCGACATTTCTGTACTTTAACTTTTATCTCACCAAAGGTTTTCTATGAAGCACTAACCAGGTAACATTTTATTTTAGGAAAGAAGGGAATATAATTTTTACTTGAAATTTCTGATAACTGCTTTTTGATGAGGCCCCTTTTCCTTATTTTAGCAGACAGGGGAGTGAGGTCTGTGTTCTTGCTTCCTTGTGTTATGGTTATTGGGGCAATGGGGAGTCATGTCTCCTCAAAGGGGAGCAAGGCATGTAATTCCGCCCTTTAGGTTATAGTTAGGGAGTGAGGTGTTTTATTTATTAGGGGAGAGTTCTAGTAGCCACATAGTCCTATGGAAAACTGTGCCCTTCGCAGGCTGTGATCTTTTGTTAGACCAATGGAAGAATAATCAAAGATGATGATCACATATATCACTTCTTCAGATGTGGCAGATGCTCCTTTGCCGAGACTCTAATTTCTAACTAATTTAGCAGAATGGATGATATTTTGGGATCTGGTTCTCATTTCTATAATTTGTCTTGACATGATCTGTTTCCCCTTTTTCTTGCTGTTGTTCACAAGAACATAAGAACATGCCATACTGGGTCAGACCAAGGGTCCATCAAGCCCAGCATCCTGTTTCCAACAGTGGCCAATCCAGGCCATAAGAACCTGGCAAGTACCCAAAAATAAGTCTATACCATGTTATTGTTGCTAGTAATAGCAGTGGCTATTTTCTAAGTCAACTTAATTAATAGCAGGTAATGGTCTTCTCCAAGAACTTATCCAATCCTTTTTTAAACACAGCTACACTAATTTCACTAACCACATCCTCTGGCAACAAATTCCAGAGTTTAATTGTACGTTGAGTGAAAAAGAACTTTCTCCGATTAGTTTTAAATGTGCCACATGCTAACTTCATGGAGTGCCCCCTAGTCTTTCTATTATCCGAAAGAGTAAATATCTGATTCACATTTACCCATTCTAGACCTCTCTTAATTTTAAACACCTCTATCATATCCCCCCTCAGCCGTCTCTTCTCCAAGCTGAAAAGTCCTAACCTCTTTAGTCTTTCCTCACAGGGGAACTGTTCCATTCCCTTTATCATTTTGGTCGCCCTTCTTTGTACCTTCTCCATCGCAACTATATCTTTTTTGAGATGCGGCGACCAGAATTGTACACAGTATTCAAGGTGTGGTCTCATCATGGAGCGATACAGAGGCATTATGACATTTTCCGTTTTATTCACCATTCCCTTTCTAATAATTCCCAATATTCTGTTTGCTTTTTTTGACAGCTGCAGCACACTGAACTGAGGATTTCAATGTGTTATCCACTATGACACCTAGATGTCTTTCTTGGGTGGTAGCTCCTAATATGGAACCTAACATTGTATAACTATAGCATGAGTTATTTTTCCCTATATGCATCACCTTGCACTTATCCACATTAAATTTCATCTGCCATTTGGATGCCCAATTTTCCAGCCTCACAAGGTTTTCCTGCTATTTATCACAATCTGCTTGTGATTTAACTACTCTGAACAATTTTGTATCATCTGCAAATTTGATTACCTCACTTGTCGTATTTCTTTCCAGATCAATATCTTGCTTTTTGTATTATATAACATATTCACTCTGTAAAAAAAAAAAGCACAGAATTAAAATGTTTAAAAAAACTCCATTCCCTTCTCTGTCCTTTGAATATTGCTACCATTTAGATAATTTGAAAATATTGGGACTAAACATTTTTTTAAAAGTTACTGTAGGCTGTTCCATCATGAAAGATAACGCTAAGAAATTGTAAAGACAACAGTGTTAAAAAAGAATTTCAGATTAATCATTACTAATTCCCTCTTCTCTAGATTGCTTTAGTAAAAATGATGTAAGTAATAGTAATCTGTTTCTCCTAACTATGGTAATGAATCCCTGTTTGTGCACAGAATGGGTTCTGCTCCTTTTCTCCAAAGGATAGCAGGCTTCTCGAGTGTGCATAAGCACGTAAGGCTGGGTCAGATCAAAAGTCCATCGAGCCAGAAGCCCCTCTTTAAAGGTAGTTAATTCATGTTACTTGGAAGCACTGGAGGATCCCGAAGAATAGATCCAGTCTGTGTTGCTCATCCCCAGGAATAAGTGGTGGTCAATAATTGTTTATGTACTTTTCCTCCAGAAGCTTGTCCAACCCTCTTTTAAACCTTGTGGTCAAAGCATCTAGTCTCTGCTAGATGCTTTGACCACATCCTCTGGCAACAAATTCCACAGCTTAGTTGTCACTAGGGGTGTGCATTCGTTTTGAACGCATTTGCAATCCGCAACTTATTTTTTTTCCAACGTAAAAAAGTGATGATGCGCAACGCATCGCGACTTCCAACTTATTCAACATAGCTATGTTGAATACGTTGAACCACGAGGCGCGCGCTTTTCTCGCCGCCATTAGCTGCGAGCTCGGAGGCCCGGATTGGATTACCACAAAATGGCGGCGCTCCTGCGGTAACCATGCCAACCTGTCTGACCCTTTCCTGTGAGTCGCAGTGACTCACAGGAAAGGGTCGGACAGGTCGGCATGGATACCGGAACGCAGCAAATCTGTGCTCACGTTTTCAGAGAAGCACTGAATGCAGCGAATCGCGCTGTCATTCAGTGCTCTCTGAGGATTTTACTGATGAGCCAGCAGTATATAAGCAGCAGCACGAGGACTCACGCACATTTCCAGCGATTCTGTGGGGAGGTGGGCTGGGTGGCAGGCTGAGGCAGGCAGGCAAGCAGAAATAGAAGCAGAACCAGAAGCAGAACCAGAACCAGATCTGATAGACAACACAGAACAGATTCTGTGTTAGGCTAGCAAAGGAAAGAAAAATATTCCTGGTCTTGCATTAGTGGCAGGGGTCAGCTACAGTCACTAGTATTCCTATTCCTGTTTCTTTCAAGCAGTCTAGTGGTCTAGTCAGCTAGCATTGACCACTGTGACCAGTGACACTATTTACCATTGAGGGTGTTGGGCTGGCTTGGAGAGAGATATTAATATTTTCAATGTCATCCATGTTTCTGGAGTGAAAAAAATTCCTGCTTTATTAAATTCCAATTACTTAGTCTGTCAGTGCAGTGGGCATTTTTAACAGACTGAACATTGTTCTTGAGTGAGTCTGTTCATTTTGGTATTTTAAACAGACTGAAGATTGTTATTGAGTGAGTCTGTTCATTTTGGTATTTTAAACAGACTGAACATTGTTCTTCAGTGGGTCTGTGCTGGGAAGTGCCCGGGCCGGAGTACTCAGCCTCTTTGCTGCTTACAAGCAAGCTACTTCTGTGTGCACTGCACACACATGAGTGCACTGGCAGGCAGGCAGTGAGACAGTGGGCAGTAGGCATTCTTAACAGACTGAACATTGTTATTGAGTGAGTCTGTTCATTTTGGTATTTTAAACAGACTGAACATTGTTCTTGAGTGAGTCTGTTCATTTTGGTATTTTAAAAAGACATTGTTCTTGAGTGAGTCTGTTCATTTTGGTATTTTAAACAGACTGAACATTGTTCTTCAGTGGGTCTGTGCTGGGAAGTGCCCGGGCCGGAGTACTCAGCCTCTTTGCTGCTTACAAGCAAGCTACGTCTGTGTGCACTGCACACACATGAGTGCACTGGCAGGCAGGCAGTGAGACAGTGGGCAGAGGGCATTCTTAACAGACTGAACATTGTTCTTGAGTGAGTCTGTTCATTTTGGTATTTTAAACAGACTGAACATTGTTCTTGAGTGAGTCTGTTCATTTTGGTATTTTAAACAGACTGAAGATTGTTATTGAGTGAGTCTGTTCATTTTGGTATTTTAAACAGACTGAACATTGTTCTTCAGTGGGTCTGTGCTGGGAAGTGCCCGGGCCGGAGTACTCAGCCTCTTTGCTGCTTACAAGCAAGCTACTTCTGTGTGCACTGCACACACATGAGTGCACTGGCAGGCAGGCAGTGAGACAGTGGGCAGTGGGCATTCTTAACAGACTGAACATTGTTATTGAGTGAGTCTGTTCATTTTGGTATTTTAAACAGACTGAACATTGTTCTTGAGTCAGTCTGTTCATTTTGGTATTTTAAACAGACTGAACATTATTATTGTGGGACCGTGGGCAGTGTTACCACATAAAATCATCCATAATGTCAGGGAAAGAGAGATGCAATCGACTTATTGGGACTGGCAGCGGAGGCACCGCAAAAGACACAAGTGCAACACCACCAGTACAGCTAAAAAGGCAACTGTCGCAATCTAAACTCTTTGTAGGGGATGGCAGTTCCATGGCAAAAAAAAACGAAATCGGCCCATGATACTTCGCCATCTCCACCACTTGTTTCTGGCCCTGTAGTTTTGGAGGAGAGGGAAGGGGAGGCAGAGTCAAGCCCGACAAAACTTAGACACCCAAGAGCAGCAGGGGGACAGAAGTCTCGACTAAGACTTAGCGGTCACAAGGTAGCGCTGGCACTGTTAGCTTCTGATTCAGAAGAAGAATCTTCTTGGGTGGGATTCTCATCAGAAACGGAAGAAGTAATAGCTGACGAATCTTCGGTAGAATCAGTTAGTCCTGTCTTAGCTTCCACCTCCAGAATTGTGCAGCAGGGGCCCGGGAGAGATTACAGTGATATCGAGGAGGAGGAAGAGCTGTCAGAAGGGAGAGAGCGGGTGACTGGTGCCCCCTCTGGCATTGCTTCTCAGGGTGCACCCACTACTAGTACCTCAACTCCAGTGCCAGCATCCACCCCCAAGGTGGTAAAGAGAGGAGGATCACAAAAGAAATCTCCGATCTGGAAACATTTTAAAGTGACAGAAGACCCGCGTTATGCTCGGTGTAATTACTGTGCCAGGGATATTAGCAGAGGCAAGCAAATGGGACATCTATCAAATTTTGGCATGACCCATCATATTAAGAGGCAACACACAACAAGATTACTGCCATCTGGGGATGGTGGGAGTTTCAGTCGGGGGACCCCTTCCGACCACTGTGCAGTGGTAGGAAAGCAGCAGAGTCAGCCCACGCCCTCATACCCTTCTAGCAGTCAGGCGGCAGGCCAGCAACCCAGTGACATGTGGCAGAAGCGACAATCCACCATGGAGGAAATGGGGTGGAGTGCGGTAACGCTATCCCGGGGTAGGAGGCAGGTCTCAAAAGTTGTAACCAGGAGCATTGGGGAAATGATTGCCCTTGATGACCAGCCCTTGCAGTTAGTGGAGAATGTGGGTTTCAAGCGTTTTTTGAAGGTTGTACTTCCAAATTACAAAGTCCTCTCCAGAACCACATTTAGTAGAAAGGTCATCCCCAGCCTGTACAAGCAGTGTCGCAGTCGCTTGCAAGCACTGCTAGGTAAGGCAGACGGAAGAGTGCATTTCACCTGTGATATCTGGACCACCATGAATGCTGCACACTCTTACCTCTCTCTGACAGCACACTGGTGGGACATGGCAGAGGCAGGGGCAGCCAGCAGCTCTATTACTGAAGAAGTATCAGGGTGGAGGTGGGCTTTACTGCACACCCACCTGACGGACCAGGCCCATACCGCTGCCAATATTCTAGCATGCATCAGAAAGATGCTGGAGGGCTGGCAACTGCACCAGCGAGACAGGAAAACGCGGGCAGGGTTTTTTGTCACAGACAACGGTGCAAACATGGTTAAAGCAATAAGCGATGGGCGGTTTAAGAACATCCGATGTTTTGCACACACTCTGCATCTGGTAGTGAAGTCAGCTCTGGGCTTGGAGTCCAATGACAAGGAGAATGAATACCTGCGTAGGTTAATACAGAAGTATTGTATTGTATTGTATTGTATTGTATTGTGCTTGACACTGCCTCGATGTCTACTCACCCTCGCTAAGCTCAGACCAGCCCAATTTCCCTACACCGCAGAGACCATCTCGACAAGAGGCCCACCCCACACTCCCTGCCTCATCACACCAGACATGTGCATCCAATCTATCCCCACCCTATTTCTCCCTCACCTGCGCAAACCATGCGCACCCCCTCTTCAAACCACTAACCCTCGGAGCTCACTAGTTCCCATCTTGACCTCACCCCTCACTCAATTCCTCGGACTAGCCACTCTCACCCTAACCCTCCTCAATGCACAATCCATCCTCAAAAAAGCCCCCATCATCCATGACCTGCTCACGGATGATAACCCTGATCTTTTTGCCATCACTGAATCATGGCTCAAAGAATCAGACCATGTCTATCTCAATCAGCTCCCCGAAAAACTATACGACATCTTCTCCATCCCAAGACCAAAAAAGAGAGGTGGTGGTTTACTCCTGGCCGCAAAAAGCACCTGAACCTCAAAATCCTACCTGTCTGCCCCCCCCCAAGCTAGAAATCGGTCTCTTCAAATCACCCTCCCTTCAGATATGCCTCATTTACGCCCCTCCCAACCTCCTCGAACAAGACCCCTCACCCCTCATTGAATTTATCGTAGACAACCTCAAAACAGACTCCCCCACAGTGATCCTCGGAGACTTTAATCTCCATGTGGACTCGACTCCTCATACCCCGGCCTGCGAAACCCTCCTAACCACTCTCGAAGCCCTAGGCTTCAAACAGCTCATCACTTCCCCCACCCATAAGGCAGGGCACACCCTTGACCTTCTATTTATCAACTCCCATCTATCTGCACCCTACACCCCCTCAACAACCCCCATACCCTGGTCCGACCACTTTATCATCAATACCCAAATCCATCTCACCTCCCCCACCAAGACATCCTCAACCCAAAAAAAAACGATATCCTTCCACAAACCCTGCTCATCAGAAAGCATAACTACAGCACTCGACAAAGCTGTAGAGAACCTGGACCTCTCAAATCCAGACGCAGCCCTCCACTCATGGAACCATATTACCAAATCTATAGCCAACAAACTTTGCCCCATGATACATAAAGAAATCCCCCCCTTACAAAACAAAAAAAAACCATGGTACTCCAACGAACTTCAAATCCTGAAACAGGACCTCAGATCAAAAGAACGTACCTGGCGCCGCCATCCCTCCCCCCAACACAAAGCAATATATAAACAATCACTGCACAAATACCGGCAAGCCACCATCATTGCCAAAAGGGACTATCACGCATCAAAAATACACGACCTACAATTCAATGCCAACGCCCTCTTCTCCTACGTCACTGAACTCACCAAGATCCCACACCCCGTTACCATTGAAGAAAACTCCAAGGAAAGATGCTAGGATCTGGCCAAACACTTCCAGCACAAAATTTCCAATATCCTCCTACGCTTCCCCCACAACCCCACGACCACCTCCCCCTCCCCAAAGCACACTAGCACCTGCATCAGATCTTTCGACCCCACCTCTACCCTAGAAATTGAGTCCATCCTCAAAAAAATGAAACCGGCCACGCATTTCTCTGACGCAATCCCCTCCAAAACCCTCCTATCCATTCCCACCACAATCGCCAAACCCTTAGCTAACATCATCAACTGCTCCCTCACCTTCGGCAAAGTCCCAGATCCCCTCAAACTTGCCGTTGTGAAACCCCTCCTAAAAAAACCCTCCCTTGACCCCTCTGACCCGGCAAACTATCGGCCCATCTCCAACCTTCCCTTCCTTGCGAAAGTCCTCGAGAAAGTAGTCAATTCCCAGCTCACCGACTACCTCGAGGACCACAGCCTCCTACACCCCTCACAATTCGGATTTCGGAAAGGCCGAAATACCGAGAATCTCCTCTTAGCCATTACTGACACCATACTCATTGGACTAGACCAAGGAAAATCCTTCTTACTGGCCCTACTAGATGTATCGGCAGCCTTTGACACTGTCAATCATCAAATCCTTATCACACGCTTGACAGAAATAGGCATTACCGACACAGCACTAGACTGGCTCACCTCCTACCTCACAAACAGAGAATACCTCATAAAACTCGATAACCATGAATCCTGTCACATTCCCCTCAGACAAGGCGTACCACAGGGATCTTCCCTATCCTCCACCCTCTTCAATATATACCTCCTCCCCCTCTGCAACTTACTATCAAACCTAGGCCTGGACTTCTTCCTATACGCTGATGATGTACAAGTACTCATACCCATTCAGAAAACACTCAATGAAACCATCCTTTTCTGGGAATCTTGCCTAGTCAGCATCAACTCCCTACTAACCGACCTTCACCTTGCTCTCAATAAAACCAAAACCGAGCTCCTCTTTATATCCAAGCAACCTGAACACGACTCCTCCACCACACCACCGCCCCCCCTCATCTCTCCCACACTACCCCTCTCCGTAAGAGACTTGGGAGTCACACTCGACCAACACCTGAACTTCAAGCCACACATCAAGTCCCTCCTTAAAGCAGGCTTCTACAAACTCCAGGTCCTCAAGAAGCTCAAGCCTTTACTCCATACCCAAGATTTCAGATTAGTCCTACAGTCCACTATTTTCTCCAAAGTGGACTACTGCAACGCCCTTCTACTAGGCCTTCCATACTCCACCATCAAACCAATTCAAACTCTTCAGAACGCCATGGCACGAATCCTCACAAACACACGTAGAAGAGAGCATATTACACCTATCCTAGCAGACCTTCACTGGCTGCCCATCCAATTCCGCGCCCAATATAAGACCCTAACTATTCTACACAACACTCTCTACAAAAACAACTCCCCCTGGCTTAAGGAAATGCCCCACTTCCACCTCTCAACCCGCCAGACAAGATCCACATCTACAGGCACCCTCCACACCCCGCCCCTAAAAACAGCACGCCTCGCCACCACCAGAGAAAGAGCCTTCACCATTGCAGGCCCCGCCCTCTGGAACTCCCTCCCCGCACACCTCCGTCTTGAACCCTCACTACCCAATTTCAAAAAAGGCATCAAGACCTGGCTCTTCAGACGGGCCTACCCCGAACCCAATCCCTCGTAGTCAACCCCCCCCAAACCCCCCTAGTCACTGTACCGCCCACCACCCTCCCACCCTAACCCCCCCCCCCCCACCTTACACCTTTTACACTTTACCGCACCCCATCTACCTCACAACCTGTTCTTTTCTGCATGGTAAAAGTCAAAACTAATTGTCTCCTCACCTGCCTTATCTGCTGTAAAAAAAGCATATATATATATATGTGTCTCATAACTTGCCATAACTACCGCAAATAAGCCTCCACAGATATACTCCATGCAATCCATATTTCCTCATTGTCCGCTGTAACTTTGTGACAATGTCCGCTGTAACTTTGTGACAATGTCTTAACCCTCATTTTATTGCCTCTCATGTAAATAATGTTACGTTCCTTTTAATTTCCCAGCTGCTATCTTCTTCCTCCTTTACTTTCTCCCCTCTCCCCCCCCTTTTTTCTCGAACCTGCTCCATCCCCCTCTCCCTGTTTATTGTAATTTCCTCCTTTCGCAAGTTTATTGTAAACCGGCGTGATGTGCCCGCACGAACACCGGTATATTAAAAGCTGTTAAATAAATAAATAAATAAAAATAAGTGCAGGAACATAGCAGCACACTTCCACAGAAGTGTCAAGGCGGGGCAGGTTCTCTGACAAAAGCAGACTGATTTGGATATGCCTCAGAAGCGTCTCATTCAAGACATTGCCACCCGGTGGAATTCCACCTTTATGATGCTGGAGAGGTTACTGAAGCTGCAGACATCCCTTCATGAACTTTCTGGTACAATAGACATAGGTGTGCAGAATCCCCTAGGGCATCACGATTGGTTAGTCATGAGTCAGCTGGTAAAAATCCTGCAGCCCTTCAAGGATGTCACGGAGGAGCTGAGTTCCAGAAGTGCCACCTTGGCTGACATCATCCCTATAGTTAAATTCCTGAATGACCATTTGGAGGCCTTTAAATGGCAAGAGGGAATGACTGCTGAGGTGCTGCAGTGTCTGGACGTTTTGCAGCAGCAGGTGAAAGACAGATTAAGGCCTTTAACAGAGGACAGCACATACATGCTCGCCTCTGTCTGTGATCCCCGTGTGAAAGGTAAACTCGCCCTACAGACCAATTGTCTGTCATATGTGAAGGATCTGCTGTTAGGTAAGGTCCATGAACAGGAGCGCCATAGGTGGAAACAGAGTCAGATTAGGCTTCAAGCAGAGGTGGAAACAGCAGGCACGTCACAGAGTTGTGCTGCTAGCCCAGGCAGGAGCTGGACTGTGTCAGTGACCGGTAGTACCTCCTCCTCCACGTCAGAACGCCCAAGGCATGTTGGCCATAAAGATTCATCAATTGTGCAATGGGCGAGAGAGAAAGTAGCTGGATTGAGTGACTCTGAGCCCTCCCAAGCACAGGAGGAGACAGCAGCACAGCTGTCAGTGACACGGTATCTCTCAGAGCCGATAGAGAACATGCAGACAGATCCGCTGGCATATTGGGCACACAAGTCCACTGTCTGGCCACACCTAGCCAAAGTGGCTGAACGATATCTGTCATGTCTACCAACCAGTGTGCCCAGTGAACGTGTCTTTTCAATGACAGGGGATATCATGAGCCCTCACCGCTCAAGGCTGGCACCAGAGTTGGTGGAAATGCTAGTGTTTTTGAAAGTAAACCTGCCTTTGCTTGGCTTTCCAAATTTTCCCTGTGAATGGCAAGACGAATAAAAGCTATTCAAAGCCTTGCAGCAGCTCCAATAGCCTCCTATGCTCCAGATAATAAGCACTGCAGCACATGTTCCTGACATGAATCGCTGTGCCTGACCGTCTACTGTGCAGGCCTTGTGTTCCTACCGATATTTGACCTCGATTGCTGCGCCTGTTCATCCAGGCCTTGTGTTCCTACTGGTGTTTTAACTCAATTGCTGTGCCTGTTCATCCAGGCCTTGTGTTCCTACTGGTGTTTTAACTCAATTGCTGTGCCTGTTCATCCAGGCCTTGTGTTCCTACTGGTGTTTTAACTCAATTGCTGTGCCTGTTCATCCAGGCCTTGTGTTCCCACAAGTGTTTTAACTCAATTGCTGTGCCTGTTCATCCAGGCCTTGTGTTCCTACTGGTGTTTTAACTCAATTGCTGTGCCTGTTCATCCAGGCCTTGTGTTCCTACTGGTGTTTTAACTCAATTGCTGTGCCTGTTCATCCAGGCCTTGTGTTCCCACAAGTGTTTTAACTCAATTGCTGTGCCTGTTCATCCAGGCCTTGTGTTCCTACTGGTGTTTGACCTCGATTGCTGCGCCTGTTCATCCAGGCCTTGTGTTCTTACTGGTGTTTTAACTCAATTGCTGTGCCTGTTCTTCCAGGCCTTGTGTCCCTAGGTGGGATTGACCTCTGTCCTCGACTGCTGTGCCTGTTCATCCAGGCCTTGTGCCCCTAGGTGGGATTGACCTCTGTCCTCGCCTGCTGTGCCTGTTCATCCAGGCCTTGTGTCCCTAGGTGGGATTGACCTCTGTCCTCGACTGCTGTGCCTGTTCATCCAGGCCTTGTGTCCCTAAGTGGAATTGACCTCTGTCCTCGACTGCTGTGCCTGTTCATCCAGGCCTTGTGTTCCTCTGGGGATAGGGAAATACCTACAGTACCTGAGTGTAATCAAGTATGAAGTGCTGGAAATGTTTTAAAATAAGAATAGAAATAAATTAAAAAAAAAAAATTACTATCCCTATTCATCCAGGCCTTGTGTCCCTAGGTGGGATTGACCTCTGTCCTTGAATGATGTGCCTGTTCATCCAGGCCTTGTGTTCCCACAAGTGTTTTAACTCAATTGCTGTGCCTGTTCATCCAGCCCTTGTGTCCCTAGGTGGGATTGACCTCTGTCCTCGACTGCTGTGCCTGTTCATCCAGGCCTTGTGTTCCCACAAGTGTTTTAACTCAATTGCTGTGCCTGTTCATCCAGCCCTTGTGTCCCTAGGTGGGATTGACCTCTGTCCTCGACTGCTGTGCCTGTTCATCCAGGCCTTGTGTTCCCACAAGTGTTTTAACTCAATTGCTGTGCCTGTTCATCCAGGCCTTGTGTCCCTAGGTGGGATTGACCTCTGACCTCGACTGCTGTGCCTGTTCATCCAGGCCTTGTGTTCCCACAAGTGTTTTAACTCAATTGCTGTGCCTGTTCATCCAGGCCTTGTGTCCCTAGGTGGGATTGACCTCTGACCTCGATTGCTGTGCCTGTTCATCCAGGCCTTGTGTCCCTAGGTGGGATTGACCTCTGTCCTCGACTGCTGTGCCTGTTCATCCAGGCCTTGTGTCCCTAGGTGGGATTGACCTCTGTCCTCGAATGATGTGCCTGTTCATCCAGGCCTTGTGTTCCCACAAGTGTTTTAACTCAATTGCTGTGCCTGTTCATCCAGGCCTTGTGTTCCCACAAGTGTTTTAACTCAATTGCTGTGCCTGTTCATCCAGGCCTTGTGTTCCTACTGGTGTTTGACCTCCATTGATGTGCCTGTTCATCCAGGCCTTGTGTCCCTAGGTGGGATTGACCTCTGTCCTCGAATGATGTGCCTGTTCATCCAGGCCTTGTGTCCCTAGGTGGGATTGACCTCTGTCCTCGAATGATGTGCCTGTTCATCCAGGCCTTGTGTTCCCACAAGTGTTTTAACTCAATTGCTGTGCCTGTTCATCCAGGCCTTGTGATCCTACTGGTGTTTGACCTCCAATGCTGTGCCTGTTCATCCAGGCCTTGTGTCCCTAGGTGGGATTGACCTCTGTCCTCGAATGATGTGCCTGTTCATCCAGGCCTTGTGTCCCTAGGTGGGATTGACCTCTGTCCTCGAATGATGTGCCTGTTCATCCAGGCCTTGTGTTCCTACTGGTGTTTTAACTCAATTGCTGTGCCTGTTCATCCAGGCCTTGTGTTCCCACAGGTTTTTTACCTCAATTGCTGTGCCTGTTCATCCAGGCCTTGTGTTCCCACAAGTGTTTTAACTCAATTGCTGTGCCTGTTCATCCAGGCCTTGTGATCCTACTGGTGTTTGACCTCCAATGCTGTGCCTGTTCATCCAGGCCTTGTGTCCCTAGGTGGGATTGACCTCTGTCCTCGAATGATGTGCCTGTTCATCCAGGCCTTGTGTTCCTACTGGTGTTTGACCTCCATTGCTGTGCCTGTTCATCCAGGCCTTGTGTCCCTAGGTGGGATTGACCTCTGTCCTCGAATAATGTGCCTGTTCATCCAGGCCTTGTGTTCCTACTGGTGTTTTATCTCAATTGCTGTGCCTGCTCATCCAGGCCTTGTGTTCCCACAAGTGTTTTAACTCAATTGCTGTGCCTGTTCATCCAGGCCTTTGTTCCTACTGGTGTTTGACCTCCATTGCTGTGCCTGTTCATCCAGGCCTTGTGTCCCTAGGTGGGATTGACCTCTGTCCTCGAATGATGTGCCTGTTCATCCAGGCCTTGTGTTCCCACAAGTGTTTGACCTCCATTGCTGTGCCTGTTCATCCAGGCCTTGTGTTCCTACTAGTGTTTTATCTCAATTGCTGTGCCTGTTCATCCAGGCCTTGTGTTCCCACAAGTGTTTTAACTCAATTGCTGTGCCTGTTCATCCAGGCCTTTGTTCCTACTGGTGTTTGACCTCCATTGCTGTGCCTGTTCATCCAGGCCTTGTGTCCCTGGGTGGGATTGACCTCTGTCCTCGAATGATGTGCCTGTTCATCCAGGCCTTGTGTTCCCACAAGTGTTTGACCTCCATTGCTGTGCCTGTTCATCCAGGCCTTGTGTCCCTAGGTGGGATTGACCTCTGTCCTCGAATGATGTGCCTGTTCATCCAGGCCTTGTGTTCCTACTGGTGTTTTAACTCAATTGCTGTGCCTGTTCATCCAGGCCTTGTGTTCCCACAAGTGTTTTAACTCAATTGCTGTGCCTGTTCATCCAGGCCTTGTGTTCCTACTGGTGTTTGACCTCCATTGATGTGCCTGTTCATCCAGGCCTTGTGTCCCTAGGTGGGATTGACCTCTGTCCTCGAATGATGTGCCTGTTCATCCAGGCCTTGTGTCCCTAGGTGGGATTGACCTGTGTCCTCGAATGAAGTGCCTGTTCATCCAGGCCTTGTGTTCCCACAAGTGTTTTAACTCAATTGCTGTGCCTGTTCATCCAGGCCTTGTGTTCCCACAAGTGTTTTAACTCAATTGCTGTGCCTGTTCATCCAGGCCTTTGTTCCTACTGGTGTTTGACCTCCATTGCTGTGCCTGTTCATCCAGGCCTTGTGTCCCTAGGTGGGATTGACCTCTGTCCTCGAATGATGTGCCTGTTCATCCAGGCCTTGTGTTCCCACAAGTGTTTGATCTCCATTGCTGTGCCTTTTCATCCAGGCCTTGTGTCCCTAGGTGGGATTGACCTCTGTCCTCGAATGATGTGCCTGTTCATCCAGGCCTTGTGTCCCTAGGTGGGATTGACCTCTGTCCTCGAATGATGTGCCTGTTCATCCAGGCCTTGTGTTCCTACTGGTGTTTGACCTCCATTGCTGTGCCTGTTCATCCAGGCCTTGTGTTCCTAAAAGAGTTTGACCTCGACTGCTGTGCCTGTTCATCCAGGCCTTGTGTTCCTAAAAGAGTTTGACCTCGATAGCTGTGCCTGTTCATCCAGGCCTTGTGTTCCTAGAAGTGTTTGACCTCTACGGTACAAAGTCAACATAGGTTGATATTGCAGATTTTGACTGGAGTAGCAGTATTCTTATTTCTGAGAGATTTTCCAATTCCTTTGTCATCAGCTGAAGTGCGAAAGTACAGTCAGGATTCACTAGACGCCAACGGAATTCACTAGATGCCAACGATATTCACTGGACGCCAATGTAAACACCGGGTACACTCAACTCTAGGGGTGGACCCATTCCAGGGAGTCCTTCCCTGCACAAAGGAAAGGGAACTCTCTCCTGGGCCAGCCTGTCTTTCCCCTATCAAAACCACAGGGACCAGACCAGACTACCTCCACTCTGCCAGCCTGTCTTGCCCCTATCAGCTTTCTGCCACTCTGCTTTGCTGCATTACACCAGATGACTCACTTAACTCCTTGTGGTGTTCTTGCCACTCTGATGGTTCCTCAGTGTGTTGGTGCTAGTCTATCTGCTTGCTATGTTCCCCCTTCATTGTGCTGTTGGATGTCAATGCCACTTGTCTTGCCGCTTTGCCTGTGGTGCTGCCTTTGATGGTTCATGCATCTGCTATCGGTGCTCTGTTTTGAAGCTGTGGTGTGTTTTTGACATTCTCACTGCTGCTTTGTGCCTCTATTAAAGCACTCTTGCCACTTCTGGTACCCCTTTGCACCTTTCCAGTGCCTTAGGCTATTCATGCCACTTAGGTGCCACTTTGCCACAGTCTAAGTACCTTGGAGCTCTTTTGTTGTTGTGATGATTGCTCCCCAGAAGTTTCATGACAATTGATAAGAAAACCCCAATTCTGCAGCCAAAAATAGGCTGGAAATCCTTCCCCCATTGACTTTAATGGGAACCGGGCAACGTATGGACAGATCCTCAACTTATGGAATTCTCCATAAGTCCATATTGAACGAAATCGACACCCCACGAAAACGTATCAACGATTCAACGAAAACCTTTTGTCTGCACATCCCTAGTTGTCACAGAGATTGTGCAGAGGAGGTCTGTTTTCCTTTTTGTTTGCCCATCAGTTAAGAATTAGAAATAGAAAAACCCCATGAAGAGCAACGCTGCTGTGGTTCAAGTGTCTGCCATCTTGCCCGACCAAACCTTTTTTTAAGACTCAGCTATATTACAAGCCTTGATCACATTCTCTGGCTACAAATTCCAAAGCTTATTTATGTGAAGACTGAAAAAATACTTTCTCAAATTTGTCTTAAAACTGTAAGAATTTAATTTCAAGGTGTACCCCCTAGTCCTAATGCTATTTGAAAAAAAGAAATAACCATTCCGTATGATATTATACATGCCGACTTTACTGAGTATTGAAAATATTTGGGCAACTGGCCGAGCACTTGCATACATTCCATATTGTGAATGTAGATCAATATTTACCCAAGAATATGGCTTTGAAAATTGCCTTAAAATGACATTTGCAGCAAATGTATACAATGAGGCATGGTGGGTGTACTGGAATTTAATTTTCCAGAAACTGCTTGTCTAGTCTGCTCATCTTTATTTGCAGTTGCTATTCCACAGTTAATATTAGTTTCCCTTCTTTGTTTTTTTCTCAGCTGTTAACTTGTTCCTTATCTGGTGTGATGTTAGCAATATTTCCAACATTCAAAATTTTTCTTGTGCATCCCAGTGCAGAGGTATAATGGGTATATGTGGAATTATGTCTTGGACCTGATACTCTGAGATCCATACTCAAAAGCATTTAGCATTTACTCAAACGTTATCCAGCTAAATGAGGATTTGGGCACTTATCTGGTTAATTTATAGCCGGATAATGTTATTTGGCTAGAATTTAGCTAAATAAGTTAGGGGCATTCTGGGGCATAACTGGGTGGAGTTGAGTTAACCAGATAAGTTATCCAGCAAACTCTGTTTTTCAGAGCTAGCCGGATAACTTAGACCTGTAGACCTGTCCTAAAGTTAGCCGGATAAATTTAAGATACGTGGATATGTGTGGCTATGCTGCTGAATATATGAACCAAGTTAGCCAGATAAATTTATCTGGAAAAGATAAATTTATCTGGCTAACTAGCCGAACTGCATAGCGACTAAATATGGACCTCTCTGAGACTACTTTCTGGAGCATGGATCAAACAATGGCTGAAGAAAAGGAAAACTGCTAAGCATCTCAGACCGATCATATAAAGAACATCTGCCAGAAGGTAAAAATAATAGATGAATACGCCAGGACCAACTCCCTTTCTCCATCTCTAGAGATCCCCCCCCCCCCCAAAGAAATTGCTAGAATCTATCAGAAGAGCTGCTGTGAAGTCAGCCCCGAATTCTTTACATGACCAAATTTCATAGCAGTTTCTCGTAGATTCTAGTAATTTCTGGGGGGAGGGAGTGGGGGTTGGTGCTGGCATATTCATCTGTTATTTTAATCTTCTAAATGATATTCTGTATATTTTCTGAAATCTGTACGAAGTTCCTTTTGCCAACATCTACTCCTCCTTAGCAGTTCTTTTCATCAGCCATTGTTTGCTTCATGTTCCAGAAAGTAGTCCCATAGTGTCAGGACCAATACATATTTCCACAAATACCCACTATACATCTTCAGTAGCATCCTGTTCATTTGGACAGTTTTTTTTTGTTTTTTTTTTACCAACTTACATGTATTGTCTTTTGGTTTGAGGTTGTTAGAGATAATAATGTAGAAGGGTGCCATTGTCGGGTCCTTAAATGCCCTTGTCCCTTACAAGCATGCAGTGTGTGGCTTCAGCTATCTGAGTGCCCTCAGTATGACAGAGGTCTCACCAGATCTGTGTGGTCAATGATGTCAGAGTAGGGCTAATGTGTTGAGGAGACACACCACTCTCTATTGGAAGGGGTAAAGTAGATTTATTTAAAAAAACATGTTATGTGAGCAGGGAATTGGGGTTTACATGAGGAGTTGGTGTTACGGGACTGGGCCGTGCCCCGGCCCCTCCTCCTATCTCGGGGCTGGCTCGACCCGCATGGATTTCTCTTCAGCTGCGTAGGCCCGATCCGCAGCCTGCCGCGGCTCTCCCTGTGCGAGGGAGACGCCACCGACTCAATGCTCTTGGCCCCACCCCCTAGGCGCGCGCATGCCCAGGGGCTGAGGCTTTAAAGGGGCCAGCGCGGGAAATTCAAGAGGACGCCCTGGATGTTGTCAGGCACTGCAGCTTGACCAGGACAGGGACTTGCAACGAGGTTCTCTCAGACCCCTGAGCTACTAGTTGCTGCGTTCGGATCTTGGATCACTTCTTCAGACTTCTGGCTTCTAACCCAGCTTCATCTTCTCACTTCGTCTTCAGCTTATGCCCCTGGTTTTGGTTTGGCTTCTGACATCTGGCTTCTGACCCGGCTCCGTCCTACGACTCTGATTCCAGCTTCCTCCACTGGCTTTGGCTTCGTACCTCTGGCTTTTGACCCGGCTTCGTTCTTGGACTCTGTCTTCAGCCTCTTACACCTCCTCAGGTGTCCGGTACTCGTTGGTCCAGAGGATTCTCCTAAGTCCCAGTGGCTTGGCTCTCATGGGCTTCTCCCGGGGGAGCCGCGGGCTTCCGAGGGTGAAGATCCTTCCAGCCTTCTGGGCTCAGCTGGCCTCATCGTCCACCTCTTCGGCTGCTGCCCGGGTCCTTGGTTGCATAGGGTCCCACCTAAGTCCAAGAGGTCCGGGTTCCTACAGGCTCCTCCCAGGGGAGCCACGGACTTCTAGTAGTGAAGTCTTCTCCGGAGTATCTTTAGCGCTGCCTCCTGGCTGAGATGCTTCCTGTGGGGTCCCACAGTATTCCATCTACAGTCTCAGCCGGCCCAAGGGTCCACGATCGTAACAGTTTGCAAGGCCATGGACCCGGCAGATCTTGCAGGTTGAAAGCCATCCCAGGTATTGCACAGAGGCTGCAAAAGCAACAAACATGCCTCGACTCCCCGATGGCAACAGTGCAGGGACTAGCTGACCATGTTGGCGGAGCCACTGCTTCTAGTTCCCCGGTATCTGGAGCTGGGACCAATACTGGATCAGCAGCACCCATACAGATGCCAGCACCCTCGCGGTTTTCAGGGGATGCGAAGCTTTGCCAAGGGTTCCTGAACCAGTGCTATATTCGATTCAATCTCCTTCCAGTTCAGTTCCCGACGGACCGGGTCAAGATGAGCTATATTATCTCCCTGCTGGATGGGAGACCCTTGGCGTGGGCCTCCAACCTCTGGGAGCATCAGGACTCCTGCTTGAACAATCTGGTACAGGTCGTCACCGCCTTTCGGCGGGTCTTCGATGAGTCCTCCCGCAGACCTACTGCCGCATCAGAACTGCTCCAGCTGCGTCAGGGTAACTGGCCTTTGGCTGAACATGCCGTGGACTTTCAGACTCTTGCCACCGAATTGAACTGGGGAAGTGATAGCCTGCATGGCATCTTTTTGGAAAGTCTTTCCCCAAGACTTCAGGATGAGTTGGCGGCCAGAGATCTCCTAGACAACTTGAACGATCTCATTGATCTAGCATGCCGCGTGGGCCGCCGTATCCAATGCTGGTTCCAGGAGAGGAGGTCTGCTCACAGACCCGGGAGCTCTGGAACCACACCTTCCCGAAGCGGGCACTCCCCTTCTGCCTCTCCGGGGGCTCAAGATCCCGAACCCATGCAGGTGGGCCGGGGGCCTATCTCTCAAGAAGAAAGGAGGAGATGTCAGTCCCTGGGCCTGTGCCTGTATTGCGGTGGCAAGGGCCATTTCCTTGCCCGCTGTAGCGAGCGTCCGGGAAACGCTTGGACCTAGGGACAGTCGGGGAGCTAACCGTAGGTCACACCACCTCTGTCTCCCCGTGCACCGTCCCGTTGACCGTACTCCTTCCTGAAGGAGAGTTCCATTTGCTAGCCCTGATCGACTCTGGAGCCGGGGGGAACTTCATCCTCAAAGACTTGGTCCAGCAACTCCAGATTGGGGTTCAACCCCAAAGACCCCTCTCCATGTGTCTTCTATTCAGGGGAAACTTCTTCCAGGGACCATCGCTACTCGTACCAAGCCTCTCATGCTACGCACTGGTATTCTGCATGTGGAGGAGATTTTGTTCCTCATCCTGGAAAAATCCATGCATCCAGTCATCCTGGGGCTACCTTGGCTGTGGAAGCACTCTCCTGTAATCTCATGGGATACCCTCCAGGTGGCATCCTGGGGTCCCTCGTGCTTCGACTCCTGTTTGGCCTCTGTCCCTCAACCACCAGTGCCTCTGCTGATGACTTCCTTGGCACTGCCACCCCACTACCAAGACTACCTCGATGTCTTTTCTAAGGAGAAAGCGGAGATCCTCCCGGAGCACCGCCCCTTCGACTGTGCGATTAACTTGCTCCCAGGTACCACGCCGCCACGGGGACGGGTATACCCATTGTCCCTTCCCGAGACACAGGACATGTCCGACTACATCCGGGAGAACCTGGACCGAGGGTTCATTCGACCATCCAAATCCCCGGCTGGAGCGGAGTTCTTCTTCGTAGAGAAAAAGGACCTGAATAGCATTACCCGGTGAGACCGGTATCCTTTGCCCTTGATTCCGGAACTTCTGGACAGGTTACAGGGGGCCAAGGTGTTCACTAAGTTGGATCTCCGTGGGGCGTATAATCTAGTGAGGATTCGGCCAGGAGACAAATGGAAGACCGCTTTTAACACAAGGGATGGCCACTATGAATACCTGGTCATGCCCTTTGGTGTCTACAATGCCCTGGCAGTTTTTCAGAACCTCATGAATGAGGTTCTGAGGGAGATGCTACATACCTCAGTAATTGTTTATTTTGACGATGTGCTCATTTATTCCAAGGACTTGGAGACACATCGCTATGATGTCCGCCGTGTACTACAGAAACTCAGAGATAACCAACTTTACGCAAAATTCGAGAAGTGCTTGTTTGACCAGGAGTTGCTACCCTTTCTTGGGTACATCGTATTATCCACAGGCTTCCATATGGACCCAGAGAAGGTCGCGGCAAATAAAGGATTGGCCGCAACCAGTGGGAGTGAAGGCACTCCAACGGTTCTGGGTTTCGCCAATTTTTACCGGCAGTTCATTCCACACTACTCCCGCATAGTGGCACCTCTCACGGTTCTCACTAAAAAGGGAGCGGACGCGAAGAATTGGCCTGCAGCAGGGCAACAAGCCTTCCAGGAATTAAAGAACGCCTTCCTCCAGGATACGTGCCTTCACCACCCGGACCCGCAACGCCAGTTTATTGTGGAGGTTGACGCCTCTGACATAGCTGTCGGTGCCGATCTATGTCAGCTGTCCAACGGGGGTAAGGCCTTACCCTGTTCCTACTTCTCCCGCAAATTCTCGTCCGCCGAGAGGAACTACGGCATGGGGACAAGGAGCTGCTGGCCGTCAAGTTAGCCTTTGAAGAGTGGCGACAATGGTTGGAGGGGGCCCAGCACCCAGTACTCGTCTACACTGCCCATAAGAACCTGGAGTATCTATGCCGTGCCCAGCGTCTTAATCCACGGCAGGCGCGCTGGTCACTCTTTTTCAGCCGTTTCAATTTTTCCCTCCGTTACCGACCGGCATCCAAGAACGTCCGAGCGGATGCTCTCTCCCGCACGACGGAGACAGAAGATACCATCAACCCGCCTCAGTACATTCTAGACCCGGCCAAAGTTTTTCTGGCCGCATCCAAGGTAGCCCCCGCGGGTAAGATGGTGCTGCCCTCTCATTCCCATAGGAGAGTGTTAGCGTGGGCTCACGATTCCCTGACCGCCGGGCATCCAGGAACTACCAGGACCCTGGAACTTCTGATGGAATTCTACTGGTGGCTGCAGGTCAAGAAAGATGTCCGACTCTATGTTCAGTCATGTCCTACCTGTGCCCGACAGAAACCCTTACATGGACGCCCCTGGAGGCTTATTCAGCCGCTGCCCATTCCTACTGAGCTCTGGACTCATCTGTCCACAGATTTTATTGTAGATTTGCCTGTTTCTGATGGGAAGACCGTGATCTGGGTCACGGTTGACCATTTCTCGAAGATGGCTTACTTCGTGCCTCTTGCTAAGCTGCCTATGGCATCAGAATTAGCTACCCTCTTTACGCAACACATCTTCTGTCTACATGGACACCCCTTGCACATAGCCTCTGATCGGGGTCCGCAGTTTACCGCAAAATATTGGAAGGCCGTTTGCAGGACGTTGGAAGGCCCTTTGCAACTCAACCTAACAACAGCCTTCCATCCCCAAGGCAACGGGCAAGCCGAGCGTCCTAATAGGACCCTAAAGGCTTTCCTCCAGTCCTTCGTGGGGGATCTCCAGGATGATTGGGTCACCTTGCTACCATGGGTAGAGTTCTCTTATAACCGCCATAAGCACTCTGCGACCAACCAGTCCCCGTTCCAGTTGGTCTATGGAAAGAACCTGAGGCCTCCTCTGCCATTGCCTTTGATGGTACCGTCCCCTGCAGTTCAACTTACAGCACAACAGTTGCGCAACCTCTGGAGAGCCACCCAAGAGAAACTCAGTCTGACAGCAGCCAAGGCTAAAAAATATGCAGACAGGTTTCGGCGGCCCGCCCCAGCCTTCCTTCCGGGGCAGAAAGTATGGTTAAGTACCAGGAACATCCACCTCTATGCACCTGGCCCCCAGGTACATTGGTCCATTCACGGTAGTGGAGTGAGTAGGAGCAGTCTCCTACCGGTTACGGTGCCGTCCACCCTGAGGATCCACAATGTGTTCCATGTGTCCTTGCTTAAGTCTGTGGTTCTCTCCACCTTTCATGACAAACCTCTGGAACCTACTGCCACTGAGGCCGAAACCGACGTCATCTATACGGTGAAGGATGTTCTGGAAGTTCGGTTCCACTGTCGCCGGTGGGAGTACCTCCTCTCGTGGGAGGGGTATGGCCCGGAAGAGAACTCCTGGGAACCAGTCTCCCATATCTTGGACAAATCTCTCCTCGTCAGTTCCACTTGGCTCATCCTGCTAAGCCCAGACCCCCGGGAAGGGGGCATAGGAGGGGGGTACTGTTACAGGACCGGGCTGTGCCCCGGCCCCTCCTCCTACCTCGGGGCCGGCCCGATCCGCACGTATTTCTCTTCGGCCGCGTAGACCTGAGCCGCAGCCTGCCACGGCTCTCCCTGTGCAAGGGAGACGCCGCCGACTCGATGCTTTTGGGCCCGCCCCCTAGGTGCGCACGCGCCCGGGGGCTGAGGCTTTAAAGGGGCCAGCATGGGAAATTCAAGAGGATGCCCCGGATGACGTCAGACGCTGCAGGGTATTTAAACCCTGCAGCTTGACCAGGATGCAGCCTTGCATCGAGGTTCTCTCAGTCTCCTGAGCTACTAATTGCTGCGTTCGGATCTTGGATCACTTCTTCAGACTTCTGGCTTCTGACCCAGCTTCGTCTCCTCACTTCATCTTCAGCTTACGCCCCTGGTTTTGGTTTGGCTTCTGACTTCTGGTTTCCGACTCGGCTCCGTCCTACGACTCTGATTCCAGCTTCTGCCCCTGGCTTTGGCTTCGTACCTCTGCCTTCTGACCCGGCTTCATTCTTGGACTCCATCTTTGGCCTCTTCCACCTCCTCAGGTATCCGGTACTCACTGGCCCAGAGGATTCTCCTAAGTCCCAGCAGCTCGGGCTCTCACGGGCTCCTCCCGGGGGAGTTGCGGGCTTCCGAGGGTGAAGATCCTTCCAGCCTCCTGGGCTCAGCCGGCCTCATCATCCACCTCTTCGGCTGCTGCCCGGATCCTTGGTCGCATAGGGTTCCGCCTAATTCCAAGAGGTCCGGGTTCCTACGGGCTCCTCCTGGGGGAGCTGTGGACTTCCAGTGGTGAAGTCTTCTCCGGAGTATCTTCAGCTGAGACGCTTCCTGTGGGGTCCCACAGTATTCCATCTACATTCTCAGCCGGCCCAAGGGTCCAAGATCGTAACAGTTGGACTCTAAACCCTGGAGTTCTGGTAATGTTTGGGCCATCTCCCCCAGAGTGGTTCCATAGAGCTTGTCTTTTCTAGAGGAGGTCTTAGAGAAGTGGGAGTGCAGGAGAGAAATTTCAGAGTGGAAGCCTCTGGGAGTTCCTGAAGTAAGAGAGAGAAGAAGATATTGAGAGTTGGTGGATTGGTGTATTAGAGGCTGCTGAGAGGAAGAGCATCCAGCCTGGGAAGTTCAATACAGGCTGATCCCAATATCATCAGTCCCTGACCCCAAGCTGAAAGAGGAAAAGAGGTGCATGGTAGAAGGGAGAACTCAGGTAGGAGAAAGGTGCTTCCATGAAGAGGTAATCTGTTAGAGGAGGTAAAGAGAGTGTGTTCTGGGGCTTTTGTATTTTTTAGACTTTGCTACAGTACTAGGACACTGCTCAAGTGTACTGGTTCTGAATTTTATGTTGTGACACCAGTTATGCAGTAAAGACTTTATTTTGGACAAAACATTGAGAGTGATTTTTCCAGCTGTGAAGACTGGTGTGCAGAGGAGCCTCTGGGAGTGAGCACCCCTTAAGGGGCTTGAAAATTTGAGTTTTCCCCCTGTGTGGGAACCTCGGGATGGTCAAGGGGCCTTGCGTGGTCCGTGGCCCTCCCCTTGTGCCTCCATGCCCAAGAGCTGACTGGAATGAGGTTTACAATAAATAACAACCTTGAGGATTCTTCCATTAAATTTGCTCCAGGGTTATTTATTAGCTACATAAATCATGCCATACATACAAGGTGACCCATGGAAAAGTAGCCCGCCTCCAATACCAGTGCCATACAGGCAGGCTACTTTTTCATGGGCCACCCTGTATAAACACAGAATCTCATCTGCCATTTTTCTGCCAAATTACCTAGACCCCTATTTACTAAAGTGTGTAGAAAATATGCATCAATGAGCATGTAGGGCCTAAATGGGATCCCTATGAAGGTGTGGCCTTGTGGAAGGGTCATGCATTTAGAGGAGGAGGAGGGAGAAATTCATTGTGTCTGTTTATAGTACCCCCACATGAGGCTGCTGCCAAGGGCTGATCCTCCTGCTATAAAAAACAGAAAAAGGTCCCCTAATGGTCTGTGTGGATTCTGAGTTCACTTTTGAGAAGGAAGTAGCTTTTCTGTTCAGTTCCTGTTAATCTGTGAAAGCTAAGGCCCTGAGCCTTAGAATAAGGAGCCCTAGGAGAAATAAGGAAGTTTTTAAATTTTAAATTCACACCCAGTGAGTAATAGATTTACTCCTAAGTGATTTTTGAGTATCTTTTCTAAAGAAATGCTTCTGTTTTGGGAGGAATTTTCAAGCCATCCTTTCTTCTAGCTGGAGTAAAAGAGGAGCTGCTTGTTCAGCTGAGTCTCCTCTAATCCAGGGGATTGAATTGCACAACCGACAAGTGAAGGGGAAGACGTGGATACTCAACTGGTTCCAAAGCCTGGGAGGAAAGAGAAGCTACAAGCTAGTCATCAGCTACTCATGGTGAAGGTGCCCCTTCGTTACCAGAGCAAAGAGTAGAGATAAAAGTGGAGAATAACATGATGAGCTATGAATCCCAGGTATTTCAAGGGGAGTCCTTACGGGAAAGGATTACCCATAGTCCAAGTTGTCCAGGGAAGCTTTATATTCAGTTCTAGGTTAAAGAGAGTTCCCTACAGGATGGATCAAAGGATCACAGTTTTACCTAGACACAGAGTCATTAGTATTAGTTTTAAGTACCTGGATATATATTATCAGAGAGATTGCTAGAAAGCACCATTTTCCACTAGCTATGCTACTGGTTTGAATGATTTCCTCAGTAAAGTTACGATGAAACATCAACACTGTGTCTAGCTTCATTACTGGCATATATTAAGGGACAGACAGATAATTAAGGGCCCAGAAGTGATTCTCCCCCTTACCCAATGGAGGAGCCTGTACCAGGAAAGAGAAATGAATTCCGTTTCTTATTGAGGAGTCCCCTAGCACAGGGACTGCAAGTGTTTTTAACGCATGTTACTTCACTGACATTAAACTGGTATTTACCAGTAACACGTGGATACTCTGTTAAGATGTTACTGCTACCAGTAACACATGGATATTACCATCAGGGAATACATCTGCTAGGTGGGAGATTTTCCTTGGGTTTTAGGTGGGGGGTGGGGGTATTTTGGGCCATTGCTGGCCCTTTAAGTTGGGGAAAGCTTTGCCAAGATGTCAGCAGGCATGTTAGCTCGACAGTACTCCCAGTTATAGTTAACTATACCTCTTGCAGGTGTAGTTAGCTATTTCAGCTTAACACAAATCACAAGGTTAAATGCAATTGTGTTAAGCTATTTTATGAGCTGTTTGCATGCATTTGCATTTGACATCACTTATTATTATTTGGTTCACATTAAATAGATTTTTTTAAGCATTATCAGTAATACTTAAGCAGGCATTACCAATGTTAACGTGGATTTAACAAGCTTTAAGTGCCAAATTTAGCATTTAACATACCTTAATGCATTAATGCATCTTAGTAAATATGTCATATTGAAGGAATAACCTGTTCTCTAGTATTTCTACACTTACACTTATTTTGGTGGTGGTGTTCAAGTTTGCTGCCCAGTTCTCTGTAAATCACTGATGTATAGGTTGAACAGTACCACTCAATTCACCCTTTTGCTGTGTCAAAGTCATGTATCGTAATTCTTTCTTTAGAACATAAGAACATCAGAAATGCCATACTAGGTCAGATTAAAGGTCCATCAAGACCTGCATCCTGTCTCTGGCAGTGGCCAATTCAGGTTACAAGTAACCTGCAGGATCCCAAAGAATAGATCCAATCCTTCTTGCTTGTAACCAGAAATAAGCAGCAGCTTTCCCAAGTTTACATAGATAATAATGGTTTATAACATTGCATCCAGGAATTTTTCCAAACCATTTTTTAACCTAGCTATGCTAACTGCTTTCACCACATCCTCTGGTAATAAATTCCATAGTTTGTGCCTTGAATGAAAAAATACTTGCTCCAATTTGTTTTAAATGTGCTACCAATTAGCTTCATGGAATGAAGGGGAACTGTTCCCTGTTTACCCATTACACCCAAGATTTTGTAGATTTCTTAGCTTTTTCTTCTCCCTGCTGAAGAAACCTAATCTGTTTAGCCTCAACTTATAGGAGGCCATTCCATCCTTTTTATCATTTTGGTTGCCCTTCTCTGTACCTCTTTTAGCTTTGTTATATCTGTTTAGAGATGGGGCAACTAAAACTGCACACAATGCTCAAGCTATGGTCACACAGTGGATTGATATAGAGGCATGATGATATCCTCTGTCTTATTTTCAATTCTTTTCCTAATACTACTTAACATTCTGTTTGGTTTTTAGATTGCCACCGCACACTGGGCCAAGGATTTCAAAGTATTGTCCACAATGACTCCAAGATCATTTTCCCAGGTGGTGACACAATATGGAACCCAACATCCTTTACCTATAGTTTGGATTATTGTTCCCTATATGCAACACTTTGCATATGTCCACATTAAATTTCATCTGCCATTTAGATACCCATTCCCTAGTAATTTCTCACAGTTGGCTAGTGATTTGACAGCTCTGAACAATTTTGTGTTACCTGCGAATTTGTTCACCTCACTAACCACTCTCTTTTCCAGATTATTTATAAATATATTAGTACAGATTCCTGGGGCATAGCTATTTATTGAGAGAAATTACCATTCAGTCCTACTTTCTGTTTCCTGTCCTTAACTTTCCTATTGTGAAACCCTATCGACAACCTAGCTATGGATTTTCTCATTTTTTGTCCTTATGCTATCTTTGTGATTCCCTTGCTAGTTCCCCACCTCAGGTAATGTGCCGTAGGCAGCCTGGGGACCCACACCAATCCGAGAGCTGGAGGAGTGCCTTCTCTGTTTTTTTAAAGACATTTTTTTAAAGTTAATAGCTTAGGTTATACCAGACTGTCTTCCTTAAAATCAAGAGAGCATCTGTGGGACTCAATTTAGACATTGCATAATAAGGCTCTTTAAATAGAAAGGGTGGAATTCCAATTACCAGAAAAGCTAGGTGAAAGAAAAACATCCAGGCACTCCACATGCAATAATACCTTTTAATTCTTACATGGAGGCTGACATTTTGGTTCCACGTAGAAGCCACATTCAAGTGTTTTTTTTCGCTTTCCTTTATTGGTTAAAAATCATTATTAGTTTTGGAGTCCCTTGTTTTGCTTTTATCTTGCTTTCCAGCAGCTGTGTTGCCAGCTGTGTTGCATTAGTCTAAATTGCTCTAAATGAGCTGTTATCTTTGGCCATATTTTCCAGTTGACTCACTTCATGTGCAGGTGAGTGCTTAAAGTACTGGTGAATCATTCTATAAAATACATGTACCCTTCAAACAAGTTGTAAACCACATAGTAGAAAACAGGTGCAGAGAGACAAAGAATGAATTGGGGAAGGGCAGATGGTGAGCGAGAGGCAAAATCTTGCATACAACCCACTTCTAGTGTGGTACACAAAGAAGCAAAGCATATGCATTTCTTCTAATAAATCATGTCATTTATCAATCAGAAGACCAGGAATGAGAATGTAACCCCCTGGCTGATGTTCACTACAGGACCCCAAAGACATCTTTAAATTTAAGGGCTTTTGATGTTTCAAACTTTCTCTACCATCTTTCAGCTCCTCTGAATCCAAGATTCCCTGTCATGGAGAGATTATCTCCAAAGTCCTGAGAGTTATCAAATCCATATTTACACATCACATCTTTTGTATACAGCAGCAATAATCACACTGGAAGCTGATTATGGTTTCCAACTCAATTTTACTGATAATTTTATGAAAATTAATAAAAATATTCTTTTATATCTCCTTGTTTACTTTGGTCCATTTACATGATCTTTTCTAGTAAATTTGTGATTTTATAGTTTAAGTTAATATGTTCTGGTTTTAGTAATCCATTCCAATTTTAGAGGTAGTTTTATAGGTCCCTCCTGAAATGTGGTGGATAGGCTCATAATTACAATTCAGATGTAATAAAATCCCATATCTCATACCTTTATCCTGATCTATTGAAATTACTTCTTACTGATTATCTATTCTCCTCAATGTCCTTGCTGGTACATGGATGGTACCTCCTTACTCGTCTCTTTAATAGCTAGATGATTGTTGAGTTCGTGGACCCTTGAGCCAACTAGGACAGATGATGGCTCACTGTGAAGGGTACTCAGTGGGTGTTGAAGCCGAGAGGCGGCACAGGCAGGAGACTAGGAGGATCTTCACCACTGGAGACCAGAGGTCCCCCCAGGAGGAGCCTGTGAGGACCCGGGCCACTTGGACTTACGAGCGGTCTCCTGTGGATCGGTTTCCAGAGGATAGAGAAGTACAGCTGGAGCTAGGAGGCCAACTGGAACTTCACCAATGGAAGCCTGCGGTCCCCCCGAGAGGAGCTTGTGAGGACCCGAGCCACTTGGACTTAGGCGAGACCTCCTGGAAGAAAGCCGAAGTCAGGAACCAGTGGACGAAAGCTGAAGTCAGAAGCCAGTGGACGAAAGCCAAAGTCAGAAGCCAGTGGACGAAAGCTGGAGTCAGAAGCCAGTGGACGAAAGCTGGAGTCAGAAGCCAGTGGACGAAAGCCGAGGTCAGAAGCCAGTGGACGAAAGCCGAGGTCAGAAGCCAGTGGACGAAAGCTGAAGTCAGGAACAGCAACTAGCAACTCTAAACAAGAGTGAACCTTGTTGCAAGGCAAGGATAGGCTTGTCAAGCCAGTTTAAGTACTGGCAGAGTCTGACGTCACATCCCGAGACAGAACAGGGTTTTCCCCGCACTGGTCCCTTTAAATAGCAGAGCCCCTGTATGCGTGCGCCTAGGGGGCCTGGCCAGCCCAGACGTTGGCGTGTCTCCTTCTCTGAGGGAACGTTGCGAAGAAGCTTACCGGCCTGACTAGGCCTCAGAAATGCCGCGGCTGCCATGAGACGTCCCGGGGTAGGTGGAGGACCGGCCCGCGGACCTCCGTGGGTCAGACGCACAACAGTACCCCCCCTTCTACGCCCCCTTCCTGGAGGCTTTGGTTTAGCAGGGTGGCGTAGATGAAACTGTTGAACAAGAGTCTTATCCAAAATGTTGGAGGCAGGCTCCCAAGAATTCTCCTCAGGGCCATAGCCCTCCCAGGAGAGGAGATATTCCCATCGTCTGAGGTGGAATCGTACATCTAATACCTCTTTTACTTGGTAGACAGTGTCCTCCTGGGCCGCAGGAGCGGCAGGTTCAGGGATCTTGTTGTGGAAGACGGACAAGACCAACGGCTTGAGCAATGATACATGAAAAACTTTATGAACCCTGAGCGTAGGGGGAAGGCGGAGCTGGTAGGAGACAGCACCCACCATTTCCGTGACTGGGAACGGCCCAATGTACCTCGAAGCCAAGTGCATAGAAGGAATCCGCAGGCGAAGGTGCTTGGTACTTAACCATACCTTGTCCCCGGGAAGGAATACTGGAGCTGGACGTCACAGATGGTCCATGTACCTTTTCGCCATGACTGCCGAGCATTGAAGTTTCTCCCGAGTAGAGCCCTAGAGATTGTGTAACTGTTGGGCTGTGAGTTGCACTGCTGGTGATGGAACTGCCAATGGCAAAGGCAAAGGAGATCGGAGACGTCTCCCATAGACTACCTGGAAGGGAGGCCTACTGGTGGCCGAATGCCTATGGTGGTTGTAGGAGAATTCTGCCCACGGAAGTAAAGCCACCCAATCATCTTGTAGGTCTCCCACGAAAGCTTGGAGGAAGGTTTTCAAGGTCCGGTTTGTGCGCTCCACTTGGCCATTGCCTTGGGGGTGAAAGGCGGTCGTGAAATCCAATTGGACCCCAAATTTCTTGCAGAGTGCTCTCCAATATTTAGCTGTGAACTGCGAGCCTCGGTTGGAGGCAATATGGAGAGGAAGTCCGTGTAGGCGAAAGATGTGCTGGGCGAAAAGATTAGCGAACTCGGGTGCCGTTGGTAATTTAGTGAGGGGGACGAAGTGGGCCATCTTCGAAAACCTATCGATCGTGATCCATATCACTGTTTTATCTTCCGAAGGTGGTAAGTCCACGATGAAGTCGGTCGACAAATGGGTCCAAGGTTCGGTGGGGATAGGTAATGGTTGAAGGAGCCCCCATGGGCGACCAGTCAGCGTCTTTTGTCGAGCGCAGGTCCGGCAGGAGCTGATGTAGAGACGAACATCCCTGCTGACCTGAGGCCACCAGTAATATTTGGTCAGCAGATCAAAGGTCCGAGCAACCCCCAAATGCCCTGCGGTCAACGAGTCATGAGCCCATGACAACACTTTCTTGCATAGGCGAGCCGGTACGACTGTCTTACCCAGAGGGACCACCTCTGAAGCTGCAAGAAGGACCTTGGCTGGGTTGAGGATATGTCGAGGCAGATTAGGGTTATCCTCCGTTTCTGCCGTGCGAGAATGGGCATCAGCTCTAATATTCTTGGAGGCTGGCCTGTACCGGAGGAGGAAATTGAACCGGCTAAAGAAAAGCGACCATCGGGCTTTTCAAGAATTGAGGCGTTGGGCTCGGCACAAGGATTCCAGGCTCTTGTGGTCCTCCAGCGCGAACTTGATGGCCAGGAGCTCCTTATCACCGATACTGTAATTTCTCTCCGCCGGAGAGAATTTTCGAGAAAAATAGGAACATGGTGGGGTTTGCTGTTAGTGGATAGCTGGCTCAGGACAGCCCCTACAACAAGATCAGATGCGTCTACCTCTATGATGAACTGACGCTGCAGATCTGGATGGTGGAGACATACATCAAGAAGGAAGGCTTCCTTCAGCCTCTGGAAGGCACTTATTGCCGTCGGGGACCAGTTCTTAGCATTGGCACCCTTCCAAGTAAGGGCCGTAAGCGGTGCCACCATCCGGGAGTAATGGGGTACAAACTGGCGATAGAAATTAGCAAAGCCCAGGAAGCGTTGTAGGGCCTTGACCCCTACCGGCTGTGGCCAATCCCGAATGGCTGCCACCTTATCAGGGTCCATGTGGAAGCCCGTGGACGAGACTATGTATCCAAGGAAAGGCAAGGATTCCTGCTCGAACTGGCACTTCTCTAACTGGGCAAAGATACGATTGTCCCAAAGTTTCTTTAGCACTTGCCGCACTTGTACGTGGTGCGTGGACAAGTCTTTCGAATACACCAATACGTCGACGAGGTACACGATGACAGAGGTATGCAGCATATTCCTCAAGACCTCATTCATAAGGTTTTGAAAGACCGCAGGGGCGTTGCATAAGCCAAAGGGCATGACCAAATATTTGTAGTGCCCGTCTCTACTATTGAATGCGGTCTTCCATTCGTCGTAACCGATCTGAAGAGTATCCCAGTGTATAACTGGGGAATGTTTCTGCAGCCATGGCAAGCCCAAGATGATAGGTGAATTGACCTTTCCAGTATAAGGAAAGAGATTTCTTCCATGTGTAGGAGACCAGTGTGAAGAATCAAGGGCTTGGTGCAGGAAGAAATACTTCCCGGGAGGAGAGTACCATGAATAGAAGATACCTGGATAGGAGGAATTCGGGGTTGGACCCCATTCTGCAACTGCCGGACGAGGTCTGCGAGGATGAAATTCCCTCCCACTGCAGAGTCGACCAAAGCCAGCGTATCAAAAGTATCCCAGGGGTAGAGGAGGGTAACTGGTAAGGTGCATGAGGAGGCGGAACTTGTTGTTGTTACGAGCGCGAGGAGCACGGTCGCTTCTAAGCAGGTGGTGAGCCCTTGGGCCACGGCAAGACTTAGGGGGAGCCCCAAGCCACACCGTGGGAGGTGAGCCGATGCAGGCATAGTGAGGCAGACAGGTACAGAAGCAGGGGGTAAGGTGCGGAGTCTGACCCTCAGCCGGACCTGCACGCCCATGGCAACCAACAATGGGATGTTGATTGATGAACAGTCCTCCGACTGTTCCAAGCCCTTTCGGACCTGCCGCTGGGTACGGCATAGGGCGGCAGGCCGGACAGAGGCGAAGGCAGACAGAGCAAGACATCGAAGGCAAGACTGAAGCAAGACATCAAGGCAAGGGCTGAAGCAAGACACGGGCACTGTCTCTCAGGGCGCCCTACACAGCCAGCACGGCTGGACTGGTCATGGACCACCCTGTCCTACAAACGCGGGAGCGGACAAGTGCAGGGAAGAGGAAGCGGTGGGTTACTGCACTCCTGGCAGTCACGGTAGGGTAGGTTGCTGCACTCCTGGCAGCCTAAAGCAGGAAGGAACATCGGGAACTGGATCAGGCACTGGATCAGGAACAGACATCAGGCAACATCAGGAACAGACATCAAGGCAACTTCATAGACAGGACAGGGAGCCATCGAAGCAAAGACGACCACGGAGGACCTGAATCAGCAGACAGAACACAGCGATGTGCAAGGCTAATCTGAAGGCCGACATCAGGACTGGAAACAAGGAACAAGAAGACACTGAACACGAAGCCATCAAGCCACAGGAGACCATGGTGGACCTGGATCGGGAGAGGTCACAGGCAACTGTGGAACCCAATCCGAAGGCCACAGGAAGTGGAATGAAAGTCCTTTTATACAGCTGATGTGGGCAACTCCCTGGGAGGAGTTCACTTGGACCGCCCCTCGCTGGCCCTATAACTGAGGTGGAGAGCTGCGGGCCGGCCCCTAGGGAGAAGGGCGTGGCCAAACCAGGAAGTCCAAACCCAGCCAGCAAGCCACAGGCAGGCCTCAGGAACAGCTAGGTCTCCCAGGCCCTGGAGCAAATCCTGGATGGTACACAGGCGAGGCCCTGGCTTCGAAGCGGCCTCCAGTGGAAAGGTGAGATACCTCCTGTAACGCAGCAACAGGGGGGATCGTAACACTTGTATTTCCTAGGGTCAGCTCCTCAATGATCCCTAGGTTCTGGCGTTTCCCGGCCGCTCACCACATCGAGCTAGGAAGTGCCCCTTGCCGCCGCAATATAGGCACAGGCCTTGAGTGTGGCGCCATCTTCTCTTTTCCTGCGAGATCGGACCTTGACCCAATTGCATAGGCTCAATGCCTTGGTCTCCGGGAGAAACAGAGGAGGAAGGTACCGGTTGGGGAAATGTAGATCCCGAGTTACTGGGTTTATGACCGGACTTCCCTTCATGAAAGCGGCGTTGGATTCGGTGGTCAACCCTCCCAGCCAAATCCATCAGGCTATTCAGGTCCTCCGGAAGGTCCCTTGAAGGTCTTGGAGTCATGAAGAGATACCTTCCAAGAATATGCCGTGGAGGCTGTCATCCCTCCAGTCTAGCTTGGCTGCCAAGGTACGGAATTCCATCGCATACTTGGCAAGAGACCGAGTGCCTTGGCGTAGATGGAGTAACTCAGTGGTGGCAGTGGGTCTACGAGAAGGCTTGTCGAAGATATGTCGAAAGGCTGAGACAAACTGTTCCAGATTCCAAAGAATGGGGTCTTTACACTCCCATAAAAGAGAGGCACAGGCCAGCGGCTTCCCGTCTAGCAAAGAGATAATATAACTGGTTTTAATCAGATCCATAGAAAACTGGGAAGGCAGCAAATTGAATAGGATGTAGCACTGATTGAGGAATCCGCGGCAGTGCTTCACTTCCCCCGAGTACCGTGAAGGTGCCGGCAGCTGTGTGGGTGTTGCTGGTCCGGGATCGGCCACGGCAACTGGCGCAGGAGGTACGAGTGCAGGTGCTCCATCCATATGATTGGCCAGTCCCTCTATGGTCACCATCAGAGCATCAAGGCAGACTTGCTGTTGCTGCAGATGCCTGGCAATGCCAGGGATGGCCTTTAAGCCCACCATGCCCGCAGGGTCCATGGCCTTGCAAACTGTTGAGTTCGTGGACCCTTGAGCCGACTAGGACAGATGATGATGCACTGTGAAGGGTACACAGTGGGTGTCAAAGCCGGGAGGTGGCACAGGCAGGAGACAAGGAGGATCTTCACCATTGGAGACCAGAGATCCCCCCAGGAAGAGCCCGTGAGGACCCGGGCCGCTTGGACTTATGAGCGATCTCCTGTGGGTCAGTTTCCAGAGGATAGAGAGTAGAGCTGGAGCCAGGAGGCCAACTGGAACTTCACCTCTGGAAGCCTGCGGTCCTCCTGAGAGGAGCTCGTGAAGCCCGAGCCCCTTGGATTTAGGCGAGACCTCCTGGTCGAAAGCCAAAGTCAGGAACCAGTGGACGAAAGCCAAAGTCAGAAATCTGTGGACAAAAGCTGAAGTCAGAAGCCAGTGGACGAAAGCTGGAGTCAGAAGCCAGTGGACGAAAGCTGGAGTCAGAAGTCAGTGGACAAAAGCCGGGGTCAGAAGCCAGTGGACGAAAGCTGGAGTCAGAAGCCAGTGGACGAAAGCTGGAGTCAGAAGTCAGTGGACAAAAGCCGGGGTCAGAAGCCAGTGGACGAAAGCTGGAGTCAGAAGCCAGTGGACGAAAGCAGAGGTCAGGAACAGCAACTAGCAACTCTAAACAAGAGTGAACCTTGTTGTAAGACAAGGATAGGCTTGTCAAGCCAGTTTAAGTACTGGCAGCGTCTGACGACATCCTGAGGCAGAGCAGGGTTTTCCCGCGCTGCTCCCTTTAAATAGCAGAGCCCCTGTGTGTGTGCGCGCCTAGGGGGCGGGGACAGCCCAGAAGTCGGCGGTATCTCCCTCTCCGAGGGAAATACCGCGAAGAAGCTTGCAGGCCTGACTAGGCCTCAGAAACGCTGCGGCTGCCACGAGACGTCCCACGGTAGGTGGAGGACCAGCCTGCGGACTCAGTAAAGCACTGAGTCCCTGGATTCTTGAGGAACTCTGGCATGATGGCAAAAATGAAAATGCTCCAAAATACAACCAAAATGAAACAAGAAAGGGTGGAATAAAACTTCCTTTATCCTAACACAAGAAAAAACAACAGCATTAAGGGTGGCACAAGGTATCCTTTCTCCCTTTTCCTTTACCATATGTTTTTCCATGAGGTCTACAGGTCCTTTCCCAGAAGAAAATAAAACAGACTTAGGAGCAGAGACATCCTGCCACCTATAAGTGATATCTATAAATCCACACTGCAAAATGGTGGCATGGGGTTTTATACTCTATGGAATCCACCACTGCAGCCTCCCATGTGGGGGAGCTAAAACCCAACCAAAATTTACTTCTATTCCCCCTGTTAACAATGGACAATCCTCTTAGTAAAGACCCAGTAAGGCTCTCTACAATAACTACCAAACAGTAAAGGGACCTAGGAATAATCCTATTTAATTGTCTGAAAATTGTCAGTCACTGTGATAAAACAGGAGGGAAAACTAACAGTATGGCCACAGTGATGGGATCCTCCATCAGCCCAACAGGACCTAATAAAAATCTGAAGTGCCACTGGAGAGCATCTCTGCAAAAGCAGTTGTGCACCTAAGGCTTCATCTCTGATACCCCCAGTGATTCATTGCATACATGTCAGGGAAGATTAAAGCCCAGCGCCAATTGCAGGCACTGGCAGGGCAGTGTATAGCAGCAGAAGAAAGATAATGGAGGAAGCCAAACTAAAAGTGAGGTGGGAGGTTGCAGCCAGACACTTGGGCCTGCCCTGAAATGGCTACTGCCTTGCTCCTGCCTGTATAGACTCTGAGCCCTTTTCCATCCTGGTCTGTAAGTTCCTCTGGGAATTTTTTCCTCCAGGTTACATGGATTTTGGAAGTAGGGCCTGTGTGAGGCATTAGGCGGACTAGGTGGACAGCTAGGAGGCCAGAAGTGGGCAGGGCACTCCTGCTGGATGTGAGGGCGGTATTCTTTTTAACACGAAGGAGTCAGGTGGCAGGTTTGAAATTGTAGGCACTCGCGCGTTGAGATGCATCGGTTGGTGAGGTAAGGGAGCTCTGGTGATGCGGGCACTGTGATCAGGGGGAGGGAGAATATGAAAGAATATGTTAGATTCCATATTAGGTGCTACCACCCAAGAAAGAGATCTAGGCGTCATAGTGGATAACACATTGAAATCTTCGGTTCAGCGTGCTGCGGCAGTCAAAAAAGCAAACAGAATATTGGGAATTATTAGAAAGGGAATGGTGAATAAAAAGGAAAATGTCATAATGCCTCTGTATCGCTCCATGGTGAGACCGCACCTTGAATACTGTATACAATTCTGGTCGCTGCATCTCAAAAAAGATATAGTTGCAATGGAGAAGGTACAGAGAAGGGCGACCTGTTGCGTCCGTCGCTGCTCGACACCCTCACTCCGCCCTCTTTACCTCTGTGGCGACTCCCTCCGGGTCTGATGGACGGCTGGCTACCACGGCGTCTCCGTGCCGTCTCCTTCCGGCATCCCCAGACTGGCTCAATGCTGCTACTCCGCCATCTTGTCCTGATGCCTAGGGTGCGCACGTGCGCGCACGTCCCGACTCTTGTACCAGCAAGGGCATGAACCTCAGGGGCATCTCCCTGAGATGACGTCATCTACTTCCAATATTTAAAGGGCTTTGAAAACGCTAACAAATCAAGTTAGCAAGGATACGGATATGAACACAGATCATAAGGGGATTCATCCAAGCTACTCTGCCTCCTCGGACTTACCAGAGGTACCCGCTCCTCGGAGGCCTCGCTCTTTTCTTTATTTTCAGATCACAGATAGGAACCGGTACTCGCTCCTCGAGGGCCCATGTTCCTGAACACTCTGAAGATTCTCTACTGCCTGGAAGCTATCACTGCTACAAACAAATGTGAGTTACCATCGCTCTCTCAGAGCTTTCCCTGGAACCAGGTGCTCGCTCCTCAAGGGCCTAATCCTTTCCAGCTCCCGAGCCTACTTGAGACCTTATGTGAGTTTTGTCATCTAGTTCTTTTCATGAACTCTGCCTACTCACTTTCTACAGTTTCTCAACAGCTCAGCCATCCTGGGATTGTTGTTCCAGTACCTGAGGGACTACAGCCCTGCTGGGCAAATCTGCTCACTACTGCCACCTCTGGTGGTTTCTAATAACCTGTTTATGTTTAAACGCTTTTTATTGATTTTTGGTAACAACAATGAAGAATACAATACTGGGAGGGTGAGTTCCTGAACCCTCCACAAAACCAACCATCAACATGTTACAATTAGCATGAAATCAGCCCTCCCCACCCCCCTCCCCAAACATCAGTGAGGTGAGTGACACTGTCCACAGGTACAAGTCCTGAATCATTTACTACAAGACTACTAGCACGGTGCGGAAGGGACTGAAGGTAAACCTGCCAGACATTGAGAAACTGCCGCCGACCCTGCGGGGAGGCACGTGATGCCAAACATTCCATACTCATGTGTGTCTGTCTCCATACTCTAGCCTAACCGGAGGTCCCTCTAGGGTTATCCTCCCGAGAGCGTGGTTATCTGCCATTGGCCCAGGGATCCACCCACAACTATATCAGATTCATTACAGATTGCTACTCCTTAGCAAGACGATATCTGAGACACTACAAGATTGCTGACTCCTCCCTCTCCAGGAGCCCGCTACACAGAGCCTTCTCTACAGATTGCTCCTCCTATCTGCTTGCTCCTCCCATCAAGCATCTTCTCCATACAGATTGCTACTCGAGCAGCAGATATACATCAGATCTACAACAGATTGCTAACTCCCTAGCAAATCTGTAACCGATTCACAACAGATTGCTAACTCCAGTGGATCCGGCTTAAATATGGAAGATTGCTGTTAACTCCAGTGGATCTGGCTACTATGGTATGCTGTTAACTCCAGTGGATTCGGCTTCAACTTTGGGATGTTGTTAACTGCATGGATCCGGCACATCTCTCTGCTTTGCAGGCTATACCGGGCCTGGCCCAGCGCATCTCAGAGAAGCAAGAAACTTTGGAGAAACTTACTGCAGCATTTCATCAGCTGCACACACAGAAGTTACAAGGCACAGCTTCTATTCAAGAAGGTCAGTTACAGGAGGTAACTTTAAAGACTGCTGTACCACTGGCGGCTCCTATCCGCTTTTCTGGAGAAATTCAGAAGACCCGGGGCTTTTTGCATCAGTGCTGCATGCATTTCACCTTACAGCCAACTTTATTTCCCTCGGCTCTTTCGAAGACTACTTACATCCTGTCATACTTGGATGGAAGAGCTCTGTCGTGGGCATCTACCTTGTGGGAATGCAAGGACCCTATCTTGCAGGACATAGAAGGATTTGTGGACTTGTTTAAATCTGTTTTTGATGACTCTGCTCGTAATTCTGTTGCCGGGTTGGCTTTAGTGGACTTGAAGCAAGGCAACAGATCACTGGCTGAATTCGCCATAGAATTCAAGACTCTTGCAGCGGAACTACGCTGGGACCCCAACTGTCTTAAGACTCTTCTGCAGAGGCCTGGATACCCGCTTGAAGGACGAGCTGGCCGCGCGGCAGACACCTGACTCGCTGGACGAATTAATAGCCTTGGCTACTCGGATTGATCACCGGCTCCGAGACAAGGTGAAGGAACTCCGGGCTAAGGTGTTTCCTGGGTTGAAACAAGCTAGTACTACCACTGTACCTCGGATGGTTCCAGTAACTGCTGCTGTTGATAAAGTTGAACAAATGCAACTTGGTCGTGGACACTTGACCTCTAAGGAGAGAAGATTTCAGAAGAAACGCGGCCTGTGCATGTATTGTGGTCAGCCCGGCCATGATGTCTCTGCATGCCCTATTTGTCTGGGAAATGGATGGGCCTAAGTCCCGTGGGAGGACTATGCTTGGGCCATACAGCATTTTCTCCTCCACCCTCTCTCCCAGTCTCCGTGATCTGCGAACCGGCTATGGTTCAGACTCCTGCCCTGTTGGACTCAGGGGCAGGAGGTAACCTGATTCTCAGACGTCTGGTGGAAGACCTGAGGAGTCCCTTCATCAAACAAGAAGATCTTTACCGCATCACAATTTGAAGTGGGCTTTGGATGTTCCTTTACATCGCCACTTCTCCTGAAGATCACAGTGATTGCATTACAATTTGAAGTGGGCTTTGGACGTTCCTTTACATTGCCACTTCTCCTGAAGATCTTAATGATGTCCACGGCAGTTAAACTCATTGCTGCTGTTATTCATTGTGCCTTCTACATTCACCTTGGCTCAAAGGCGTTCAACATTAACCGTCTTCACGGATCTCAAGAACTTTGTGTATCTCCACCTTGCAATCCGATCTGGAGATCGAAATACCAGAGCAAACGCGCTGTCATGTTCGTTCACTCAGAAGATGTGCTTGATGTACCACAGCACATTATAGATCTGAAGAAAATACAACATCTATCCGCATTCACGGATTATAAACCTAGAGATATCTGTCACGTTCCATACGGAAACAATCTCCTTCTTTGTACAGGAAAAGGCTATGCACCCTATCGTCCTGGGTTTACCCTGGCTGCTGATGCACCAACCCCAATTGGGCATCCCTGGATCTCTTACGATGGGGCCCAGAGTGTTTGGGAGGTGCCTTAAGGAGATCTTGTCTTACAGATGTATGCCTACAACTCCAGCGAGGCCAGGACCGCCGCCCCAAGATACATCCTTCAGAGAAGTTTTCTCCGAAGAGGCGGTCGGTGTACTTCCTCCACATGGGGCTTGTATGATGGTCTGGGTCTGAGAAGCAATTCCGTACCACCAGAAGGACGAGTGTATCCTTCCTCAGTTTTCACCAAGGAAGAAATGTGGAAAGAAGTGCCTGAGGAGCCACAGCACATAGTTAATCCGAAGAAGATATCTCTGGCAACCAGCTAGTCTGTTTCTGCTGGTAATGCCATCATCTTTAGAAGTGGATTTCAGATGTACTAACATCGCCACTTCCGCTGAAGCCTCAGTGAAGTCCATAGCAGCTACTTTACTGCTGAATTCTACTTCATCTCTCATCCAGCAACTCTACTGGAGAGTCATCTATAGAAGTGGATTTCGGACATACTAACATCACCACTTCCACTGAAACCTTCAGTGACGTCCACAGCAGCTCCATCCATTGCTGCTGATATCATCTAAAACACACTGCAAGATTCTTCCATATCTCAAGATCCATCTGTCATCATTGCAGAAAACGAATTAGAAATCAAGATCAAAGAAATTCTGGATGTTTGTAACAGAGGCAAGACTTTTGAATATCTTCTGATTTGGGAAGGCTTTGGCCCCAATTTAATCACTTGGGAGCCTCAAACCAATATCTTGGATAAAGAGATACTTCATCAGTTGCACCTCGTGCATCCTTCCAAACCTAAGCCTGGTACCCGAAGAGGAGATCGCCCTTTGAAGGGGGGTACTGTTGCGTCCATCGCTGCTCGACGCCCTCCCTCTGCCCTCTTTACCTCTGTGGTGACTCTTCCGGGTCTGATGGACAGCTGGCTACCACGGCATCTCGATGCCGTCTCCTTCCGGCGTCCCCGGACTGACTCGACGCTGCTACTCTGCCATCTTGTCCTGATGCCTAGGGCACGAACCTCAGGGGTGTCCCCTTGAGATGACGTCATCTACTTCCAATATTTAAAGGTCTTTGAAAACGCTAACAAATCAAGTTAGCAAGAATACGGATACGAATACGGATCATAAGGGGATTCGTCCAAGCTACTCTGCCTGCTTGGACTTACCAGAGGTACCCGCTCCTCAGAAGCCTCGCTCTTTTCTTTATTTTCAGATCACAGATAGGAACCGGTACTCGCTCCTCGAGGGCCCATGTTCCTGAACACTCTGAAGATTCTCTACTAGGGATGTGAATCGTGTCCTCGATCGTCTTAACGATCGATTTCGGCTGGGAGGGGGAGGGAATCGTATTGTTGCCGTTTGGGGGGGTAAAATATCGTGAAAAATCGTGAAAAATCTAAAATCTAAAAATCGCAAAACCGGCACATTAAAACCCCCTAAAACCCACCCCCGACCCTTTAAATTAAATCCCCCACCCTCCCGAACCCCCCCCAAATGAGTTAAATAACCTGCGGGTCCAGCGGCGGTCCGGAACGGCAGCGGTCCGGAACGGGCTCCTGCTCCTGAATCTTGTTGTCTTCAGCCGGCGCCATTTTCCAAAATGGCGCCGAAAAATGGCGGCGGCCATAGACGAACACGATTGGACGGCAGGAGGTCCTTCCGGACCCCCGCTGGACTTTTGGCAAGTCTCGTGGGGGTCAGGAGGCCCCCCACAAGCTGGCCAAAAGTTCCTGGAGGTCCAGCGGGGGTCAGGGAGCGATTTCCCGCCGCGAATCGTTTTCGTACGGAAAATGGCGCCGGCAGGAGATCGACTGCAGGAGGTCGTTCAGCGAGGGTTCCGGCGCCTCCAGCTTGTGGGGGGCCTCCTGACCCCCACGAGACTTGCCAAAAGTCCAGCGGGGGTCCGGAAGGACCTCCTGCCGTCCAATCGTGTTCGTCTATGGCCGCCGCCATTTTTCGGCGCCATTTTGGAAAATGGCGCCGGCTGAAGACAACAAGATTCAGGAGCAGGAGCCCATTCCGGACCGCTGCCGTTCCGGACCGCCGCTGGACCCGCAGGTTATTTAACTCATTTGGGGGGGGTTCGGGAGGGTGGGGGATTTAATTTAAAGGGTCGGGGGTGGGTTTTAGGGGGTTTTAGTGTGCCGGCTCACGATTCTAACGATTTATAACGATAAATCGTTAGAATCTCTATTGTATTGTGTTCCATAACGGTTTAAGACGATATTAAAATTATCGGACGATAATTTTAATCGTCCTAAAACGATTCACATCCCTGTTCTCTACTGCCTGGAAGCTATCACTGCTACAAACAAATGTGAGTTACCATCGCTCTCTCAGAGCTTTCCCTGGAACCAGGTGCTCGCTCCTCGAGGGCCTAATCCTTTCCAGCTCTCGAGCCTACTTGAGACCTTACGTGAGTTTTGTCATCTAGTTCTATTCATGAACTCTGCCTACTCTGCCTACTCACTTTCTACAGTTTCTCAACAGCTCAGCCATCCTGGGATTGTTGTTCCAGTACCTGAGGGACTACAGCCCTGCCGGGCATAACTGCTCACTACTGCCACCTCTGGTGGTTTCAAATAACCTGTTTAATAAAAGAACTAATGTGTGTCTGTCTCCATACTCCAGCCTAGCCGGTGGTCCCTCTCGGGGTATCCTCCCGAGAGCGTGGTCATCTGCCATCGGCCCAGGGATCCACCCACAACTATATCAGATTCATTACAGATTGCTACTCCTTAGCAAGACGATATCTGAGACACTACAAGATTGCTGACTCCTCCCTCTCCAGGAGCCCGCTACACAGAGCCTTCTCTACAGATTGCTCCTCCTATCTGCTTGCTCCTCCCATCAAGCATCTTCTCCATATAGATTGTTACTCGAGCAGCAGATATACATCAGATCTACAACAGATTGCTAACTCCCTAGCAAATCTGTAACCGATTCACAACACGACCAAAATGATAAGGGCAATGGAACAGCTCCCCTAGGAGGAAAGACTAAAGAGGTTAGGACTTTTCAGCTTGGAGAAGAGACGGCTGAGGGGGATATGATAGAGGTGTTTAAAATCATGAGAGGTCTAGAACAGGTAGATGTGAATCGGTTATTTACTCTTTCAGATAATAGAAAGACTAGGGAGCACTCCATGAAGTTAGCATATGGCACATTTAAAACTAATCGGAGAAAGTTCTTTTTCACTCAACGGACAATTAAACTCTGGAATTTGTTGCCAGAGGATGTGGTTAGTGCAGTTAGTGTAGCTGTGTTTAAAAAAGGATTGGATAAGTTATTGGAGGAGAAGTCCATTAATTAAGTTGACTTAGAAAATAGCCACTGCTATTACTAGCAACAATAGCGTGGAATAGACTTCGTTTTTGGGTACTTTCAGGTTCTTATGGCCTGGATTGGCCACTGTTGGAAACAGGATGCTGGGCTTGATGGACCCTTGGTCTGACCCAGTATGGCATTTTTTATGTTCTTATGTTCATCATGTTGTTATGTTCATCATAGAATAACCCAAAACAAATCCTTCATATTACATGTGTGACTTCTCTTAAGTAGGATTCCTCAATTCTCAAAATAGAGTATAGTGATTCAACCGTTGTAAAGCAAAAAATATTTATGGAAGGAGAGGAACGTTTCATATGCAATAATCATAAATCCCCAACAGGGTGATCTGACTGTCAATCTAATCATCAATGAACCTCCTCCAACCAAAGTATATAATCAATGTGCAAACATTTTTTCAAAAGTGAATTTTTCTGTGTGTATCCTTTAAAACATTAATCATTTCACTTGTTAATAAAGGTGAGGTAAATCACTCCAAAGTTCCAAGTATTTTTTAAGTATTTTTTCAAATGAACACTCCTCGCAGCCTTGTAACTGATCCCGGTGAAGGGTATAAGGGTATAAAACTCTGAGATTAGCTAGCTTGTAACTGATCCCGGTGAAGGGTGAAGGGTATAAAACTCTGAGATTAGCTAGCTTCTATCCGATTCTATCCAAGGCTGTCAGCCTTGGATAGAATCGGATGATTCACGTCATGTACCTAGTAGGCAACGACTCAACATTGACCGACTAGACATTGCCAGAGGACGAACTTCCCTGATGAAAGGTCCGAGAGTGGACCTGAAACGTGGCCGCGTCGGTGACCCGCACAACCACCAGATAAGTCGGGATGTTGTATGAGCTTTTGTTTAAGCCATCAGAGACTGCCTAGCACGCCGATCTAGGTTGCCTTGAAAGCATTGTTTTATACCCTTCACTGGGATCAGTTACAAGGCTGCGAGGAGTGTTCATTTGAAAAAATACTTAAAAAATACTTGGAACTTTGGAGTGATTTACCTCACCTTTATTAACAAGTGAAATGATTAATGTTTTAAAGGATACACACAGAAAAATTCACTTTTGAAAAAATGTTTGCACATTGATTATATACTTTGGTTGGAGGAGGTTCATTGATGATTAGATTGACAGTCAGATCACCCTGTTGGGGATTTATGATTATTGCATATGAAACGTTCCTCTCCTTCCATAAATATTTTTTGCTTTACAACGGTTGAATCACTATACTCTATTTTGAGAATTGAGGAATCCTACTTAAGAGAAGTCACACATGTAATATGAAGGATTTGTTTTGGGTTATTCTATGATCATTGTAAGAATCCTTCTTAACTTGATTTGGTGCTCATTGATTATATTTTGTTATGTTCATCATGACATCACCGCCTAGGGCGGCTGGACACCCTCGCACTGGCACTGCTTAGAAGGAGTCAGCCACATGGCATTAGAATCATCACCAGGAGCACTAGCATGTTAGTTGTGGTTCCCAGGCACCCTGTCCTGGATGATTTTGGATCCTTTGATAAAGTGACCAGAATAATAGATCAGGGGGATGCAGTAGATGTAGCTTATTTTGGATTTCAATAAAGTCTTTAACATTGGAGGACAAGCTAGCTAATCTCAGAGTTGGAACAAAACTTATTAACTGGGTAAGAAGCTGGTGGTACTAAATGAGATCCACTCTAGTGAAAGGAAAGTGACCAGCAGCATGCCATAAGAATCAGTGCTAGGTCCAGTCCTTGCTAATATTTTTATAAGTGACATTGGAGAGGGGTCAGAAGAGAAAGTGTGCATGTTGGCAGATGATATGAAAATTTGCAACAGACTAGATATGCCACAGGGGTAAATAAGATGAAAGGTGATGTTAAAATAGTCAAAGATATGGAACTAAGAATTATGCTAAATTATGCATTTGGAATGCAGTAATCCAAGGGCCATACACCATTTTGAATGTGACGAGCTAGCAGTCACTAAACAGTAAAACTCCTGGAGGTCACTATCAGTCAGTCTGACAAAACAGCATGCATGAGTGCATAGAGGGAAGTAATATTACACCTCTCTACAGGTCTCTGGTAAGATCTCATCTTGAAAACTGTGTTCAGTACTGGAGACCACTTAGAAGTAATAGAAAGGAGGACCACCAAAATGGTCAATGGCCAACACTTTAAACCATACACAGAGAGACTGAGAGAACTAAAGATGTACTCTCTATAAGAAAGAAGGGAAAAGGGAGATGAGGTACAAATTTTCAAATATCTAGTTGTTGTAAAGTATTTAGTGGATCCTTAGTTCAACTAATCAATATGAATTGATCAGATGATGGGCGGTTTGAAGAATAGGAAACAGTTCAATAAAAATGACTTTAATTTCACTGCAATACGAGGTTTAATCAGAACAGTCAGACAAGATAAAAAGATTAAAAAACAAACCAGGAATCTGACTGAAATCTGTAGTTGTCACAGAAAAATATTAATTTCAGAACAAAAGTATATTCAGGATCAGACTGAAGTCTGTAGTCACAGATACATGCTAGCTTCAGAACAGAAATGTATTCAAATACACAGTCCATTAATAAAGATAGGAGCTGCTCATCTATGTTTGTCTGCAGCTTTCTTTGCCATATTTGCTGCTTTCGTTAAGTTAACTTGTGCTGAATCCCACAATGATCAAAGTTGTTGAGCTGCTGGAGATGGTACAGACGTTGGAATTGGCAAAGGAGGTTTTGGTTGTTTCCCAAAGACTAATTGAAATGGGGAATTTCCTGTAGCAGAATGAATGTGAAAGTTATATGAAAATTCTGCCCATGGAAGTAAAGTCGTCCAATTATCTTATTTATCTCCAATAAAAAGTCGTAAAAAAGTCTTCAATGACCTGTTAGTACGTTCTGCTTGTCCATTTCCTTGAGGATGGAAAGCTGTAGTGAAATCTAGTTGGATATCGAATTTTTTGCAAAGAGATCTCCAAAATTTAGCTGTAAATTGTGTACCTCGATCGGAAGTTATATGTTGAGGTAATCCATGAAATTTAAAAATATGTTCAGTGAATAATTGTGCCAATTCAGGTGCCGAAGGAAGTTTTTTAAGTGCTACAAAGTGAGCCATCTTTGAAAACCTATCTACTGTTACCCATATTACTTGTTTTCCTTCCGAAGGAGGTAAATCCACAATAAAATCTGTAGATAAATGAGTCCACGGTTCAACCGGAATGGGTAAAGGTTGTAATAGTCCCCATGGATGACCTGACAAAGGTTTATGTTTAGCACATGTAGGACAAGAATCCACGTATTTCCTTACATCGCTATTAACATTTGGCCACCAATAAAAACGAGACAAAAGTTTCAAAGTTCATACTCTACCAGGATGTCCCGCAGTAAGGGAATCATGAGCCCAAGAAAGTACTTGTCTTCGGAAACGAGTTGGCACCACCGTTCTACCTTCAGATGTAACTTAGTATTTGCTGTAACAATATTAGCTGGGTTAATGATATATATATTTATTTATTTATTTATTTATTTATTTATTTAACAGCTTTTTTATACCGACATTAAAGTACACATCATATCGGTTTACATTTCAACTAGGAAGGAGGAAAGTTACAATAAACAGGGAGGGTGAAGATGGACAACTGGCAAAGGAAGGTTTGAGGCTCTAAGATAGGAGAGCTTCGCAAATAAATTGCCATAATAGAAAGGCGAGAAGGATAGCAAAAAAACTGAGCTAACTTTGCGAAAGAACAGAATTAACTTATTTACAAATTACATGAGATGATAAAATTACAGATTATATGACCAAGACAGTTACAGATTAAATGACCAAAATTTACAGTATTTACAGATTACCAAATTTCAAGATGTCGGGGTTGGTCAACGAGGTTAAAGGGGAAGGACATCACGATTAATCAGGGAAGGCCTGTTGAAAGAGCCAAGTTTTTAGGATTCTTCTGAATTTACGAGGGCAAGGCTCGAGGCGAATATCGGGAGGTAGGGTATTCCATTGCATGGGACCAGCAATGGAGAAGGCACGAACCCTTGTGGCAGTGAGGCGAGCTTTCTTGAGCGAGGGGACTTGAAGGGTGAAATTGTGATTCATTCTGGTGGGGTGGGAGGATTTTGTGAATTGTATGGGCTCAGTGAGCCATGAGGAGTTATGTTGGTGGATGGCTTTGTGAATGATGGTTAGGGTTTTAAACAGGATACGGAAGGAGATGGGGAGCCAGTGTAGGTCTTTGAGTACAGGGGTTATGTGGTCTGATTTACGGGTGTTGCTGATAATCCTTGCAGTGGCATTTTGTAGTATCTGCAGGGGTTTGGTGGTGAGGGGGAGGCCAAGGTAGAGGGAATTGCAGTAGTCAATTTTAGATGACAAGGTAGCTTGTATGACAGTTTTGAGATCGTTTGTATGGAGTAAGGGCTTGAGCTTTTTTATGATCATGAGCTTGTAGAAGCCTCTTTTAATAACGGAGGAGATGTGGTTTTTTAGGCTCAATTGTGGGTCAACTAGGACCCCTAGGTTTCGAACAGCTGGTTGTGAGGTAAGGGCGCTGGTCATAGAGTCGTTGGGTAGAGTAAGTTTAAAGGTCTGTTGGTTGTGGATTAGGAGTAGCTCTGTTTTGGCAGAGTTTAGGGAGAGCTGAAGGGAGGTCAGAAGATTGCTAATAGAAAAGAGGCATTTTTCCCAGAAGTTTAGGGTGGCGGTCAGTGATTCTTGGATAGGGATGATGATTTGGACATCATCTGCGTATAGATAGAATTTGAGACCTAGGTCAGATAGATGATGACAGAGGGGGAGGAGGTATATGTTAAAAAGAGTAGAGGAAAGGGAGGAGCCTTGGGGCACTCCTTGCGAGAGGGAGAAATGAGAGGAGACAGAGGTCCCTAGTTTGACAGAGAAATGTCTGTGAGCTAGATATGATCTGAACCAAAGAAGTGCTGTGCCAGAAATGCCGATCTCCGCTAAGCGTGTGATAAGGATGTTGTGGTTTATTGTGTCAAACGCCGCGGAGATGTCTAGGAAGGCGATGAGGAAGTTTTGACCGTGGTCAAGGCCAAGGAGGAGGAAGTCCATGAGGGAGAGAAGGAGGGTTTCGGTGCATAGGATTTTGCGAAAGCCAAACTGCGAAGGGTGAAGTATGTCATTGTCCTCCAGGTATTCCATAAGTTGTGTGTTTACTACCTTCTCCATAAGTTTAGAGATGAGTGGAAGGTTGGAGATGGGGCGGTAGTTTGCTGGGTCTTTGGGATCAAGAGAGGGTTTCTTGAGTAGAGGTTTGATGACGGCGTGTTTGAGGGGATTGGGAACTGCGCCAGTGGAGAGCGAGCAGTTAATAATATCTGCTAAGGGTTGAGCAATGACTTTGGGGATGGAGAGTAAGATTTTAGTGGGGATGGTTTCAGAAGGGTGGTAGGCAGGCTTAGATTTCTTGAGGATGGTCTCGATTTCTTTGGAGGCGGTGAGGTCAATGGTGTTCAGTGAATTTTTCGAGGAGGGGGGGGGGGCTGTGGATGGGCCGGAGTGGAGTGGTGGTAGCAGGGGGAAAGGTGAGGAGTATCTTGGCGATTTTATTGTGGAAGAAGCGGGCGAGTTCTTCGCACTTGATGCTTGCTTCTTCATCAGTGAGGTTGCTGGTGGGAGGGTTGGTGAGAGTTGCGACATATGAAAAAAGCGCCTTGGGGTAGAAAGTGTATTGATGGATTTTAGTGGCATAGTAGTCCCGTTTGGTTTTTTGGATGGCAAGACGGTAGGTGTGTAGATGGGATTTGTAGGCAGCGGAGCATTGTGGGGTGGGGTCTTTTCTCCAAGTTCTTTCCTTGGATCTGAGGTTTTGTTTCATTTGTAGCAGCTCGGATGTGTACCAGGGTTTGTTGTTGGAGGAGGAGGTGCGTTGCTTGCGGGTGATGAGGGGGCATATATTGTTGGCAATGTCTTGGGTGAGGCTAAGCCAAGAGTTGAGGGCTGTGTCAGGGGTGGAGCAATCTAGTTTGTTGAGGGATTCTGAGAGTGCTGTGGTAATCTCTTCAGTAGTGCAGGATTTGCGGAAGGAGAAGGAGTTGGAGTTTTGTGTATGATTGTGGGTGCTGTTGGTGTTGACGGAGAGGAGAGTCTCAATAAGTGAGTGGTCGGACCATGGTACAGGGGTGCAAGAGGGGGTGAGGGGAGCTGGATATAAGAGTTGGAGAAAATAAGGTCTAGGGTGTGCCCTGCCTTGTGTGTGGGGGTAGATATGTTTTGGGTGAATCCTAGGGCTTGAAGGGCGGATAGGAGGGTTTCGCAGGACGGTGAGGGGGGGATGGAGTCAACATGGAGATTGAAATCTCCCAGAAGAATGGCAGGTTTTTCATTGTTTATGTTATTAGTTATAAGTTCAATGAGTGGGGAGGGGTTTCATTCCAGGAGGCCTGGGGGGGGGGGGGGGGGGGGCATAGATCAGGAAAATTTGGAGGTCGTTCGATTTGAAAATACCGACTTCAAGCTTAGGTGGGGGGTTGAGAGCCATGGGCCTGAGTTTGAGGTGTTTTTTGGCAAGAAGAAGTATGCCACCTTCTCTTTTTTTTGGTCTGGGGATTGAATAAATGTCATGGGAAAGAGTGGGGAGCTGGTTCAGGATAACCGTGTCTGTGTCCTTCAGCCAGGTTTCCGTCACTGCACAGATGTCAGGGTTGTGGTCATGGATGAGGTCATCAAGGATGTGACTTTTTTTGGAAAAGGAGTGGGCATTGAAAAGCATAAGGGAAAGGGTGGTGAGGCCAAGGAATTGTGTGAGGGGGGAGATGAGGATAGGGAGGAGGAATTTGCGTTGTGGTTGCGGGTTATCATTGGGAGGGAGGGGAGGTCTGAGCAAGGGGTTGTGGATACGGGGGATATGGAGAGGTCTGGGAGAAGAGAGTGTGTGGGGGGGCATAATGGGCCGAAATTAGGCAAGGAGGTCAGGGGGAAAAAAAAATGCTGAGGGGGGGGGGGGGGAAGGGGGACCAGGGAGACGATGGAGGGGGGTATAGGAGCAATGATAGGGGGTAAAGAATGGGTATAATGACGTATTCAATAGTAAGAACCATGGAGTCACTCAGTTGTAAGGGTGAACTGCTCCTGTTTGCGGTCGAGTCAGTGATGTCAGGCGTTGGCAGAAAGATATTGTCAGCCAGTGGAGGGTGAGCCTGGGATCCCAGCAGGTCTGCGCTGATGTGCGCGGGGCTGGTTGGAAAGAGAGGTGGACCCGAAGTCGTAGTCTTAGTCGCTGAGGAGAGCTAGGTTTGAGGCACAAGGCAAGGCATGGTGCGAAGAGACACACGAAGGGGCGCACTAAGGGGCAGGCCCCTTAGTTTGCGCTCCTTCGTGCGCGCGACGCCAGGCGCGCGACGCCAAGTAGCGGTGCTTGCTTTTCAGCAGGTACGCTGACCTGTGCAGGGGTTCCTCCAATCAGCGAGGTGATGAGGTCAGCGGGGGGCGGGCACACGGGCCGCGAGCAGGTCCAGCGTTCGGAGGAGAGGCCGTGTGGAGACGACGAAAGCCGGGCAGAGAGCAGCTGGAGGGGCACCCCGACCCCGATGGGTCTGTGCCGAGGAGCACGAGTGCGGGAGCTGCGGCAGCTTGGCGGCGAGGAGAAAGGGCTTTGGGTGCGGCGGCGCCTGCTTTTCAGCAGGTAGGCTGACCTGTGCAGGGGTTCCTCCAATCAGCAAGGTGATGAGGTCAGTAGGGGGCGGGCACACGGGCCGCGAGCAGGTCCGGCGTTCGGAGGAGAGACCGCGTGGTATATTGAGGTTGTATGACGGTATCCTCAACCTCATTGATTCATGAAAGAGCATCTGCATGAATATTTTTTGAAGCCGGTCTGTATCTTCAAGAAAAATTGAAACGATTGAAAAATAGAGACCAACGAGCTTGTCTTGGATTTAAACGTTGTGCTTTACTTAAATATTCTAAATTCTTATGATCAGTGTAAACCACCACTGGATGTTGGGCTCCTTCCAGCCACTGACGCCACTCTTCAAAAGCCATTTTAATTGCTAACAACTCCTTATCCCCAATTCCATAATTTCTTTCTGCGGAAGAAAATTTTGGTGAGAAATATGAGCAAGGTAATAGTACTCCTTTATCTGAAATTTGACTAAGAACAGCTCCTACTGCTGTATCAGAAGCATCGACTTCCACAATAAATGGTCTACATGGATCTGGATGATACAAACAACTATCGATCAAAAAGGCTTGCTTTAACTCTTAAAAAGCTTTTATAGCTTCTGGAGGCCATTCCTTTGCATTTGCTCCTTTTTTAGTTAACGCTGTAAGTGGAGCAACTTTTCTGGAATAATTAGGAATAAAATTCCGGTAAAAATTAGCAAATCCCAAAAAGCGTTGTAATGCTTTAATTCTTACTGGTTGTGGCCAATCACGAATGGCTGAAACCTTTTCAGGATCCATATGAAATCCTGTGACAGAAACTATATAGCCCAAAAATGGTAAAGACTCCTGTTCAAAAAGGCATTTTTCCAACTTAGCAAATAAATGATTTTCTCTAAGTCTCTGTAACACCTGTCAAACTTGTTGACGATGAGAATTGATATCTTTTGAATATATGAGGACGTCATCAAAATAAACTATAACGGAAGAATTTAGCATATCCCTGAATATTTAATTCATAAGATTTTGAAAAACGGCTGGAGCATTACATAAACCAAAAGGCATAACTAAATATTCATAATGGCCATCACGGGTATTAAATGCGGCTTTCCACTCGTCTCCTGGCTTTATTCTTACTAAATTATAAGTACCTCTTAAATCAAGTTTAGTAAATATTTTAGCTCCTTGCAATCGGTTCAATAATTCTAGAATCAAAGATAAAGGATAACGATCTCTTCGTGTAATAGCATTTAGTCCACGATAATCTATGCATGGCCTAAGAGTTCCATCTTTCTTAGCAACAAAGAAAAATCCCGCTCCTGCAGGTGAAGTTGAAGTTGAAGTTGTCAAGTGAAGTTGAAGTTGTCAAGGTGAAGTGCCTTGCTGGGCAGACTGGATGGGCCGTTTGATCTTCTTCTGCCGTCATTTCTATGTTTCTATAAGTTGAAGGACGGATAAAGCCTTTGTCTAAATTTTCTTGGATGTATTTTGACATTGCTTGAGTCTCTGGTAAAGATAAGGGGTACACTCTACCTCGTGGAGGAATAGCACCAGGTAGAAGATCTATCGCACAATCAAATATTCTATGTTCTGGCAGTAAATCAGCTTTTTCTTTTGAAAAAACATCAGAATAGTCGATGTACTGTAAAGGTAATGTCCAGTAAGTTGAAGATAATGGAAAGTTTGAATTAATGCAATCTGGTATATGAATAATAGATTTAGGTATTTTTTGTAAACAAGTGCTGAAACAATTTTTTCCCCAAGCTGTTATTTGTAATCCATCCCACGAAATGAGTGGAAAGTGTTTTTGTAACCATGGTAATCCTAATACTATAGGATGAATAGACTTATTTAAAATATAGAAAGAAATCTCTTCTTTGTGTAATACTCCAGTACGTAACTTTAAGGGAACAGTTTTTCTCTCAATGATACCAGGAAGTTGAGTTCCATGAATCGATGAAATTCGCAAAAGGGTGTATTAAGTTGAGTAGGTAATTGTAACTTTTTAATAACATCTGCCAGAATAAAATTTCCTCCAGAACCTGAATCAACAAAAGCTGATGTTGAAAAAGACACCCCAGCATACTCCAAAGTCACAGGTACAGTAAATAGGGGAGCAGAAGTAGAACAGCCTAGGATCAGCTCCCCGGAGATTCCTAGACTTGGGAGTTTCCCGGTAATTTTATACATTGGGCAAGCTTATGACCCTTCCCTCCACAGTATAAACATAATCCCAAAGAACGGCGACGTCTTCTCTCCTTGGATGTAAGTGGAGTATGTCCAATTTGCATCGGTTCCTCTACTCAAATATTTGAAACTTCAGAAGGTGGAGCTAGAGGACGAGAGAAAGATGGTGCTAAAGTCACTGGTCTCCAAAATGATCTAGTCTCTCTAACTCTCTGTTGAATTCAACAATTGATACGTCCAGTAAGATCTATTAACTCTTCCAAATTCTCTGGAAGATCTCGAGCTGCTAATTCATCTTTGACTCTAGATGATAACCCTTCTAAATAAATACTTCATAGGCTATCCTCTCGCCAACCAAGTTCTGAAGCTAGAGTACGAAATTCAACTACATAATCCACTAATGAGCATGAACCCTGTCGTAAATTTAAAATTTCTGTAGCAGCAGTGGATTGTCGAGCGGGTTCATCAAAAACTTGTTTAAAAACTTTAATAAATTGTTGTAAATCTCCAAGAATTGGGTCACCACGTTCCCAAATTGGTGTTGTATTGGAGTCACAGGTCCATGAACTAAACTCGCAGCTGAAGTAGTAGCAGTCTCAGAGGAAGAAGAATTCTGAAGATTAGTTAGCCGCTCCACTGTAGCAGCTAGAAGATCCAAGCAATGCTGTTGTTGTTGTATGCGCTGAGCCATACCAGGAATAGCTTGTAAGCCAGATATCTCCGCCGGATCCATGGCCTTGGCAATCTGTTGTAAAGTATTTAGTGGATCCTTAGTTCAACTAATCAATATGAAATGATCAGATGATGGGCGGTTTGAAGAACAGGAAACAGTTCAATAAAAATGACTTTAATTTCACTACAATACGAGGTTTAATCAGAACAGTCAGACAAGATAAAAAGATTAAAAAACAAACCAGGAATCTGACTGAAATCTGTAGTTGTCACAGAAAAATATTAATTTCAGAACAAAAGTATATTCAGGATCAGACTGAAGTCTGTAGTCACAGATACATGCTAGCTTCAGAACAGAAGTGTATTCAAATACACAGTCCAGTAATTAAAGAAGTAATAAGTAGCAAAAACATTTAAGCATTCAGAAATAACAAATAACTTGAATTAAAATAACTAACTAAAATAACAAAGGCAATAGACAAGAGCACATTGAATACTAGCCTGTCTCCGATGTTGATTGTTGCCAAGGCAACCAGAACGCTACAGCGACGCTGTTTATATTCCTCAGCTGTTAAATTTAACAGCTGAGGAATGCTCTCCGTCCCGCGCTGACTCCCTGCACCAATCACCACCAAACCCCCCTTGGCATGCGAACACACGCGCGACGACGCCACCGACGCGCGCGCACACCAAACATGGCACAGGGACGAAAAAAGTCCCATCAAGAATCAGCACGCGCACGCGTCTGATGATGTCACCGACGCGTGCGCGCACACCGTGCACGGGCAAGGCCTGCGACGTCGGTCCCGATCAGGCTGAACTCGGGACCGAAACGCCGCAAGCCCCAAGGCAGCCCGACCCAACCCCCGACACACGGAGAGAGGTAATGAAGCCTTAACACTAGTAGGCTTCAATAAAGAAGGGTCATCACATGAAGCTGGAGGAAGGGAAGTTCCAAAGGAACCTGAAAAAATACTTTTTTGCTGAGAGTGTTACAAGAGGATGATGGGCACCAGGAGTTTAGCTGGCTAGATTTAGGATGCTCAATCACGGCCTCCTAAGCTTCACTGGCTAGCATTAAAAATCTGTTCTAGACAACTAATTCCTCTCCCTACTGCCCCAATCAAAGTTAAATTGTGAGCTGTTGCCCTCCCACCTTGATCCACCCTCCCAAAATAAAGATTAAGCAGGGGAGAAGGGAACAATGACCTGCGCCCCTGCCCCCCAAATGATCCACCCGAACAAATGAAAGCAGAAGTGTTGTGAAGGGAGGGGCTAACCCACTCAGCAATCTTTTATCCCTCCTGTCTGAAGGTAAAAGTGTGGCAGGGGAACATCAGTCCTTCACTTGATCCTCTATCCCTCCTACTTGAAGGCAAAAGTGTGGTGAGGGGGCTAACAGATCGCCCCCTGTGATCCCCCCACTTGATTCCTTATTAAAGCATATGCCACCATCATTCACCCCCTCCAAAAGGAAGGCACCCTAAAGCCTCCCCAAGCCAAAACAGAAGGTTACAGGCTTGGTTCCTCCCTGCTTGGCATCTAGCATTGCACTAAAGACAACGCATGCAGAACATTGCTAGACGCCAAGCCAGGAAGAAGTAAACCGGTATCTTCCTCCCAGCTTGGAAAGGTTGTAACGGGCCTTTTGAGAGGGAAAGGACTTGGTGCTGAGGTATTTTTTTTAAAGAAGGGTGTGAAGATGGAAGGGAGTTAAGATCATGGGGGAAATGTTGGCCCCCTGTTACACATTGGCCTTCAACTTGGAGGGCCATTGGCCCCTCCCCACCACACTTTTAAATTTGGGTGAGAGTAAGTAAGGATCATGGGGGGGGAGGGGAAGCGGGTACTGCTGTCACTGCATTCAGCTTTGTGGATCGGGTGAGAGGGATACTGCGGAGGAGGGAGGGGTTGTAAACCCTCTACTCATCTTTTAACTTTAGTTGGGCAGGAGGGAGGATCTGGCCGACTAAATTTAGGTCTGCTATGGCAGTCCCTAGATTTAGCTAGCCAAGTTAGGTGGCTAGCACTGAAAATCAGCGCTAGCCTCCTAACTTTCTAACCCAGACCTAACCACCCCCCTCCCCCCCACGGCTCACCCAGAATTTAGCCCTTCAACCACAGTGAATTGTTAAAGCCATCGATCTAGCCAGCTAATAAACTTTGAAAATTCACTCCAAAGGGACTTTTCAGAGTGGAAGGAGGGGAAAAACTACGGCTTGATTAAGACCGGTTCAACCTGGGTGGATCAAATAGTCATTTTTAGTGACATCTTCTATGTTTCTATGTAATGGAGATCAAGTAGGGTCTGTAGTGACCCAATAGGTGAGGGCAGCGGGGTAGGCCAAAAGGTCCATATTGTTGCGCGCCCCATTCGCACATGGCCCGCGCATGGGCCTGCTCACCTCGCTAGCTCCTCTGCAGGTCATGGGTTGGCCTCCCTAGCGGCAGCCGCGAGCTCCTCCAGGCCTCGGCGTCCCACAGCGGCAGTTGCCGGGCCTTCCACTGCGCACCAGGCCTCATGTCGGATTTCGGTGTCATCAGTGGCGTTGGCTTCGCCCCTACTGGCACACGCGGACCACCCAGCCTCTTTTAGGGCCAGGAGCAGGTCCTAGCTCCGCGGCGTGCCCTGATTGAATGTACGATATAAGAAGTCTCTGCCTGCACTTCCTTGCCTTGGCAATCGAGTTGGCACTGTAAGTGTACTAGTTTGCCTCTGCGTTCACAGTCTTGTTCCAGCGTCCTACTGTTCCAGCGTCTGGCCGTCCTCTCTCCCCAGGTAGTACCCTTGGACTGTGTCTCTGGTACTGACCTCGGCCTGCTCCTTGACCATTCTGTTCGCTGCCTGGATCCTGACTTCTGCCTGCCTTGTGACCTCGTCTGACCTCTGGAACTTGACCCCTGCTTCGTTGACTACTCCTCAGACTGATCCTCGGATTCTGACCCCGGCTGCCATTGCCCACGTCTCCTGATTCTGGCTTTGTCCCTTGCCATCGCCTACGCTGTACTGGCCTTCCTTGTTTCTCCAGACCTACAGCCTAGTGACCGACCGCGCTCCCTTGCTGCTCATGTGCATGCCTCTCTACTACCTTTCCGGGAGACCCTGCGAGGCCCACCTAAGTCCGAGTGGCCCAGGTCCCTATGGGCTCCACCCGGGGAGACCGTAGGCTTCCAGTGGTGAAGCTCATCCTAGCCTCTGTCTCCTCCTGTGTTCCACCCCCAGGAGCAGGTGCTTCCTGGTCCCTACCAGGGAGCCATTCTCCACTGCTCCAGGACAAGGGTCCACCTCCAAGCGCAACAGGTTGCCAAGGCCATGAACTTGGAGGAGTCTCCCGCCTCCAGGGCCCTACTGGGTTTGGCTGCCACAGTCCAAGAACATCGCAGGGCTTTGGAATTGCTAGCCTCTTCGGTGGAAGAGCTTCGTTCCCTGCTGCGAGATACAGCTCTGGCCAATCCCAGGGCCTATCGGCCTCTATGCTACCCAAAGCATTGTTGGTGCTCCCTGCACCTCCTTGATAAAACGAGGACCCACGCTCCTGTCGTGGATTCCTAAATCAGTGCTTCATGCAATTTGCACTGCAACCCTTCTTGTTCCTGAAGGAAACCACTAAAGTGACCTTCATCCTTTCCCACCTAAAAGGGAAGGCTCTTGCATGAGCCTCTCCATTATGGGAACGCTCTGATCCCATGCTTTCCGAGTTTGTTGCTCTCTTCAAGCAGACCTTCGGAGACCCAGGCCGCCAGGCTGTAGCCAGCCATAATCTGCTCTACCTCCGTCAAGGGTCACGGACCCTCTCTGAGTATACGATGGAATTCAGGACCCTGGTTACTGAGCTCGGGTGGCAAGAAGATTGTCTGCAAGCCATCTTCCTAGATGGACTCTCCAGCGCTCTCAAAGATGAACTCTCCATCCGCGAGACTCCCACGTCTCTAGAGGACCTGATTTCCCTCACCAGGAAGATCGACCATCGACTCCGGCAAAGGCGCCTAGAAGTAAAGGCTTCCCGCTCTCCTCCACCACGTCCCACGCGTGTCCAGAGTCCTCCAGCCAAGACTCATCACTACGACCTCCTCCCGTGGTGGAATCCATGGAGGTGAACTGTAGTCAACTGTCTCCGACCGAACGTCTCCGTCGGAGGAAGGAGAATCTTTGCCTTTACTGTGGTGCTTCCGGACATCTTCGGCAGTCCTGTCCGGTCCGTCCAGAAAACTGCAACACCTGAGCCTGACAGGGGTCTCGAGCTTAGGCACTACTGTCACCGGCCCCCAACTCCTGCTTCCAGTCTCTCTGGGCATCGAGGCCCACTCCTTCGCTACCACTGCTCTTGTCGATACAGGAGCAAGTGGCAACTTCATCATGGATGACATAGTCAAGCTTCTGAACATTCCTCTCCAGCCATTAGATGTGAGCCTCTGCATCATCTCCATTCAAGGAGAACATCTTCCAGGGCTCATCACCCATCGAACAGTGGCTGTCCATCTTACCATGGGCACTCTCCACGAGGAGGAGATGTCCTTCTATGTGTTAAAACATTTCACACATCCAGTCATCCTGGGGCTGCCCTGGCTCCAGGTCCATGAACCCCAGTTCGATTGGCATTCCCTGCAGTTGGTGCAGTGGGGTTCCAAATGCCAGGAGACATGTCTACCTCAAGTATCTCCAGCTGTCTCTGTCTTGAATTCTACCACCCTATCTGGTTTGCCTACCCAGTATGCCGAGTTCAAAGAGTCTTCTCGAAGCAGAAGGTGGACACTTTGCCTCCACTACGCAATTGAATTGCTCCATAGAACTTCTGCCAGCACGATACCTCCCAAGGGCAGAACTTATCCATTGTCTCATCCAGAAACCTTAGCCATGTCTATCAAAGAGAACTTAGAAAAAGGTTTCATTCGTCCCTCTGATTCTCCTGCTGGAGCGGGCTTTTTCCTTGTCAAGAAAAAGGACGGCAGTTTACGCCCTTGTATTGACTACAGAGGGCTCAACGCCATAACCGGCAAAGACCGGTATCCCCTGCCCCTTATCAGTGAGCTGTTTGACTGCCTTCAAGGGGCACGGATCTTCACCAAGTTGGATCTGAGGGGTGCATACAATCTGGTACGGATCCAACCTGAAGATATCTGGAAAACCGCATTCAACATGAGGGATGGTCACTATGAATATACTGTGATGCCCTTTGGGCTATGCAATGCCCCAGCGGTATTTCAATGCCTTATGAACGAAATCCTCTGAGACCTCTTGTACTCATTCGTAGTCGTATATCTTGACGACATCTTGATCTTTTCCAAAGACCTTGAATCCCATCAAGATCATGTTCGGATCATCCTCCAATGTCTAAGAGAAAACCATCTTTATGCCAAGTTAGAAAAGTGCCTCTTCAAACGAAGTCGCTTACCCTTCCTAGGGTACATCATATCTGATCGAGGTTTTTCCATGGATCCAGATTAAGTCCAGGGGATCCGAAACTGGCCCCAGCCAGTAGGCCTACCGGCCTTACAATGTTTCCTTGGCTTTACTAATTATTACAGAAGCTTCATTGCCAATTAGGGATGTGAATCGTGTGATCGATCGTCTTAACGATCGATTTTGGCTGGGGGGGGAGGGAAATCTGATCGTCATGGTTTTTTTTGTTAAAAAAATCGTAAATCGGGGGAGGGTGGGAAAACCGGCACACCAAAACAACCCTAAAACCCACCCCGACCCTTTAAAACAAATCCCCCACCTTCCCGAACCCCCCCAAAATGTTTTAAATTACCTGGGGTCCAGTGGGGGGGTCCCGGCGCGATCTCCCGCTCTCGGGCCATGGCTGCGTTAATAGAAATGGCGCCGGTGGCCCTTTGCCCTTACCATATGACAGGGCAAAGGTAACGCCGGCGCCATTTTGGTTCCTGTCACCCGACGTCACGAGTGCAGGAGATCGCTCCCGGACCCCCGCTGGACCCCCAGGGACTTTTGGCCAGCTTGGGGGGGCCTCCTGACCCCCACAAGACTTGCCAAAAGTCCAGCGGGGGTCCGGGAGCGACCTCCTGCACTCGGGCCGTATTGCCAATATTCAAAATGGCGCCGGCGCTACGGTTGTATGACATAGTGAGGGCAAAGGTAGCGCCGGCGCCATTTTGAATATTGGCAATACGGCCCGAGTGCAGGAGGTCGCTCCCGGACCCCCGCTGGACTTTTGGCAAGTCTTGTGGGGGTCAGGAGGCCCCCCCAAGCTGGCCAAAAGTCCCTGGGGGTCCAGCGGGGGTCCGGGAGCGATCTCCTGCACTCGTGACGTCGGGTGACAGGAACCAAAATGGCGCCGGCGTTACCTTTGCCCTGTCATATGGTAAGGGCAAAGGGCCATCGGCGCCATTTCTATTAACGCAGCCATGGCCCGAGAGCGGGAGATCGCGCCGGGACCCCCCCACTGGACCCCAGGTAATTTAAAACATTTTGGGGGGGTTCGGGAAGGTGGGGGATTTGTTTTAAAGGGTCGGGGTGGGTTTTAGGGTTGTTTTGGTGTGCCGGTTTTCCCGCCCTCCCCCGATTTACAATTTTTTGATGATAAATCGGGGGAATTACTATTGTATCGCGGCTCTAATGATTTTTGACGATTTAAAATATATCTGACGATTGTTTTAAATTGTCAAAAAACGATTCACATCCCTATTGCCAATTATTCTACCCTAGCTGCTCCGCTCACCGCCATGACCAAAAAAGGGGCTAACACTCGTGTGTGGACTCCCAAAGCACAAGCCGCCTTTCAGATGCTAAAAGAAGCATTCTGCTCTGGCCCTTGGCTTCAGCATCCAGCATTCAGCATTCAGCGTCTTGCCCATTTGTCGACGAAGTCGACGCCTCTGCAATTGGAGTAGGAGCCGTCTTAAGTCAGTTTTCTCCAAAGAGTAAATTGATACCTTGTTCCTTTTACTCACACAAGTTCTTTCCTACAGAGCAGCACTACACCGTTGGTGACCGAGAACTTCTAGCCATCAAGTTGGCGCTCCTGGTTGAAAGGGGCGCAACATAAATTTACCATTTTCACCAACCATAAGAATCTTGAGCACCTTAAAGAAGCTCAACTCTTGAATCCTAGACAAGCCCGATGGGTGCTCTTCTTTGAACGCTTCAATCTCATCCTACGTTATTGCCCAGCTTCCAAGAACCTCTGTGCTGATGCACTATCGAGATCCTTCGAACCAGAGGATGTCACTGATGTTCCCAGACACATCATAGATCCTGCCTGTGTATCCCTTACCGTGACCACTACAGTTCCAGTTGGGAAAACCATCGTTTCATGAAGATTACGTGAACGAGTTCTGAAATGGGCCCATGATTCCAAGTTGGCAGGACACCCGGGTTGTTCCAGGACCCTAGAGATGTTGCGGAGATATTACTGGTGGCCCAACATGGTGCAAGACTCTCATAACTATGTAGATTCATGTCCTGTCTGTGCCCAACAGAAGCCACCTACTAGAAGGCCTTGGGGTCTACTCCCAACCACTTCCAGCACCTACCGAGCCATGGTCCAGCATCTCAACGGACTTCATCACAGACCTGCCTCTGTCCCAGAACAATACCGTAACCTGGGTCATCATCGACCATTGTTCGAAAATGGGTCATTTCATTCCCCTGCCAGGCCTCCCATCAGCCCCAGAATTAGCCAAGTTGTTCCTGAAACACATTTTCTGTCTTCATGGACTCCCAAAGGAAATCATATCCGACCGAGGACCACAGTTTGCCGCCAGGTACTGGCGCTTTCTATGCAAAAAGTTTAATATTGCCTAGAATTTCACGTTGGCCTATCTCCCACAAGTCAGTGGTCAAGCTGAAAGGACCAACTGGACCTTGAAAACATTCCTTTGCTCCTACATGAATGACCAGCAGGACAACTAGTCTGATCTGTTGCCCTGGGCTGAGCTGTCACATAATACTCATATCGCTGCTGCCACCGATGTATCTCCGTTTTCCGTGTTATTCAGATGACAGCCTCGGTTGCCACTTCCAGTTCCTCTGACTGTTCCTTCTCCAGCCACGCAATTCATGGCCCACACCATTCGCCAGGTGTGGAATCAAGTCAAAGAACGCCTTACCCAGGCTGCTGAGCGCTCCAAGCGCACTTCTGATGCCCATAGACGTCCCGTTCCACTCTTCCATCCTGGTCAGAAGGTGTGGTGAAGCACCCGACACATAAGGTTTTGACTCCCTTCTCATCGCCTGGCTCCCAAGTACATCGGCCCGTTTCCAGTACTTCGAAGAGTGGGAGCAGTGTCTTATCAACTGCAGCTACCTCGTGCCATGGGCATCCACAACACATTCCATGTCTCCCTTTTGAAGCCTTTGGTCCTCTCCTGGCCCTCTCGTAGAGATCCTTCACCTCCACAGATCTCTACCGAACCAGATTCATCACTCTAGGTAAGAGAGGTCCTCGACGTCCATCGGTATCGAGGCAGATGGGAATACCTCTTAGCCTGAGAGAGTTATGGGGCCGAGGAGAACTCATGGGAACCATCCCAGAACATTCTTGATAAAGAGCTCCTCAGGACTTTCCACAGGACCTATCCTGAAAAGCCACGACTGCGTAGAGGGAGGCCTAGAAGGGGGGATATTGTTGAGCGCCCCGTCCGTGCCTGCTCACCTCGCTAGCTCTTCTGCAGGTCACGGGTCAGCTTCCCCAGTGGCAACCTCAAGCTCCTCCAGGCCTTGGCGTCCCACAGCGGCAGTCGCTGGGCCTTCCACTGTGCACCAGGTCTCACGCCGGATTTCGGCGTCATCAGTGGCGTTGGCCACGCCCCTACGTGTGCGCAGAATGCCCGGCCTCTTATAGGGCCAGGGGTGGATCCTAGCTCTGCGGTGCGCCCTGATTGAACGTACAATATAAGGAAGTCCCTGCCTGCACTTCCTTGCCTTGGCAATCGGGTCGGCACTGTAAGTGTACTAGTTTGCCTCCACGTTCACAGTCTTGTTCCAGCGTCCTTCTGTTCCTGTGTCTGTCCGTCCTGTCTCCCCAGGTAGTACCCTCGGACTGTCTCTCTGGTACTGACCTCAGCCTGCTCCTTGACCATTCTGTTCGCTGCCTGGATCCTGACCTCTGCCTGCCTGGTGACCTCATCTGACCTCTGGAACCTGACCCCTGCTTCGTTGACTACTCTTCGAACTGATCCTTGGATTCTGACCCCAGCTGCCATTGACCACGTCTCCTGATTCTGGCTTTGTCCCTTGCCTTGTCATTGCCTTTGCTGTACTGGCCTTTCCTGTTTCTCCAGACCTACAGCCTAGTGACCAACTGCGCTCCCTTGCTGCTCGTGGGCACACCTGTCTACTACCTCTCCGGGAGACCCTGCGAGGCCCACCTAAGTCCAAGCAGCCCAGGACCCTATGGGCTACACCCGGGTGGACCGCGGGCTTCCAGTGGTGAACTTCATCCTAGCCTCTGTCTCTTCCTGTGCTCCGTCCCCTGGGAGCAGGTGCTTCCTGATCCCTACCAGGGAGCCATTCTCCACTGCTCCAGGACAAGGGTCAACCTCCAAGCGCAACACATATCTCCCTATACTGTTTCCCAATCCCACTCTAATTGCAACTTCTGATTCTGATTGTAAGATGTGCAAATGCCTCTGTTCACTTAAATTTGTTGTAATCCACCTCGAGACCGACTTTGGAAAAAGGCAGAATGTCAAATGTATGTAAATAAATAAATCATGAATAAATACCACTATGTTCTATGTGATATTAAATAAAATCCTCCCCTATACATAAAAGGCATTTTGTGTGTATGGGTGACATTTGTCTGTTTTGGTGTGACCAATGTGCACATGCACGAGTTATCCCTAATGAATATGCATGAGAGAGATTTGCATGCAGGTGCCCTGGCTTTTAGGGTGTGCAACCTGTGCAGTTGCAAAGGGCACCTTGTGTGAAGGGGCACCACTATGCTGGCCCACTCCCCCCATACCCTTCCACATCATATAGATAGAGAAAAAGACAGGGGGTTGGAGGGATAATGGTGCTGGGTAAAGGTATTGGGGGGGGGGGGGGGGAGCAGAAGGAGAAATAGGTAGGAGAGAAAGAGGGATGTTGTGCTGGAGCCACTGACACTACTGAAGGAGGGCGCACTGTGCCAAACTGCCACCACTGAAGAGGGAGAAGAGGAGCACCAATTAAAGTTTTAACACAGGGCACCAGTTAGACTAGAACCGGCTCTGGTCATGATTTTCAGACAGCTCTTTTACCTGGGTACATTAGGATTTATCTGCTTAAATGGCTTTTTCAAATTGCTCTCCCCATGTTGTGTTAAGGTTCAGTGACAATATCTAATATTTTACTATTTGACTTGCAGATTAAAACATCCAGTTTAAAAAGCATTTTAGCCTCTACAGATGTGCAAAACAGGAATCAGGCACAGAACTAAACGACGAGAAAGGGGTCCAATATTGACCCTCTAACACTAGAAGACTTCTGTCAAAAGGATTCTTCTGAAACTGGGAGCCATTGGAAACAAGGTAACCTCTTATGCTCAGGAATCTCTGGCACTAAGAAACTTCTGATGTCTAGGTACCTCTGACATTTGGACCTGGATGCCTTCATATTTAAGACTAATCGAAACTAAGAGGCTTTTTGAGGATCTTTAATGAAGAACATAAGGTTAACTAACATAATTTATTTTTTAACCATCATCGGGACTTCACAGTCTGCTGGTTTACTGCAGCCATGAGATTACTAGATTGCTCAAACTGTTCCATGTCCCCTTGGGAAAGCAGCACTGCATGCAATGATACCTGTGGTACTGATGGAAGTACAGACAATGGGACCTGCAATCTGGATCTCGAATGGTCACAGCAGTCTCTCCATGTGCTGAAGATGTTTCTGGTCCCATCAGTTCTTTGCAGTGCTGCCACTCTGCTCCTAAACCCCCTAATATTAATAACCATCTTACTAAAGGAGAATCTCAGGAGAGAGACTAGATATTTGCTGCTTGCTAATGTGCTGCTTGCCGATCTAATCTTCCTCCTGTTTAACACTTTCATCTCTGTCTGCAATGTCACCCGTTGGATGCTCTATAGATTTCTTTGCTTCACAATGATTGGCTTTACCTTCACAGCCTACTGCAGCTGTGGTCTGACCTTCACAGCTTTAGTAATAGACACATATGTAGCTGTCAGTTTTCCTCTTCATTATCATTGGCTTTTATCATCTTCAAGAACAAAGAAGATATTGGTTATAATTTGGCTTATGGCAGCTATGTTCCCCCTGCTGGTGTTTTTGTTAAGTGAGATGAAGGATCAGAACCCCTTGGAAAAGCAAAATGTTTGCCTCATGCTGTATTTTGGACCTGATACCGACAACAGTGATTTAGTGACGGGAGTGTATGTCTTTGTCTTGTGTCTCCTGGCAATATGCTCATCCATGATAACTTATTTTTACATAAAGTTATATCGCATGACCAAACAATCAGGAATCTGGGCATGTCGATGTTCCAGAGCTAGGGTAACGTTGCTTATTCATTCCATGTTACTTGTGCTCTACATGGTCCCAGGGGTAGTCTTTGCAATGGAGATTATCCTGTTTAAGAACTGCATGATGGGATTACAAGACAGAATCTGGCTCTCTGCCACCAACACAAGCATGCTAATGCTATTGCCACGAGTACTCTCTCCTCTCCTATACGGCATTAGATATCGAGAAATATCACAGAGTCTCAGAAGTTTCCTGTCTGGAGGAAGAGTAAATGATATTTCTCTTAATTCACAAGGTTAACACTTAGGCCCATGTGATGCCGAACCTGAAACTTAGGACTGTGTTCTAAGAATTTTGAACCCACAGTGCATAACAATTTGGAAAATTACAGGTGTTTTGGCAGTAATTATTATTTTACTTTGCAAAATGTTTTTAACTTTTGCCAGAAAAAAAACTTTATGTGCCTTGCAAAATATTTCCATATAAATATTTAATTTGACTGTTGTGTGATTTTCAAAATACAATGGACCCTTGACTTATGAACTCACGGGCCGATACAGTAAGGAGTGGTAGGAAGAGCTGCGTTAGTGCCGGGTGCACCCGCGTTTGCCGCACACACAGTCCGGCTCACCTACCGCTCGATACTGTATTTAAATAGCTTGCAAATGCAAGCCGCGTCCAAGAAGCGTCCAGAAGGGTTAGGCCCCGCGCAGTCCATTTTACTGTATAGAGCACTATACAGCGCCTATACAGTAACCTGGGTGCGCTGGTACCTGTCATTTCAAATGACATTTGAAATGACAGGTACCAGGAAGTGGACGGTTATCCTACGCTCGGGATTGCCAGTCCTCTCTACCCTCTTCCCGAAGCAACAAAAGCTGGCCGGTGAGCGAAAAAGGGGCAGCCCAGTCCTCTCTACCCTCCTCCCGAAGCAACGAAAGCAAAAAAGGAGAAAGCGACATGTAAAGTGTAACTTACTTTTCTTGCAGCCCTCCTCCGGATATGCACCACGGCTCCCCTGCCTCCTGGGGACTGCCCCCTGCCTCCCGGGGGCAGCCGGCGGCGAAAGTGGCCCCGCTGGCGAAGATGGATGCCTGCACAGGCCCTCTGACACGATCGCTCCAGCTGCGGCCACTTCTCCTGCGTGCATTCAGCCTGTGCGTGCAATTTGGCCGCTCAAGGCGTGACGTCACTATGTTTGGCGTCACGGTGTGTGATGTCTGTGTTCGCTGATGCACTGCCTTGAGCGCCCAAATTGCATTCATTCACCTTCGCCGGCACTCAAGGCAGTCGCCGGCACTCAAGGCAGTGCATCAGCGAACGCCGACGTCACATGCCGTGACGCCAAACATAGTGACATCACGCCTTGAGCGGCCAAATTGCACGCACAGGCTGAATGCACGCAGGAGAAGTGGCCGCAGCTGGAGCGATCGTGTCAGAGGGCCCGTGCTGTCTTTCGCCGCCGGCTGTCCCCGGGAGGCAGGGTGCAGCCCCCGGGAGGCTTGGGAGCCATGGTGCGTCTCCGGAGGAGGGCTGCAAGAAAAGTAAGTTACACGTCACATGTCGCTTTTCTCCTTTTTCATTTTCGTTGCTTCGGGAGGAGGGTAGAGAGGACTGGGCTGCCCCTTTTTCGCTCACCGGCCAGGGCAGGTGAGCGAGGGCTGGGGGAAAGTTTGCCACCTACCCTTACCCCTGCCTCTAATGCAGGGGTAAGGGTAGGTGGTAAGTTAGCAGGTTAAACGCGCGGCAAAACTGCAGGTTTAAAAAGCGATAATTGGGGCACGCGTTACTATATGGGAGGGAATAGTTAATCCGATCGTTTACATCTCATATACATGCCGTGGGCGGAAGGGGTTTCCCGTTGATTTAAAGAGGCGGTAAGGATGGGTTAAAAGGGTTAGTGAATTGCGGGTTGGACTAACGCGGCCAAATTGTGAGTAGAAAGCGGGTTAGAAGCAGGGTAACCACGGCCGCACTTTACAGTATTGACCTGTCAATTTGTTCCAGAGGGCTGGTTGTAACTCAAGCTGGTTGTAAGTCAAGACTATTTTTTTCCATAAGAAATAATGGAAATTACCCCGCCCTTTCACCCCCCAGCAACCTCTCCCTGAAAGTACCCTTGCTCTAATGTACCCCTTTTCCCTCTACCCCCCCCCCCCCCGCTCCTTTCCCTCTTCACTCCCTCCCTACCCCCCCCTGCACCAGCATTTAACTGTACATTCGTGCACTTGCCTCCTTTATACTGTAAATAATTTTCATATGCTAAGTTCTTAAGTGCACATGCCTCCTTAACATTGTTTATAAGTTCATTTGCATATCTAATCCTAACATGAATGCAAAAAAGTTGTAACTCTGCTCGTTGACTTTCTTCTTTTGTATATTATCCAGTTAGCCCTCTTTCCTCGTTCATTGTAATTTCCTTTCTCAGTTACTTGTAAACCGACATGATGTGTCCTACGAATGCCGGTATAAAAAAGTGTTAAATAAATAAATAAATAAATAAATACCCATAGGGGTAGATTTTTAAAAACGGTGCGTTCGCGTACTTTTGTTTGCGCTCCAGGCGCAAACAAAAGTACACTGGATTTTAGCAGATACGCCCAGCCGCGCGTATCTGCTAAAATCCAGGATCGGCGCGCGCAAGGCTGCCGATTTTGGGCAGCCGGCGTGCGCCGAGCCGCGCAGTCTGCCTCCGTCCCCTCCGAGGCCGCTCCGAAATCGGAGCGGCCTCGGAGGGAACTCTCTTTCGCCCTCCCCCCCCCCTTCCCCTCCCTTCCTCTACCTAACCCACCCCCCCGGCCCTATCTAAAACCCCCCCCTACCTTTGTCCGGGGATTTACGCCTCCCGGAGGGAGAAGTAAATCCCCGTGCACCAGTGGGCTGCTGGCGCGCCGAGACGCGACCCGGGGGCGGTTCCGGAGGGCGCGGCCATGCCCCCGGACCGCCCCGGGCCGAAACCATGCCCCCGGGCCCGCCCCCGAAACGCCGCGTCCCGCCCCCGAAACGCCGCGTCGCTCGGCCCCGCCCCCGACACGCCCCCAACAAAAAACCCCGGGACTTGCGCGAGTCCCGGGGCTCTGCGCGCGCCAGCAGGCCTATGGAAAATAGGCGCGCCGGCGCGCAAGGCACTGCTCGTGTAAATCCGGGCGGATTTACGCGAGCAGGGCTTTTAAAATCTGCCCCATAATGCGTTCTGAATCTCCCAAAGCACCCCTTACCTAACGCTTTCATAATAAAAAAGGGTTGTATAATGTGTGTAATTACCAGAAACACCTATAATTTTCCTAGTGTACTCACCAAAAAATGTGCATAGCCTTCTAGAAACAACAATTTCATACTGTACTCACCATTCAAGTTGACATCTTTGGCTTGCAGGAAGGGAGGAGGGGGAGGATTCCCCCCTCCCCCCCCCCCCCCCCCCCTCAGAGCACATCTCTGGCCCCCAAATACTCATTTCCCCCTCCCAGCATACTCATTCCTCCCCTCCTGATACCTTGCTGTAGCCAGCTGAGTGCTACACTCCCTTTCTGCTGCTGCACAGAAGCTTCTTTGGTAACCAGTGATGCTGTTGCTTGCTGCAATGGCGTGCCAGGTCTGCCTACGTGCTCCTGTGAACATTTGCAGCTCTGGGTGCGTCTGAGATGGACAGGTCTCATCGGCAGCAGCAGCAGCAGCAGCCAATCACTGCAACAGCAGAGCAGAAGTCCCACCCACCAAGCCCAAAAAAACACGATTGACAGGAAAAAAATGCTCAATTAGAAGCAACCGCACGCACATGGCCTTGGCTGGCATTCAGGTTGTAACTCAAGACTTTGGTTGTAACTCAAAACTAAAATTTTGTTTGTAACCCAAGTTATTTGTAAGTCAAGCCAGTGGTAACTCGAGGGTCCACTGTAAAGAACTATTTAACCAACAACAGAATCATCCACACTTTTGATAAATGAGTAATTCTTGTTTAATTTGCTTTTAGCTAAATGATAAACTTGTAATGGAGTTTCTTAGGTTTCCTTATTTTTGATTATCACAAGTCTAAAAGGAATCGCCCACTGACACATGCCCAAGCCAGTGCTAGTGATGGACACTAGGAGGAAAACAAAGCAATGCTTGTAAAGGCCAAGTCTTGAGCGGAAAGCGGTTTCTCTTTGACCTGGCAGCTAAGATTTAATGCTAAAAAGTAGAGTCATGCATTTGGACTGCAAAAACTCAAGGGAATGGTACAATATAGGGGGTGAAATTCTTCTAAGTATGAAGGAAGAATGGGATTCTGGGGTGATCATATCTAATGATCTTAAGGTTGCAGTTAGGAAAGTCTAAAGTTGATTTACTCTTTATGAAAGTGATCAATGATGTTACTAGTTAAGTTTTGTCTAGTTTATTTTATTGTAATCTGAATTGTGTTTTATTATGAATGCTTTTTTTGAGCTGCTTAGAACTTTTGTTATTGAATGGCATATAAATAAATAAGGTTGACAAATAGGTGGATAAGACAATGGCTGCATAGGGAGAGGAATGGTCTACAGAAAAAGGGAGGTGATATTGCCACAGTATAGACCCCTGGTGAGACTTCATTTGGAATATTTTTTTAAATCATCGGCCTCAGGCGCACCCAACCCTTTCACCTTGCCACCCTCCGACTGAGTGCTCAGCTTTGCGCGGCCGGCGCTGATCCGCCAGGATCAGGAGCTAGCACAACTCGAGGCCAACCTGCCTGCCGACTTACCCGGACGTCACACAGCCCAGCCAGAGCGCCCACCCCCCCGGGTGAGGTCACTGCATCACACCAAGACCTTTTAAAATCGCCGACCTCAGGCGCCGCGCACCGAAGGGGCGCACCCAAAGGGGCTTGCCCCTTAGTTCGCCCCTTTGTGTCTCCCCTTGTGTCTCCCTGCAAATCTTCCACCCCACCAAATGCCCACACCCATCACTTCACGCAAAAACCTCTGCCCTTCCCAGCTCCTCCCACTTTCCAGTCCGAGTTCTATCCACCTCCATGCCTTGCTCTCTCAATACAACCTATTCTCTACACCCCCACCTTACCTACCTAAACCCAGTCACTAAATTTATTCCTCAAAAACTAATTCTCTGGAGCTCCATCCTCTCAACAATAATCTCCTACCAAACAGACATGCCCACTTTCCTTATTCCCACCATCAAGCACTCTCCACAGCACTACAAACAACCCCCCCTCTCCCCAGATCACTACTGCCCATCATGATTTCCCCACTCACCCAATTCCTTGGCCTCACCACCCTTTCTCTCTTACTCATCAACTCTTACTCATCCCTAACATAAAAGACCCATATCCTTAACGATCTCCTTCTAGATACCCAACCTGACATATGTGCGGTAAAAGAAACGTGGTTCAAACCCACGGACTTAGTCCTACTGAACCAGCTTCCCACACAAACATACGACATTGTCTCGCTACCTAGACACAAAAAAAGACGCGGTGGGTTACGTCTGGCCTCCAAAAAGGATCTCGGACTAACCCCTCAGTCCATACACACACCCCCAAAAATCAAAATTGGACTCTTCAAATCTACCTTACTACAAATTTGCCTTATCTATACCCCTCCCGCCTTCTGGATAATAATCCCTCGCCCCTCATCAAATTCTTAGCTGAGAACTTAGACCTGGACATCCCAACCATTATCTTAGGGGATTTCAACCTCCATGTTGATGCCACCCCCCCTATCCCCCAATTGTGAAGCCTTTCTCTCTTCCATCAATGCCATGGGCTTTGATCAAATAATTACCTCACCCACTCACAAGGCAGGACACACCCTGGACTCAATTTTCACTAACACATCCCTTATCACAGCAGACACATCCTCCTGCACCCTGGTCTGACCACTCCCTCATAAAATCCAACCTCACCATAAAAATAACCACCAACCCACCCCCCACACCCAGAAACACAATACTCTTTCGAAAACCTGGCAACAAAGAACACCTAATTCTCTCCCTCACAGAGGACTTAGATAACCTAGACCTTTCTAGCCCCGATTCAGCCCTCTCCTCTTGGAATAACATAACCAACAACATTGCGAACAATATCTGTCCCTTAAAGTCCCTTGAACTAAACCCCACCCGAAATACAAAAAAACCATGGTATGCAGTAGAACTAAAAAAACTCAAAGAGGAACTTAGATCAAAGGAAAAGAAATGGCGCAAGAACCCTTCCACCCTCTTGCTTGCCGCCTACAAATCAGCCCTCCACACCTATAGAACATCCATACTAAAACCAAAAAAAGACTTCTATGCTCAAAAAATCCATAATTTTCAATACAATGCAAAAGCTCTCTTTTCATTAGTCTCTGAGCTCACAAAAACAGCACCCCCTCCCATCCCCGATAATGAAGCCAAAAGCAAATGCGACGAATTAGCTCTTATTCCATGACAAAATCTCCAAGCTCCTTCTAAGATTCACTCCACTCTCCCCACACCCCAATACTACCGCCACAAATCTCATAACCACTCCCGAACACACCCTCGAATCCTTCGAAACCACCTCCTCTTTAGAAATCGAATCCCTCCTTAATTAAATGAAGCTCTCCTCCCACCCTTCCGATAATATCCCTACGAAATCTCTACTAACCATCCCTAACATAATCTCCCTTCCCCTAGCAAACATTATCAATTGCTCACTCACCCAAGGATATGTGTTATGGTCATGGACCCTTGGGCCGGCTGAAACTGCAGATGTTGCACTGTGGGGACCCACAGTGAGTGTCACAGCCAGGAGGCAGCGCTGACGAGAGACTCTGGAGAAGACTTTACCATTGGAAGTCAGAGGTTTCCCCAGGAGGAGCCCATAGGGATTCGGACCTCTTGGACTTAGGTGGGACCCTCTGCGACCAAGGATCCAGGAAGCAGTTGAAGAGATGGTCGATGAGGACGGTAGGACCCAGGAGGCTGGGAGAGTCTTCACCCTCGAAAGCCCACGGCTCCCCCGGGAGGAGCCCGTGAGAGCCCGAGCTGCTGGGACTTAGGAGAACCCCCATGGCCAGCAAGAACCGGATACCTGAAGAGGCGGAGGGAACAGAAGTCGTAGTCCAGGAATGAAGCAGGGCCAGAAGCCCGAAGTCAGAGGTCTGAAGTCAAAGCCAGGGGCGGAAGCTGGAAACAGAATCGTGGACGGAGCCGGGTCAGAAGCCAGAAGTCAGAAGTCCAAACCAAATCCAGGAGCGGGAGCGAAGACGAAGTCAATGGATGAAACCGGTTCGGAAGCCAGAAGTAGGAGAGATGATCCAAGATCCAACGCAGCAACTAGCAACTCAAGGGACTGAGTGAACCTCGTTGCAAAGCGAGGCATGTCAGTGACTGGTGGGTTTAAATAACCCGGCAGCATCTGATGTCAGTGGGAGGCTGTCCCTGAGTTTCCCGCACTGGCCCCTTTAAGACTGAAGCCCCAGCGCGCGCGCGCATGCCTAGGGGGCAGGACCGGCCGCAGATCATCGGCGGCGTCTCCCTTGCAGGGAGAGCGCCATGGTAGGCTGCCTTTCGGGCCTTTGGGGCCGAAGTGGAGGGACTCCTGTGGCCGGCCCGGGCCGGGAGGTGAGTGGAGGTCCCGGGGCATGGCCCGGGACCGTAACAGTACCCCCCCTCCTATGTCCCCTTCCTGGAGGCCTAGGTTTACCTGGATGAGCCACGTGAAACTGGTGGAGAAGGTCCTTGTCCAAGATGTTGACAGCAGGCTCCCAGGAATTTTCTTCGGGGCCATAACCTTCCCACGAGAGGAGGTACTCCCAACGTCTTAGGCGGAACTGCACATCCAGTACCTCCTTAACCTGATAAACAGTATCTTCTTGTGCCTCAGGAGTGGCTGGTGCAGGCGTCTTCCTATGGAAGGGAGAGAGAACCAATGGCTTCCACAGGGAAATGTGGAAGATATTGTGTACCCGGAGCGTGACCGGGAGACGGAGGCGATAGGAAACTGCCCCTATCCTCTCCTTGATAGTGAACGGGCCAATGTACTTCGGAGCCAGACGCATCGAAGGAAGCCGCAAGCGGAGGTGTCTGGTGCTTAGCCACACCTTCTCCCTGGGCAGAAATACTGGGGTTGGCCATTGTAGGCGGTCCGCAAATCTTTTCGCAATGACTGCAGTGCAGAAAAGTTTCTCCTGAGTGGATTTCCAGACCTGTTGCAAATGTCGGGCCGTGATCTATACAGCTGGTGATGGCACTTCCAATGGCAATGGCAAAGGAGGTCGAAGACATTTCCCATATACCGTATAGAAGGGAGACCTACCAGTGGCGGAATGCTTGTGGTGGTTGTAAGAGAACTCCGCCCTCGGGAGTAAGGCCACCCAATCATTTTGTAGGTCTCCTATGAAGGACTGGAGGAAGGACTTCAAAATCCGGTTCGTGCGTTCCACTTGGCCATTAGCTTGGGGATGGAATGCGGTAGTGAAGTCTAGCTGGACCCCAAACATTTTACAGAGCGCCCTCCAATACTTCGCTGTGAATTGGGAGCCCCTGTCTGAGGCGATGTGTAGAGGGAGTCCATGAATTATTTTTTGGCCTTTAACTTCCTTCCAGCTCTTAAGCTTCCCAAGTTTTTTACTCCTTGTTAAATGTAACTATCTTATTCTCTTCTCTTGTTAATTACTTTTATTTATTGCTTCTGTTATACCCTTGTTTTATGTAAACCGATCCGATATGGTTTATTTACTATGAAGGTCGGTATAAAAAAGTGTTAAATAAATAAATAAATAAATGAAGGCGAAAGATATGATGAGTAAACAGGTTCGCCAGTTTGGGTGCTGAGGGCAATTTAGCGAGGGGCACAAATTGAGTCATCTTAGAGAACCTGTCTATTGTGACCCAGATCACCATTTTCCCTTCAGAGGCGGGTAAATCTACAATAAAATCTGTGGATAAGTGGGTCCACGGTTCAGTGGGGATAGGCAGAGGCTGAAGAAGACCCCAGGGATGACCGGTGGGAGTCTTCTGTCGGGCACAGGTCGAGCAGGAGCTGACGTAGAGATGGACGTCCCTCTTAAACTGAGGCTACCAGTAGACTCAGAGAGTAGCTCCTCCGTCCTAGCTACTCCCGGATGACCAGCGGTCAGGGAGTCATGGGCCCACGAGAGGACCTTTTTTCGAAGTCGGAGAGGCACCACTGTCTTCCCCATCGGGACCATGTCGGAGGATGCAAGGAGCACTTTGGCTGGGTCAAGGATGTACTGTGGTGGATTAGGGGTATCCTCTGTTTCCGCTGTACGGGAAAGGGCGTCTGCCCGGTTGTTCTTGTTTGCTGGCCGGTAGCGGAGAAGGAAGTTGAAGCGGCTAAAGAAGAGAGACCACCGGGCCTGCTGGGGGTTAAGACGCTGGGCGCAGCATAGGTATTCCAAGTTCTTGTGGTCCGTATACACGACCACCGTGTGCTGGGCCCCTTCCAACCACTGGCACCACTCTTCAAATGCTAGTTTGATGGCCAGCAACGCTTTATCCCCTATGCCGTAGGTCCTCTCGGCGGGCGAAAATCTGCATGAAAAATAGGAGCAGGGCAGGGATTTACCCCCATTGGATAACTGGCTTAAGACGGCCCCGACGGTCGTGTCGGAGGCATCGACCTCCATGATGAACTGGCGTTGAGGGTCTGGGTGCTGGAGGAATGTGTCCTGTAGGAAAGCATCCTTCAATTCCTGAAAGGCTCATAGGGCCGTCGCCGGCCAGTTCTTAGCGTCGGCTCCCTTTCTGGTGAGGGCCGTCAGCGGGGCCACCATCTGGGAATAGTGTGGGATAAATTGCCGGTAGAAACTGACAAAACTGAGGAACTGCTGAAGCACTTTGACTCCCACAGGCTGAGCCCAATTCTTGATGGCGGCGGCCTTCTCTGGGTCCATATGGAACCCCATGGAGGATACGATGTACCCCAGAAAGGGTAGTGACTCATGTTCATATTGGCATTTCTCCAATTTGGCATTAAGCCGATTCTCTCGCAGTTTCTGCAGTACTTGACGGTCATCTTGGCGGTGCGCCTCCAAGTCCTTGGAATATATTAACATGTCATCGAGGTAAACAATCCCTGAGGTGTGCAGTATTTCTCTGAGTACCTCATTCATGAGGTTCTGAAACACAGCCGGGGCATTGCAGAGGCCGAAGGCCATGACAAGATATTTATAATGACCATCTCTTGTATTGAATGCGGTCTTCCACTCGTCACCGGGCCGAATTCTCACCAGATTATATGCTCCCCAGAGATCCAACTTCGTGAAGACCTTGGCTCCTTGTAGCCGATCCAATAGTTATGGGATCAAGGGTAGCGGGTAGCGGTCATGCCGCCTAATGCTGTTCAGGCTGCGGTAATCGATACAGGGTCGAAGGGACCCGTCCTTCTTACCTACGAAAAAGAACCCGGCTCTGGCCAATAGGGATGTGAATCGTTTTTTGACGATTTAAAATATCGTCCGATATATTTTAAATCGTCAAAAATCGTTAGGGCCACGATACAATACCAATTCCCCCGATTTATCGTCAAAAAATCGTAAATCGGAGGAAGGGGGAGGGCAGGAAAACCGGCACACTAAAACCCCCTAAAACCCACCCCCGACCCTTTAAATAAATCCCCCACCCTCCCGAACCCCCCCCAAATGCCATAAATTACCTGGGGGTCCAGCGGCAGCCCGGAACGGCCTCCTGCAATTGAATCGTGTTGTCTTCAGCCGGCGCCATTCTGCACCGCCATTTTGCAAAATGGCGGCGCAAAATGGCGGCGGCCATAGACCAACACGATTCGACTGCAGGAGGTCGTTCTGGACCCACGCTGGACTTTTGGCAAGTCTTGTGGGGGTCAGGAGGCCTCCCCAAGCTGGCCAAAAGTCCCTGGGGGTCCAGCGGGGGTCCGGGAGCGATCTCCTGCCGCGAATCGTTTTCCGTACGGAAAATGGCGCCGGCAGGAGATCAACTGCAGGAGGTCGTTCAGCCGGGGTCCGGGGTCGTTCAGCCGGGGTCCGGAACCCCCACTGAACGACCTCCTGCAGTCGATCTCCTGCCGGCGCCATTTTCCGAACGGAAAACGATTCGCGGCAGGAAATCGCTCCCGGACCCCCGCTGGACCCCCAGGGACTTTTGGCCAGCTTGGGGGGGCCTCCTGACCCCCACAAGACTTGTCAAAAGTCCAGCGGGGGTCCGGAACGACCTCCTGCAGTCGAATCGTGTTGGTCTATGGCCGCCGCCATTTTGCGCTGCCATTTTGCAGAATGGCGCCGGCTGAAGACAACACGATTCAATTGCAGGAGACCGTTCCGGACCGCCGCTGGACCCCCAGGTAATTTAAGGCATTTGGGGGGGGGGTTCGGGAGGGTGGGGGATTTAATTTAAAGGGTCGGGGGTGGGTTTTAGGGTGTTTTAGTGTGCCAGTTTTCCTGCCCTCCCCCTTCCCCCGATTTAGCTACGGACCACCGCTGGACCCCCAGGTAATTTAAGGCATTGGGTGGGGGTTCGGGAGGGTGGGGGATTTAATTTAAAGGGTCGGGGGTGGGTTTTAGGGGGTTTTAGTGTGCCGGTTCACGATTTTAATGATTTTCACGATACTCTAAACACCCAAATGGCGACGATACGATTCCCTCCCCCTCCCAGCCGAAATCGATCGTTAAGACGATCGAGGACACGATTCACATCTCTACTGGCCAAGGAGTTGGACGGTCTGATGAACCCTCAGTCCAAGTTCTCTTTGATATAGGCAGACATGGCCTGAGTCTCCGGGAGTGATAGCGGGTAGACCCTTCCTCAAGGTGGTGTGGTGCCGGGGATCAGTTGATCGCACAATCGAAGGGCCGATGCTCGGGAAGTAGTTCGGCCTTCTTCTTCAAAAATACATCTCAGAAGGCGTGGTACTGGGGAGGTAGCGCTAGTGGAGTTGTCAAGAGTGGTACCAGCGGTCGAGGCCAGGCAGACAGACACTCATTAAACAGGTTGGACCCCAGGATGTACTCTGGAGGGAGTCCCAACTGATCACGGGAGAGTGCTTCCGAAGTCAAGGGAGTCCTAACATGACTGGGTGCATGGATTTCTCCAGGATGAGGAACGAGATCTCCTCAACGTGTAGGAGGCCGGTGCGTAGTGTTAGTGGCTGAGTACATATGGAAATGGTTCCAGGAAGTAGGGTCCCCTGGATTGAAGACACTCATATGGGGTTCCTGAGGTTGGATCCCAAGCTGGAGTTGCTGCACCAGGTCCCGGAAGATAAAGTTGCCCCCGGCTCTGGAGTCTACTAGGGCTAGGGTGTTGAAGTTTCCGTCCGGGAGAATCAGGGTTACTGGAACGGTACACGGGAAGGCGGAGGTGGTGTTACCTAGAGTTAACTCCCCGACTGACTCTAGATCCGAGCGTTTCCCGGACGCTCATGACAGTGGGCAAGGAAATGTCCCTTGCCCCTGCAATATAAACACAGGCCCTGGGACCGGTGCCTTCTCCTCTCTTCTTGGGAAATAGTACCCCGGCTCAACTGCATGGGTTCGGCATCATGCGGCCCCAGGGAGGCAGGAGGAGAATGCCTAGTTTGAGGAGGCATGGTTCCGGAGCCCCCAAATCCCCGGGCAAGTCTCCTCTCCCAGAACTGGCGTTGGATGCGGCGGTCTACGCGGCCAGCCAGGTCAATCAGATCATTCAAGTTCTCCGGGAGATCTCTGGCCACCAACTCATCCTGAAGTCATGGAGAGAGCCCCTCCAGGAATATGTCGTGCAGGCTATCAGACCTCTTGGACTTAGGTGGGACCCTCTGCAACCAAGGATCCAGGAAACGGTTGAAGAGATGGTTGATGAGGACGGTAGGACCCAGGAGGCTGGGAGAGTCTTCACCCTCGGAAGCCCGCAGCTCCCCCGGGAGGAGCCCGTGAGAGCCCGAGCCGCTGGGACTTAGGAGAATCCCATGGACCAGCAAGAACCGGATACCTGAAGAGGCAGAGGGAACAGAAGTAGGAGTCCAGGAATGAAGCAGGGTCAGAAGCCTGAAGTCAGAGGTCCGAAGTCAAAGCCAGGGGCGGAAGCTGGAAACAGAGTCGTGGACGGAGCCGGGTCAGAAGCCAGAAGTCAGAAGTCCAAACCAAAACCAGGAGTGAGAGCGAAGACGAAGTCAATGGATGAAACCGGGTCGAAAGCCAGAAGTAGAAGAGATGATCCAAGATCCAACGCAGCAACTAGCAACTCAGGGGACTGAGTGAACCTCATTGCAAGGCGAGGCATGTCAGTGACTGCCGAGTCTGACATCAGTGGGAGGCTGTCCCTGAGTTTCCTGCACTGGCCCCTTTAAGATTGACGCCCCAGCGCGTGCGCGCCTAGGGGGCAGGGCCAGCCGCGGATCGTCGTCGGCGTCTCCCTCGCAGGGAGAGTGCTGCAGTAGGCCGCATTTCAGTCCTTTGGGGCTGAAGTGGAGGGACTCCCGTGGCCGGCCCGATCCGGGAGGTGAGTGGAGGTCCCGGGGCACGGCCCGGGACCGTAACTTTACGTTCCCGATCCTCTGAAACAAGCTACCCTCAAACCCATACTGAAGAAACCCAACCTCGACCCCTTAGACCCATCTAATTTCAGGCCTATCTCCAATCTTCCTTTCGTAGCAAAACTCTTAGAGAGAGTTGTGAACCTCCAACTAACGGAGCATCTCGTAAAAAACAACCTCCTATTCCCGTCCCAATTCGGCTTCCATAAATTCTTTAATACGGAAACATTACTTATTTTACTCTCAGACACCCTGCTCAAAGGATTAGACAAGGGCCAAACTTTCATCCTTGCTCTTCTAGACATCTCTTCAGCATTCGATACCATCAACCACATTATATTACTACATAGACTCTCAGAATAGCCATCAAAGGAACTGCCCTTAACTGATTTGACTCCTACCTCCACATTAGAATCTATAAGGTTAGAATAGGTAACAAAGAATCTAACCCAATAAACCTTACACGAGGAGTTCCCTCAAGGCTCCTCTCTCTCCCCTACACTATTCAATATCTACCTCTGCCCCCTATGCCAACTCCTCGCTGACCTAGGCCTTACTCACTACATCTATGCGGACGATGTCCAAATCGTCATCCCTGTTACAGAATCAATCCCCAAATCCCTCAAGATCTGGGATAACTGCCTCACCTCAATCAACTGCCTCCTCTCTAACCTCAACCTGGCCCTCAACATTTCCAAAACAGAATTCCTCATCATATCACCAGACCACCACAACTTTCCCCAACCTGAATCACCTGTAACCAAGGTGCAATATGTCAGAGACCTTGGAGTCACCTTAGACAATCACCTGAACCTTAAAAAAATTCATCAACCACTACCAAGGACTGCTTCTACAAACTCCACATACTAAAAAAATTAAGACCCCCTTCTCTATCCCTACGACTTCCACACGGTCGTCCAAGCCTTGCTTTTCAGCAAAATTGACTATTGCAATACCCTCTTCCTAGGCCTCCCTGCTACCTCAATCAAACCACTCCAAATACTCCAAAACGCGGCGGCCAACATCCTCACCAACTCCCGCAGAAGAGATCACATAACCCCCATTCTCATGGACTTTCACTGGCTGCCAATATGCTCTAGGATCCTTCACAAGAGTCTTACTATTATCCACAAAACCCTTCATAACCAAAACATCCAATGGCTGGATAACTCCCTACACTATCACTCATCGAACAGACATATGAGAACCGCCTATAAAGGAACCCTCCATATTCCCCCCCCCTCAAACTCACCCATCACATTGCCACGAAAGAATGGGCCCTGTCCATTGCTGGACCAACCCTATGGAATTCAATGCCCCCACACCTGCGCCTAGAACATTGTACCCAAACCTTTAAAAAACCCTCAAAACTTGGCTCTTCTCACAAGCATTTACTTAACCTCGCCACTCCGATGTCACAGCTACCCCTCCCCAGTCCTCTAAACTGATGTGCTCTGCACCCTTCACTCTAAAGTCGCATCAGTTCAACTAAATGCCCCATCCCCTTCCCCCCATACCTGCTTAATTCGCTACGTTACTAGCCTTACCCCTTTCCCTCCCATAAATTAGCTCCTAATACCCACTATAAGTTATTATCTCCAGCATGTTATTGCCCTACTGATTGGCTACATTGTAAATAATTATTAATGCTCTATTGTAAATAATTAATGTTCTAGTGTGAATAACTATTACTGTTACTATTTTGCTATCTAACCTTTCACGCATCTGACGCAGCTACTCTAGCTCTTACTCCCAGTTCTAGCTCCCCTCGTTACATGTAACTTCTAATCTCCAACTCCTTA